>NC_046360.1:25288006-25591259 GCF_004027225.2 Strigops habroptila | reverse complement strand
TTTACATTCTTTATGGGTTCTCAGTTGTTTTATTTTCATGAAAATGTGACTGTCAGTAAGGACTGGTGTTACTCACAGCAAGATCAGGAATGTATACTATTAAAAGTATGCAGTAACAGTGTAAATTTTTCAGTGGAGTCAAAAGTCTCCACAGAGCTAAAGCCCTGAGCAAGACCTTATCTAGCATTTAACCATTGCTTATGATGCATGTAAAAGGTTTTGGTGTTGGTTAAGACCTTATATTCAGGTCCCCTAGAAACAAGGGAAGAGTAAATGATTGACCGATGGCAATTTTTACTCACAGCCATAAAACAAAGTTCTTAATCTTTTTCCTTGAATAAATTATTACTAAAATGTGAACAACTTAATGATATTTTATTTTTAAATGTGAACAACAGGTCGATACACTTAATATCAAGGAATTAATATTGTACAACAAGCTTGTGGTGGAATTATCCGCATAACCTTGGTGTATTGTGAAGTTTTCTCAAGTGCTCTAACTAAATTTGTTTGTATAAATGTCGTCGGATACTTTTGCTCAGTAAAAGCGTGGTGCCTTTGTTCAGGTGATAAGTGTAAATTGTTTTGTCTTGTCCCACTCCTTAAAGTAATGTTTAATTGTCCCGCTCCGTAAGTGATGTTTAATGACTGCCAGTGAGTATTTTATTCTCATAAATTATCTACTGGCTGGTGTCCTGTTTTAAACAAAGCTCCCACAAGTACTGGGGGTAGATTAGAGGAGAAATTATAAAATGAAAATAAATAATAGTTCACTAAATTACTTCCCTTTTACAGAAGATGGTAGTGTAACTTTATAGAACACAAAGTGTAACTGGTCACACAGCACTAACTAGCCAGAATTTAGAAGTTCATGGAAAGGCATGCAAAAGGGAAGAACTATCAATCTCCCCAAAATGCTAATGGGTGTTGGGATTTCTACGGTTTAACTACTGTACGGACTATGAAGAGAACATCTGAAACCTTATCTGCTTGCTTTCTCTAGAGCTAATACCAGAAAAGATTATAATATGCAAAGACATGAAAAAATTTTGGGGGGGGGGGGGGGAAGCTAACATAAAGTACAAGAAATGCAGTTCCTATTGGAAGTTTGAATTTCAGAAGTCCCTGCTCTGTTCTCAGTTACCTTGTAAAGCCATTTACAAATTCTGCCATTCTGTTTTATCAGTGTTTTGTATCTGCATAGTTTGTACCTCTATGAGATAACATTAATTGAATTCTCAAATCTGCAATGCTTCACTTGCTTCTATTGATTTTCCCCCCTCCTCAATATATATAATCGAGATTACAGTAGCAAAAATATGCTATTAGTAGTACTAGTGTGACTGCTGTAAATGTGTGATAACTAGAGGGCACCACAGCGAAGTTGATGTGTGAACCAAACTAAGCTGTTCTTGATAAGCAGGAATACTGAGAAATGTAGCTGATCCTGTTGATGTTACGACCATTGGCTCTCTGAGCTAGTATGGAACAGTGCTTGAGCAAATAAAGGCTTGGGAGCCTTGAAATTCTAAAAGCTACTGATTTGGCACATTCTCAGTTTCTTAATGTTGAAAATTGCAAGAAAGCAACTAAAGATAAGGAACAAGTGGGAACTGTGTCAGTTTGCCTATGCTTACTATGCAGGCTGCTGGCTGGCACGTTGTTTTTCAAAACAAATGTGCAGGGAATTGGAAATTTTCCAGTGTTTGTTCCTGTGTGTGGATTTATAATGTGCTTCCTCTAGGCTGGGTGAAATCTTGCTAGTCTCTTCTTTATATTTTCTACATAGGGTTAAGCCAGGAAGTATTTCAGCTTTTTAAAACTAATAATTGAAATTTGGGGTTCTGTCTCTCTCTCATGACTAAGTTTGTGGTGCTCTGGCTTTCCATTTCTGTCTCCAAATACTCTGCCCTGTCGCTTACTGAGTATGCACTGCTGTCCTGTTTCTATGACAGTTGCCATAACTTTTAGAGCAAATCTTTCTGAAAACTCTGTCATAAAGAAATAAATTTATAAATCATAAAACTAAACCGAATAGGCATTGTTATATGTAGACTACAGCACATTCTGACTGTCATTGTATTTATAACTTGACTTAAACTGAGTTTGGGGACAGAAACTTCTTTAAATCTTGTTTTTGATTTTTGTTTTCTGCTGATTCAGCTATCCCTACCAGTCTGAGATGGAAATATTTTTGTAATCTATAAAGCCATGTGGGTGCTGGTCCTAATCTTGGCCGTGAGCGCTGGTGTGCAAATAACAATGTTAAATATCTTATGTGAAACCTTTAATTTGGAATCTGTCATTTTGGAGAAGTTATGTGTTTCATAGGGGGCTTGATTTACAGTCATGTTTCTGCACTAAACTTTAATAGAAGAATAACTTGGTTTCTGATAAATTTACTCTAGAGAAGTTGACAATTTCTAACTTATTTTCGGTGACTTGGGAAAGAGGAGCTATTGAAACTCATCTGTATAGCGAGAAGGAAGGCAAACTTAGATACTGAACTTGGGTATTACTGAAATTAACTGCAAAACCAGCTCCATAATTGCACACGTTGAAAGAGAAAAGCTCACTGTCATGTCTTAGCGTGTACACATGTAGGTTGCAAAGAGATTGTTGGGATCTCTCTCCTAACGTTGGCTGGTGTGATGCATGGCACTGCTTCTTGTCATGCAGCTGTGACTGTGCAGCCCCTCTGATGAGGCTGGGTCAGCTGTCTGACCTGCACATGGCCGTGTCCTTGTGCTGAAAACACCATCTCTGCAGGAAGATGCCATGACATTTTCTCACAAAGTTGGAAGAGCCTACTTTTCCTGCTCAGTATCCACATAACAGTCCTTCCAGCTCAGTGTCGTCTGTATGACGGCTCGATACCATTACAATGCAGTGCTCCTGTTTAAAGGGATATTTGACAAAATGGATGCGGAGAGGTAAAAATAACCATCTTCACGGGCCTGTCCTTGGGATTCTAGAAGCTTATCCTGTAAATTCAGTGTGTTAGAGATTTCGAGGCAGGAAACCAAGTAGCACAATATGGAAACTCAGAGATTCAGGGATATATAGACTCCTTACTTGGTCTTGCACGTCAAGCTTCTGCAATTCCTAAAACTAGACCAGCTCTAAATGGAGGAATGTTGACTACAAGAGTGAGTTTATGGTATGTTCCCAAGCATATATTATCTATGTAATCCAATATTCAATCCTTTAGTCAAGTATATGCTGTTACCTCTGATTAACTATTTGCCAGAAACACACATTGCGGAGTAAGAAGTTGTGTACTGTTCTTTGTTCCAGAAAGAGATGTCGTGTGGGTGTTTTCCACTTCCTTTTTAAATGGTCCAAGTTAATAATAAATTTTCCTGAGTTTTCTATTGAAAAAGAAAACAGAACCCAAGCAATAGTGTTCTGTCTCTGATTTTGAGTAGGTCACTCAAGACTACGCCAAGGATTCACTTTCCTGGTTTTCTTCTTCCAGTAGTTTTTAAAGTGGTGTGCTTATCCAGAGGGTGGCTTCTAGCTGTGAAAACATGGCACTTGCTGGATTTGATCATTAGAACTGGATTTTGAAACTTATTTTCAGTAACTGAAGCCTGTCAAGAGATGAGAGAAAAACAACCATCAATAAGAAGCAAATTAATAGTTTTAGCAATAATTTTGATTTTCCAGCTTGACAGTCCAAACCTTATTAAAAGGACTTTCATGGATCCCAGTTCCTTGTGTTTCTCTGAGTTTGAATTTTTGATCTGAGTAATTAGTAGCGATTAGTACTAATTGCTACTAGTAATTAGTAGTGATTTGCTACTATCACCTTAGTGATAATTCCCCAGAAAAGATTGTGAAAGGTAAAATAAATGCAACTTTCTGTCAGGGAATAAAAACCCAAGTCTCACTATCAAATGTGACTGAAGACAGTAGAACTCCTCTTGGTTTTGGGTGCTTTACAGAGTTCATGGATTAAAGTCTTCACTGAAGCTTCACACCTAGTTTGGTGCTTAGGTGTTTCTTTCCCTAGGCAAGGGATGTGGTATATTGTTGGATATAATTAGGAGCAAAGTTGTTACATTTACTGTTGTTGTCTTTGGGGGTTTTGTTTGGTTTGGTTTGGCCTGGTTGTTTGTTCTGTCATGCCCTTAGAAATGTGAGATAGAACATTGTAGATACTGTAGGTAGACACCTCTGTTGGGCCAATACTGTGTTGATCCATTCTGTGAATTAAATTAAAATGATTTTGGTTAAATATAGCTTTCCCAAAAAGAGCCTGATTTTTATTTTAGTAATTTTATATGTAGCACAGCCCTACAAATAGTTGTTTGGTACAACTCAGAGGGTGAAAAACTGCAGTATGGAGTAGAACACAGTGCCCAAGTGGTGATGGAGGTCACAGGGTTTGACCACTGTAACAGGATGTCTTTACCAAAACTAGTGGTTTTTATCCTGAAATGGTAGAGTTATAGAATATATAAGGAACTGTAATCTCAAGTAAATTGACCAAATTTCATACTTCTCTTTTTTTTTTTTTTTTTTTTTTTTTTTTTTAATTGGTAATTTAGAAACATTAGCTTTATGGAGAAGTATTTCTTCTTGATCTTTATTTTTGGTGCTGTTTCATAACTGGATGCAGTACCTGGTATGCTTGTTTCCTAGGGTTTGGAACAGCTTCATAGGTGAGCATTACTATTTTAAATTATTGGAAAAAGATTTCTGGCTTCAGAAACATACAGAGTTTGCAGTGGTCTGCAAAGGAAGGAAGTAGTTGCATATAGTGAGTATTGGCTTCAGTGGAGCACTATGAAGCTATAGGAATTTATAGAGCCAGCCTAGGAATGATATAGGTCTACTTAAAAGATATTTTTCTTAGAATCAGATCCCTGTTGTTGGTTTTGAAATATTGTATACAGTATGTCACAAAAAAGTTAAATTTTATCTAGTTGAAGATACTTAGTTTAATACTATGAACACCATGTAGTTCTGTTGACTTCACTGGGACTAATTCACTGTAAAATGAACTTGGGTATTAATACAAGAGTGAAATTTAAAAGCTTTTCCACTGGAGAAAGCTGCCTAGAGTGATAATGAATTTTGTTTGCCTGCTTCTGACAGCGTATTTTCTTTAGGAGGGGGGCCCTGTTTTATGTCACAAATGATGGAAAAATCAAAACAAACCGCCAAACAAACAGGAAAGCAAGGGGGAGAAGAAAGAAAAGTACTGGGAAGCAAAAAGGCAAGAAATGCAGGTTAGCATTTGAAACAAACAAGTGGGCAGGGTGCGTGGTGGGGAAAGGAAGGTAGGTGGAGGGGGGAAAGCTTCAGGGTTGTTCGCTGCACTCACGCTTTCCAGAAAACAAATCAGGTGTGTATATGTATCTGTGCAGCATTTCTATTGCAATACAGTCTGTCCAATCCATAGTGGTTGGGCTTACTGTGGCTGTGGTCTGACCTCAGTTGTGAAGTGCTTTCTCACTTTTGTAATTCTAGGTTCTTAACAGCTGTTGCAGAGCTAAACCTATCTTTAGTCATTCACTTATTTAGGATTCACCAGGCTTACAATTACACAGCTAGCTTGTAATGTGATTGTATTTAATAAGGGGAAAAAGGTTCTACAGTGGACTTCTGCTCAGTGGCTACTTACCAGATGACTCCCTGAACACATAGGTTATGATAATGTCTGTTGATTATTGTTTTATCTGAGCTTTAACATTTTGAAACTCTTTGGTAGAGCAAAAGTAGTTATTCCGGGGTATTGTGCAAACTGTATTTTGAGTTGTTTGTGAATGGGTTTGTTTGTTTGTTTGTTTTTAAATTCATCTGCTATTTAGAAAACAAATAGAAATAGCAGGGTCAACTGAGATTAAAAAGCTGCTTGAACTGACATGCCCGTGACTGCAACGTGAGTAAAAGTAACATAGGAAAGCAGTGGTGAGCAGCTGAAAATCTGTATTTTCATGATGGGTTAGTATGTAGATACTACATGGTAGATACTTACCTTAATGCATGTGGTTTTAATCACACAACCTTTCTTCCTTAATGAGGATCAGAACAGGGTAGCTCGTTGCTGCATACTGTAGCTCACAGACAACTACTCAAAGCTGACTCCTAACTTGTGTGTGGGAAGTAAGGTTTCGTGACATAAATCATCACAATTCTATTGTAGTTTTTGCCAGCTGCTAACTGATGAAGGAAGAATTAATGTGTCTGGAATGAGTGTGAGAAGACAAACAAGTTGAACAACTTTCCCTGTTTCTCCTATATCCTTGTTCAATCAGTAGAAATGAGTCATCCTGCAGAACTGAACTGCAGATGTTTGTGATTACAAAAGGCACATACATGTTTGGAGAATACAAGGTTACAGTGTTTGCAGAAAGGAAGTCCCATAAATTACAGATTAACACTTTAGAAAGCTAGATAAAATTAATGTTATTTGCAAGAAGCCTTAAATTAGTTGGTTTCGAGTAATGTCTTATTTCAAAGACAGGAAATACTCTTGTTAGAAAGCTGAAGAATAGTCAGGATAGTTAGCATAACCTAACAATTATGACAGACTATTTTAATAAAGCAGATAAATATTTACGAAGTAGATTTAAAAAATCGTTTTTATCTTACCTAACTTTCCTGGTTTATTTAATGTACTTCTCTGCCTGTAAGAGGAGGAGTAGAATTGAAAATTGTTATGATGGATTCATTTGCATTGGGACTTGCAGGCTTAGAGCCAGTCCTGTAAAGGAAGTGGATGAAGATCCGTGAGAGGGTGACTCATATCAGCTTTTATCAGCTTCAGCACAGCCAGGAACAGTGACAGATGAGAATGTGCTGAAATAGTTAAAGAAAGAGCAGTCACCAACTGCTGACTTCAGTCTCATGCACATGAAATGGGCTTTGTAACTGAAGAAAATACACCCCAGAGGCAAGTACAAGTTTAAACATATGTTTAATCATCAGTCTGACAAAACTCAGTGTGGCTTGCATTTCCTCATCCTGGACGGGATCAAGAAACTCCTGATTGCAGCACTGAGGAGGAGAGAACAGCGTTGGCTCACCCGCTGGCCTGCCCCTGAGTTCACACAGGATGGCAGCCATGACCCAGTGCACGGGAAGGCTGTTTGCTCAGCCTGGCCAAGGAGCACGAGTTGCTCTGGTGTCAAACTCACTGATGTCTCTCTGGTTTCTGGTGGTGGTTCTTCCCTCTTTCCATCCCACCCTTTGCTTTGTTCTTGGACTATGCAAGAATGCAAGATGTGAGCAGAGGTGAGAGTTACTGGTGGCCGTTTCAAAAGCCATCTTACCAGGTTAAGGCTGCTGCTTGTAGGTGATATTCTGTTGGTATTA
This sequence comes from Strigops habroptila, assembly GCF_004027225.2. Lineage (NCBI taxonomy): Eukaryota > Metazoa > Chordata > Aves > Psittaciformes > Psittacidae > Strigops > Strigops habroptila. The sequence goes on along the minus strand of NC_046360.1, from coordinate 25,583,933 downwards.
CTTCTCTCGAGACATTTGCTACATGCTTGGTTATGACTGTTGTATTCTACCTTCTTTTACACTGTTACATGTCTCTTACAGCTCTGAGTCTAGGGAGTTAGAACAAACATTTCTGAAATACCTAATTGGTTCCAATTCATTGCCAAGAAGCTTTTACCCAAGTAAAAGATAACCCCATCTTTAGACTGCCCTCAATGGTATTTTTGTTTATAAATGTGTGTTAGTGAACAGGCTAGTGACATGGCTTTTATATTCTGATGTACAAGTAAATGGAATGTTTACAAAGAGTGCATAGAGAGTAGAATATGTTTAGTTTTTAAAGATCTGAAGAATGTTTAAAACCCTATAATTTTTAGTTACTTTGTAGGAGTATAAAAATCTTATTGGTCCACCTGTCATTAAAAGTCTCTTCTTCCTTTCTTCCTGATCGAGCGTACTGGTGATACCTACAAAAGATAATTAATAAAAATGAATGTCACTTTGGACGTCCTGTGGCAGTTGCTCTCTTGGTTAAAACAAGAATCACTGGAACTGCGAAGCCGAATGTGTAGAGCTATGCCTAAAGAACCAGGCTTTCTCATTTGGGCATGTGAAGGCTGTTTAAAATTTTTTCCCCTCTGTGGATGGGAGCAGAGGGTGCTGGCAGGGTGCTAAGTAACACAGGCAGGTGGTTAGGCTTGAATCACCAGTGTAAATAACTAATTCACTGTGGAGGGAGCCTCAGCATCCTTAACTCAAGTCTTGGTCATTTGCAAGTTGAAGTTATGATTATAGTGGATGAGAACTTCACCTTCAGTGCAGTCTTGAAAACAGAGTAAATGAATTCACAGAATTTAGAACAAGGATGAAATTTGTCATCTTAGTTGTTTTCTTCATGCTTTAGAGCCTCATCTTGCACATCACATACTGTGGATATACTGCATCTTGCTACATTTTCTTTTCCTTCTCTATTACTTTATGAAAACCCCACAAATTGCAGAAATAGTAGAAAATTCTATTTGTAAAATATAAAGCATGTTAACAAGCAAAGTGACATCGTAGTCTCCTTCATAGTCTATTCCAGTGATGGTAAAAAGTTGTGGCAATAGCAAATTAACGGCGATGAAAGTGTTGTAATGTTTTTTAGGTTGTCTTAATTCCCTTAATTTCCATTCAACTACAAAAAATGTTTAACTCTGGCTAAGTTAAATATACAATGATGTGATACTTGAATCATAAACAATAAGCATTTAATATATACAGAAAATCTTATGTGGTGTGGAAGAGCTTTTAACTGTCTGGGTTACTCATTATCAGCATCCATCCAAATCATCCCCACATCTCTCCTTTAAGAGCTGCTTTAGCACGTCACCACATTTGATGCACATACTATGCATTTTGTGGGAAAAATGCTACTATTTAAAGATCTCCCTCAGGTGGGTTTGATCTTTACTGTATATGGTACTACAACGTCTAGGCAAGTAAGTCTTTTGAGCAAGCTAACAGAGGAACAAGGTAAGGTTTTCCTATTTCTGTTTAAAGAGGCTGCAGGATATGACATTAAACAGATGATACTGGTAGTACTTATGGAAGATTTCATCAAATCCATGTGAAGTTGACTGTTCCTTCTGGGCTATGCCCCTACTGCTAATCAGCCCCATTGCCATTAACTGCTGTCAGTACTTCAGGAACAATTATCCCTTCAGGGACTCATTCTGGGCAGCTGCTTACCACTTATTGCAGTGAAGTCTGCTAGTGAGTTTCAAAACACACCATTTCTGTGATAATTAAAGTTTTTCAGGCCTTTGTAAGCAATTATGTATCCTACAGGCTTCATTTATAGCTATATTAGCACTGTCACCTCTCTGGTCACAGAAAGGTGATAGTGCTTTAACTGGGGTGGGACAAAGTTGTTCACAAAGACATAAGTTGATATTTGATTTAAATCTAGTTGGCACAGTCTCTTCGGTCTCATAGTGTATGTGAGGTTTTTGGGTGTGGGTTTTTTTGCTTGGTTGGTGGTTGTTTTGGAGGGATTTTTTCAATTATCTGTACCTAGGAATCAGTTTAATACTTTTTGGTTTTGTTTTTTAGTAACAGTTGACATGAGTTTGCATTCCTCCCCTGGCCAGTACCTTTCACTATTCGGTCAAGGCACCCATGTTCAGTGGAGCGTACCAGTTTTGTTGCATTCTATTGTAGAGGAAGTATGTTTTATTTTTAGGCTGGTTTAGAAAAAGCAAGAACTCTTAACTTAAACCCACTGAACAAATTAGAAATGAAAAAAAAGTCCTCAAAGTAAATTGCAATAAGATACATAAGTAAATACATATAAAATGTAGAAGAGTGTGAATTTCTGCTAAGTACTTTGAAACATCTTGATTCTCTGAGCGGGTGCACATGCCTATGTGACGTGTGGCTGTGACACTTTTTTTTTAATGTAAAAAGAGAATCCCAGTGATCCCCCGTTGCCAGCCATCTGTTTCCTGTGTGCTTACCCTGCTTCTCTTTGGGAAATTCTTGTCCTTCTTCATGGTTCCTTTTCACTAAGACTCCCGTATCGATTCTTATAAACAGTCTGTTACTACTTTGTCAACATGTAGTACAGTTAAACTTCTGGTTAATACTCTAATACTAATAATAAAACAGCTGAACTTTTATTTTCCCCCTCCTAGATAGTAAGTGATTATATATTTTTAGTTACTTCTCTGACTGTAGAGGGAGCTGGTGATAAAGTTTTCGAGGAAAACAAACATGATGTTTCTATGGGAACATTTAAATGTTGTATTTGGAAACAAAAAAATCAGAAACAAAAGGCTGATTTTTGAACTTGGCCTTTCCTTGGGGAGGGGGAGGAAAGGCTGGAAAATGCATGAATCAGTTAAATTAACTGCGTTTGCCTGCAGGCCCTGAAAATTTCTATAGGTCAGTGTTTGATTTGAATATGTATTTTTCAAGCTAAATACATTGGATCACCTGCAAACTCTCAGATACGGAAGATAACTTTTTTGTAGTAAGGTGTCAGTACCTTGCCTTGTAACTACATAAGGAAACTCCCTACCTAAATTTGTAAATTTGTTCTGGTGTGGAAAAGAAAACCTGGGCTAATGCTGATAGCTCATGTTAAGGTAATTATGAGTAGAAAATAAGAATATGTGACTAAAATAAGAGCACTGCAAAGTACTGAAAAACATGAGCAAATGTTTTGGAATATCCACTTATTTGTTGTTATTAAGAACACGTGTTTTCCCTGACTATGAACTTCAATATCATTGTGGGAAGTATAAATTAAAATTCAGAAATAATAGCCTAATCTCTTGGCAGGAATGTAGGTCCTCTGTTTCCTGCTTATCGTCAGCTGCTCTGTCATGTTTTGCACTTGGTGGTGAAGGCTAGAAGGTAACTGTATATTACTAGCTGTCTGATTAGTTATATCCTCATTTGAAAAATGGATTCTCAAGCTATATTTTAAAGTGAATTCAATTATACTACTCCTCTTGTCCTGCCACTTGTTACTTGGGAGAAGAGACCAACCTCACTACAACCTCCATTCAAGTAGTTGAAGAGAGGGATAAAGTCCCCCTGAGCCTCTTTTTCTCCAGGCTGAACAACCCCACTTCCCTCAGCCACTCCTCACAAGACTTGTGCTCCAGACCCTTCACCAGCTTCATTTTCCTTCTCTGGACGCATTCCGGCACCTCCATGTCTGTCTTGTTTTGTGGGGCCCAAAACTGAACACAGGATTTGAGGCGCAGCCTCAGCAGTGCCCAATACAGGGGGACAGTCACTGCCCTGGCCCTGCTGCCGCGCTATTGCTGATACAGGTCAGGATGCTGTTAGCCTTCTTGGCTGCCTGGGCATGCTGCTGCCTCATACTCAGCTGCCTGTTGACAGGCAGGCGCTCCCAGGTATAATGTGTTTCTGTTCCACAGATTAAAATGCAAGTTGTATGTGACCAAATAGATTACAAAAGAAAATTGCACTCAAATTTTAAAAAAGAGGTCTCTTTAATATTCAGTTGTAACAATTTTATTGCTACAATTTCATTAGATAAATTCACATCCAATACTTTATATTGTATTATTTATTACTACAGCGAAACCCAGCAGATCTGGCGAGTCATAACTGGGCCTGCTTAGGCATGTGTCCCTCACTCTCGTATCTGTTGTTTGTCTAACTTGAAGCAGTAAATGAAACCGCAGTAAGTCAACCTCAAATCAGTAAGTGTTCTGTATCAAGGTGCAGACAGGGAAAGTGATGATGTGCTTTTATTGTGCATTTGTATAGAGGTACAATAATAATCTATACAATATAAATATACAGAAATATACATACGTGTGGGTTTTTTCTTCCCCCAGATATCCTCCGTTTTCTGAGCTGACAACTGACCCAAGGAACATTTTGATCTTTTTCCCCTATACTGTGTTGACATGGGAGGGCACTCCATAATGAAACAGGAAATAGCGGGAAGTGTCCACCAATTGCCGTATAAATGAAGCAGGAAGAAAAATTAGGATTTAGGAGGCTAAATTAGCTCACCATTAAACATTGACATTTATTTGCTAATCTGCTGGTTTATTATTCCTGAATGATAATACACCCCCCTCCCCAACTCTTGCCTTCCAATCTGTCCAGATATGGTCTGGTGAAAGTTCAATGATGATCCAGTTAATCCACAGTGATACCTGTTTTACAGCATCATCCTGATCAATTCTTGTAGGAGATAAAGGTATCGAAAATTTGCTGGGCATCATATGGTTAATCCAGAAGTTAAATAATAGCTCCTTTTCATGGTCTTTATACTCTGTAATTAAAAATAACTTTAATCTGCAGCCCATCTGGCACAAACCAAGGTTTGCTTGGTCACATATACTGTAATAGAGTATTTAACTGCTTCTTTCACGTTTCATTTCAACAGAGGTTTGAAATGAATCATGAACTTTTCCTCATTCTCATTTGTATTTCCTTATATTTGGAGGATGTTTTAAATATATATATAAAATGTGTTTGTATTCACCATTTATAGCTTGATTAAAAGAAATATTATTAAACACAAGGAGAGGGGAATTTAAAGGGAAGGATCTCATATCCTACAGTGGGTAGGCTGCTAAATACCTGCCCATTCAGAATGTTTTCATTTTCTGTTTGCTGGTGTAGGGGAGTTGTGAGAAAATGGAATTTCTTTTGTTATCTTTTTGCCATCAGGATTTTGCATGTAAGTGAGGGAGTACACAGTAATTTACAGAAAGCTCATGGAGTGCAGTGGCAGGAAGGTACCTGCATCCCGGGTTCTGTATTTTGTGCAGCAGGAGGCTGTATTTACCAAAGCAGTATGGATAGCTGGTAGTTGTCTCATTTTTCTCTGGGGGCTGTGAGTGACTCCATAGGATATTTAATTTAAAAACAGTATAATGCTTTAATTCCATTGAAGGCTTAGCAAAACTTCTCTCACTGGTGGTTGTCCTTTGTTTTGGAGGAATTAACATTACAATACTTGGTTTTGTGGTATTTTTTTAGTATCTGTATCAAGGTATTGAAAAAGTAAATTCTTCTATCACCTGAACCACTTCTTCTTTTCCTCTTTGAAGGTTATTCCTGTGTGATTTTGCTTATTGTATTTGTGTGCTGTGCACGTAAGACTGGACTGTTTTGACCAGCAGTGTCCTTCAGGTTTGAATGTGTGCTTTATATAGTTTTCTCCTGTCAGCCTGAGGAGGTCTCTCTTACAGCTTCTAAATAGCCTGTTTACAGCAAGACAACTGTGAAATGTCCCCTTGTTCTGGACACTGCAGTTTACGAAAACTGTATACAGTAACTTTGTGGTGATAAACAGAGTAGTGGTGTCTTTTATTTCTCTATTGATGTGGCAGGTTCATGCAACTGAAGCAGCTGTCCCTGCCTCCCTGAGGAACACTGTCCATGAATGTTCATTCTGTTTGTTTTTCTGATGAACAGTACAGCCAGGATGTGATCATGTTTTTCTCTTTCCATGCCTCAAGCCTTTCAGCAACTGAGTTCTACCTACAGAAACATGTCAGTGTCACAAAGAGCAGATAGGAAGATTGTCAAAGGACTCTAGAACTGTCAAAAAAATTGTTTTAGATTCTAGTGGCTGTATTTAAAGGAAATGGTTTTGAGTTAAGTTCTATCAAAGATCTTGAGTATTATTTCTGTGCCTATTTCAACTCAAGCTGAACTAATCAGAGATCCAGTTAATATATTTTTGCCCAGCAAGGAACCTGTGACTCTCTCTTTTGCCAATGTCTTGGTAGTCCCTGGAACTGTCTCATTCATCATCAGATCACGGTTGATTTAGGATTTTGTGTCTGCTAGGTGAATGCATGACTACAGTTAGTAGTGCGGTGAAACAACAAGCTGTGTCTCCCCCTGAGGAAACTGCTAGCCCTTTTTCTCAGCCTAATCTAGCTTAGAAATTGCTCAGGTAAACAAACAGAGCACATGGATTTTTTTTTTTTTTTTTTTTTTTTTTTTTGGTTGCCAGCACTGACTTCTGTAGGAAAATGCTCAGTTATTCCACGTACCTGTATTTATTTGCAAGTCAAATATCTAGAATTTCAGGTTCTTTAGTGACTCAAAGACTTTGAGGTTTTTGTAAGAATGGGGAGGTTTTTGTGTGAAACTGTTGTAAAGGTGTCATAACATCCACTTTTTATGATGTTATTGTCTATTAGACATTGTAATCTGGTGTGTAAAGATTTACACTCATGATATCGGAGCATGATTACAATAAATGTCTTGTATGGTAATTTAATGCCTTAATATCATTCTAGCAATCAGTTAAATCTCAAATGCACTATAGGACAAATTTTTGTTTGGCGAGGCTTCTTCTCAAACTCATTCATTACAAGTGCACTGTAACTCGGTTCTACTAGAGCAAAGATGTAACTGTTTTGGTGAGGTTTCCTTTTAAAGACAAAAATATTGCACTGTTCCTTTTCTGCATTTTCTTGTCACGGTGCAGTTGAGTTTAGCATGATTATCTTAGAGCTCGTTGTTTACATATCACAGTGTTAGTATATTTCTTTGTGTTTTAGGTTTAACATTAAGTATTTTTCACTTGCTAGTAATTTTTAAATTTTTCTCTCTTGAGAACAGCCACCTGATTTTATGACCTTTGGGGAAAACCATTGCACTTGTTTTTCCCCAGCTGGGGTGGTTGTTTTATTATGCTGATTTAAAGAACAACAGACTTTTTTTTTCCCTTTCCATAGATGTACTTGAAGAAAAAAGTTGTGACACATTTTAGTTTAAAAAAAACATTTAACAGCTCCCACCCCCCTCCAACTTTTATGTTCCTCAGTAGGATGTAAGGGGGAGTGGGAAGTTATGAAACCATTTACTTCGCTTTTCAAGGTACCTGGAAAAATCAGATATGCAGAAAGATGTATGTGTGTGGTTTCAAGAAAGCCTAGTTTCCTCAGGAAATGGCTTATGACTGTGCTGTCTCTCTTGCCAGTAACTTTTCAACCCATTGCTTGGTTTCATTTTTAAAAAGATATAAAAAAATATCAGAGCCAAAACCCACAAGATTTAATGTAACTGTATCTGGGTGGGGGTTAGAGACCCCAGTTAGTACCACCGTTGTGAGGAAGGCTGCTGGAGAGCGCAGCCATGTTCTGTTGTTTGGGCAGGAGCCTACCACAGATGAGTTGCTCTGCACTAACCACAGCCTTTGCATGGCAAGTGTCACAGGGGTAAAGAGAGACAGAATGCGCTGAGGTGTGGGGTGAAACATGGGGCCTGCTTCCACAGGAAATCAATCTTCATCAGTTCTACCCCTTGCAGTGTCTGTTCCAGCGAGCCTATGTTGTCTGCTTATCATGTATGCTCGATGCTGCTTCTCTGTTCTTTACGTTCTGATTGAGATCACAAGGTCACATGCCGTGCATAGGATGTGACTGCTGCTTCACTTAATTCTGCTGCCACATTACTCTCTTAAGAATGAGAAAGCAGCTTCTTATCATTAATCTTTACCCTTAACAAAGAGCCCATACTGGAGCATTAGATTTGCAAGGCTGAGCTCTGTATGTTCTTCCTTGCTATGCCGCTTCTCCCAAACAATTGACTCATCGCATTGCTGCATATCTATTCTTTCCCAGTTTGAGGCTGTCAAGCTTAAGAAGATCTAGCTATGGGGCTATGAGACAAATAATGCCGTTAATCAATCTTGCAGCATCGTTAAACTGTGTTTAATGCAAAAGGCCCCACTTTTCTTAGAGATGGAGAGTGTGTTGGGTGAAGTGAACTCTTTTCATATCGATTTTTCATAGAATCATAGAACAGCATTTTTTATGCATTTGGATAAGTGCTGTACCAAAAGCAAGATGCCGTTTTATTAGTCAAGAAATACACTATAAGTGATGGGATAAAATTCAACAGCTTGTCTTCAGAAACGTATTCAAAAGAAGTAGGAAGGAAGTAGGGTAAGATTTATCTTCTGTTCCTGTCACTCTGGCTACCAACAGTAGTTCTGGTGTCCATGGCCATAAAGGAAACACTAAATAATTTTGCATCATCATTGATCAAATCAGCATCTGTTTTGATTTATTCTCTAGAGGTTTATGGCTGTCTCACTTCAGCTGCTGTATTAAGTAGGAATATTGTCTTTGTGTTCTGGTGAAAATATAGAATGAAACTGTGCAATTGTGCAACTGCTAACATTCAGCAGTGTAACAAAAAACCCAATTACCAATGAGTCTAAAACTAGTAGTTTCTGCATGTCAGAGTGAATCTTCTACCATATATTATAAGATTGTTATAAATCATGGAGTATTTCCTTGGGGGGAGAGGGTGAGTGGAACAAAACCAAAACAAAGATACTGTACTAGCTTATATGAGAACGTCATCACGTATGTCAACATGTGCATAACAATGTGGCATATAACAACGTATGCCACGTTTGAAAAGGGGAATGAGAATGCACACTGAGACAAAAAAATTACATAGACATGGCACTTGCTGCTTTGACATACTTCAGACAAATTGCAGAAGGAAAGCAACTAAATACTTGTATTCAGTAAGGTAATTGATAACAAATCTCATAACTAACATAAAATAAGAAGGATACAGGCCTTCCTGTTTGCAGGCATGGACAGCTTGAAAAAGATGAGGAAATTTCCTCCACTGGCAGATCAACTCATCACTGGTCTACTCTTCTCCAAAATCCCGTTTCATGTCTGATCCACTGATCTCACTTAACATGTGAATTCCTGGTTTTGCAGGAATTGTATTAATTCAGAAAGAATAAAATAAAAAGATCAGTGTGTGTGTGTTCGCACATGGGACAAAACAAAAAATACACACTTTCAGACTAATCACCGGTATTGTGTTTTTTTTAATTATAGGATTCTGTACTTGTAACAAGATTATCAAAATTTTCTATGTGCTTTTGTAAAGTGGTCTTGGGCTGAAATGCCTGTACTGTAGTTAGTGTATTTATATTGAAGAGACTAGAAACCATAACTTGTTGCTGACAGAAGTAGAGATAAGTGACATTTTCTGTCCTGTGTTGAAACTTTGATTAGGGCTTTAGCAGAACTATAGTTTCAACAGGTTTTACTCTACTGCATTCAGGGTTTCTATAGTAATTTCTATGGCAACAGTGATGCAGAAAATGTTCGCACAGGAACCCAGCTGTGAATAATAACTAACAACTGAAAACGTTTTGCTTTTCCATCTCAGGTTAAATAGCCCTTCAGAAATTATTGAAATAGTGAAAGCATGGAGTTTTTTGCTTGCTTAGTGGGAAGTCATTCTACTACGTAAAAATCCAGATATTATGAAAGGGGTGTTTGGTTTCAGGGTACAGACACCTTTTGAATATAATGCTGAAGCATCATCCCTCATTCAGTGAAGAGTGTTAAAAATATTAGGTGTTAAATTTGGCACCGGCTTCAAATGTTTCATGTTGTAAAGAAACTTCCAATGCCAAATATGTAGCTCAAAGTCTTCCACTCAGAAATTATAACTTAGCTTTTATTACCAGTAGTATTTGTTATGTAAATGGGTTTACATAATTCTTGATGATGAAGCTATCTTGATAGCCTTCTGACCTCACTGTGCGATGAAGATCAACATCACAACAGTCACATGGTGGAGGTCACTATTTGTTGACTTCAGTGTCTATTTATAAATTGCCTTCAAAACCTCTCTGCAGAAATGAATTAGTCAGTGTTTGTATTAAACAGAATATCCTGATGTCAGAGGATGCAATATTTATTGAAACTGTTTGTTGTTGAATCTAGCTCTCCTTGAAAGCATAAACTGGCCTTTGTGCGTCTAGTTGTCTTGTTTTGTGTTTATTTCACTTTAATTCAGAACAAAGGGGAAACCAGTCTGGTGTTTATGATATGAATAAACTCTTAAACTGAAAGCATTTTAGGGCTTGATTTGGTAGCTTTACTGTCATAGACTAAGACAAAATGCTTATGGAGCTCAGGGGATTTATGGCCACAAAAAGAAGTCTTATGAGTTACATCAAACAAGAGAAACAAAAGTGATGGGTATTGAAAGGACACTGCTAATTCTTTTCAAGATCTAAAAGAATATATTAAAACTGAATAAGAAAATTGTGAAGATCACTTTGTTAAATATGAGGAGAAAAGAGTTCTAAGCCCAGGGGTCTGATAGTTGCTCTTGCAGTTATTTATGCAACTTAAGAATTAGTGTGCAGATGGAAATGAAGATGAAATCACTGTTTGTTTCCTTTGGGTTCCTGCAGTGGACAATCTGCTAATAATGTGAAAACAAGTGAAAATGTCTTTGTGGGTCTAAAAGTTGCTTAGTTTGATCTTGATGTATGTATATACCACCTATTGCTTTAAACTTTGATTCAGGGCCTCTTGTAGTTAATTTTGGTGCACATAACATAACTGAGTTAAACCAAATTCAGTATACTGGCAACTTATTAAAGCAAACTGGTTGTATTGGGTACATAACTACTAAAAATGTTTGCTTGCCTCAGATGTTTCAGCTGTATCTTAAATATTTTGTTAAACTCAGTTGTGTTTATCTTATCAGACTGGAAGTGTGCTCTCCTGGGGTTTTTATTCCCCTGAAAGATAAAAGGGTGTTTAGTTGGGTTCTTATCTTTAAAAACAGCACCCAAGGAGGAGGGGGGGAGAATCCCGAGGCATGGGGGAGAATCCCAAGTTCTGTTGCCTGTGGTTTAGCTTTGGCATAGTGAAATACTGGCTCATGTCCTGAGGATGACCCAGTGTGCTGCAGAATGTAACCTTAGGTGAGATTTTCATGTCCAAGTTACTGAACTATATGTGACAAAACAGCTAAATGGAATTTGCCGTGACAGCCTGCAATCCTTCAGACATGGCAGAAGGCAGAACTAGGGTACCCATAAAATTGTGTTATAATCGGACATTTGTTGGGGGGTGGTTACTGGACACCGAGGTTAAGTCATGGGCATGATCGCATGCACTTGGAGAGGTTTCGTTTATTACCTCCAGTGGTGACAGGCCTGCTGTAATCTCAAGCTAAAACTTTCTGGTCTGTCTGCATAGAAATTACGGGAGTGGTTCTTGTCACTCAATGTAAGATTATTCTTCATGCAAGAATAATCTTTCTCAATGAAACAGTATTCTGAAAGTTACAATCCTTTGTAACTGAACACATTTAATAAAAGCAGGTTTCCTTCCTTGACTGACTGGCTTGGTGCCATATCCTTGAGAGCAAGGTGTGAAAACATCTTACAGTGCTCTTTAGAAGGTGTGCAGGAATTTTTCACTTTTCAACACAGAGAAGCCTCTAAATTGGCTTAATAACATAACCATCCTATTTGACTTCTTTGTTACAAACCTACATTTTTGGCCTTTTAAATTGAAATACAAGCTATAATGCAGAAAAAGATGAGGCTGCAAACAAAGGGATAAGGAAATAGCAGTATAGGAGTTATAAAATCTTGTATTGAATTGACTTGCCCCCAAATGTTACTTATTTTAAATAGTGTTGCCCTCTCTATTCTGATCTTTCTAAAAGCCTGTTAGTGAACCACAGCTTCTCAGGAGTTCATGTTTACCTTCACAAAGAGAGCCAGATGATGTGAATCCAGACAAAAAGGACTTTCAGAAAACACCCATTTCCTTTATCAAGAACATGATATGATTGCACTTGACTGATCATTTTGAGGGTGTTAGTAGCTTCTCTACAGACTTAGAATGCTGTTTGGTTGGGTTTCACAAAACGCTGAGAAATCCCTGGTATGCTTTCTCTGGATGAACCTTTTTGTTTCTGTCTAACCAGTAGGTATCCAGTCTTGCTAAACTCAGTGGATTTCCCAGCCTTAGGTTCTCAATGACAGCTTACTTCTATTTTGAAATCAAAATATAATAGACTTGTTCTCTTAACTTGAGCATGAATATTGTGAGGTTTCTGCCCGAGGCTTGCTTTTTCTCACGCTTTCATGATTGGGGCCATTTAAGCATCATCATCAGATCTTTGTTTTTCCCATGGGCCAGAGGATCTTATCTGGATGGCTGGCTGTAGGGTGGAGATGAGCAAGCATTTCTTTTTAATGAGGAGTTGTTCTCTTTGTAAAGAATTCAACATGTATCTGTGATACAGCAGTGGGATGAGGTAATGACTAAAAATTAACAAACATGTTGCTGCCATTTCTTCTTCCTAGGATTCTTGAAACGCTATAGGAATAATTTTAGACTGTGCATTCAAAGCGAGCCAGTGAATAATCTTTCTAATCTTACAGTGATTTTGTTACCGAAACATAATACAGGACTCTCTTCTCACCCTCCCCAGCATTAATGCAGCCATACCTTTGTCAAACAGCAGAAAAGCCTGCAGCCTCCTCCTGGCTAGTAGCCAGGGCTTTCTGCTTCACTTGGGAATAGAGTTCATGTATGTCAAGGAGGATGCTTTTATAGTCATACATATCAGACATAATTTATTGCATTAATCGGCAGTAGTTATAGATTAAGAAATATGTTTCAAGCTTTAAAACGAGCTCATATTTCTTCAGAAGATGAAACATTACAACATTAGGAATATCTGATTTTTAGATAAAAATGTAGAATTTTGCTTGGTCTTCAGCTTTTTTTCCTCTCATAAAATTTTTTTCCTCCTCGTAAAATTAGTATTAATTTTTACAGGTAATGATTCAAATGCAGAAATGAAAGAAATACATTTTTCAGCTTCTCTGGGGTTTATTAGTGATGGGCTATTTTATGGTGCTGTGCATTGATTCATAGTATAAGTAAACACGTTCTGAAGCAAGCATGGGAAAAGAGTAGGTGTGGGACAGCTCACTGGTAGAGGTACCTGCTTCAGTGCTGCCGCTTTCATCTGCATAGAGCCAGATTCACAAGGGCTGTTTTTCTTTCTTAATACGTTTATGACACATAGTTCATGATAGTAGGACAATAGAAGATTATGTTAGTATTCAGGAAGTCAGCCCAGCTGGTAAAAACCAGCCATCTGTTTCGGGTTTTTTCCTTGGTGGGTATTTTTGTTTCCCTCAAGGTAGTAAGTGTTCAACTACATTAGTTATTATTGTACATTAATTTAATTATCTGTAACTTAAAATATCCAAGAGAGTCAGTATTGTTCATAATTATTGTTCAAAGCTAAAATGCTCTTGTGTATCTCAGGCTTCACCAGGTAAACCATGTTGAATTTTTTTCTTTGTAATTAGTATCACAAATATCCCAGTATGTTAAAATAAAAGTGCTTTACTGAACAGTACATCGTGTACGTTTTTGATAGGTTGAGCAGATGACATTACAAAGAGAAGTTCTGAACAGTACATGCTATTTATTATTTAACAGTATCTTAATAAAATATTCACAGCTGTAGTAACAACCTTTCTTTTTTTGCAGACTGAAAAGAATTTTTACTTAGCACAGCTTGTCTCTAAGTGATTTGAGCTTTCCTTTTATTATCCGAGAGAGTATTCATGTAGGTTGGTGAAATGCCCTTTTATCTTCAAACAGATGTAGCAGCTGAGTAGTTTTAAACAAAACACAGCTTGGATATTCATATCTAAAAAAATACTGTTGTAGTTTCTGATTCTGTGTGCGGGAGGGCTGCAGGATCGGATAAAGATGTAAAAGTTACGTGAGCTTAATGTAAACTGGCATAAATCGTTCATTTATCTTGTCATGCTTCAGGAAAGATAACACACTTTTGTTAGTAAATGTAATAGGAACTTTAAAACATTCGGTGCATGTTGTAGTCCTTAGATTCTGTTATATACATATCTGTTGTCATTATAACCTACAGCACAGTAAAGGTTGCACAAAAAACCTCCGCTGATTTATTTGGGGAATCATGTTAATTTGGTGTCTGAAAACTGGGCCTAATAAAGATTTCAGTAAGGATGTCTTTGTCCAACAGATGTTTTCATTGTATCTATTCATAGTACATGTGTGAGAGAACCTAAACAGAAAACTGCACATCTTAAGGACAAAAGCATTATTTTATGACTCTTAATTCTTTTTCTTAGTATTGTCGACGAAATTCTGGGGAACGTAACTGGGTTCTGTCCTGAGTTGTGTGCAGAAAGAACAGCTATCGGTCATAGTCAGTCTTGGCAAAACTTTACATTTTCACTGATCTGTGAATGTTATTGCCACTGGTGAAAGGTGAGAAGAAAAAAAAACAAGCTTTAATTGTAAGTTCTAAGGTGGAACTGGAATATGCAAGGTATGTACTTAACTAATGTTGTTTGGGGTTTTTTTGCTAAGTCATTTTAAGAAGGATCAATGTTTTGTTTCCAGACAAACCTTTATGATAGTCGTGATTTAATATAAAACACTGGATTATTTTTCTGACTGCAAGCAGCAGATGGGACAACCTAAACATACTACAAGACAAATAATACCTACTTCAGCCTTGATGGAGATACTTTATTTTTAATTCAGTGAAAACCAACCGATGTTTATCCTTAATCCACTTTAGTAATTTATTAGAGTTATGGCAACATCTTGTCTTCATTGTATACAGACTCATGTCATACATACTTAGAAAGAAAACAACTTTCCTCTAGCTGTGGTAGTTTTTTTATTTTATGGTTTATCTTTCTCCCTGCCTCTACAAGTGCTTTTCTTTTCTAAAGCTTTGCTCTATGCGGGGCAGTGTGTAATAACAGCCTTGTGTCACAAAAAGCATAGGGAGTAGATTTACTATAATTAAGGTAATTAATATAAATTAACTGATGGATACTAGAAGTTCTAGAACTTTTATTCATGTTGGCTTAGGACTTGGAGTGATTCTCATGGATCACAAACTCAGGGACCTTACAAATCTTAAGCCAATAATTCACTGTGTATTTAATTCTGTGGTCATTTACTCTTCAGACTACGAAATAATGGTAGAAGCACCCTGGTTAAAGACAAAGCCCCACAGCTCAGAGGATACTTACTACCAGTGTTGAAAGTTCCTGCAGTATAAGTGTTTTCTTCAGTAAAATTCCAGATTATCCTTGTTGAACAGCAGCATTACTAGGAAACTGGCAGGCAAGCAAGTCAGTATGGTTCAGTCATTCCCTGGTAAATGTTTCAAGAGCTCTAAGATACATCTGAGCAACTAAGATGTGAACACTCCATTTTGCATGGCTTATTTTGCCAGGGTTAGAGCTTAAAGATCAAATGGGAGATGAACAGATAAAACCTGTGCTAATGAGGAGGAGGAGAAGGAATTTGACACTCAGACTTGGCTGCAAGTTGAGTGTCTTCACGGGTTGCCTATCCAAGTGACAGGCCCCCGCTTGCACTTTTCTCCACCCGGATGGACTTGGTTTCAGGCTTTTATTTCCAAGGTAAACTTGCCATAGAGACCTCTAAACCAAGCTCAGCTGACAGGTTTGGTGACCCCCTCCCTGCCACAGCCTGAAGAGTTCCTGCATAATCCCACCTTCTAGTCTTTCATTCTTAAAGCTGCAGTAGTGGGGAGGAAAATGTTTTGGTGACTTCTAGCTAAATGAAGGAAGATCCATCTGTAAGAAAGGTCAAGTATTATAAATTATAGCTTTTAAATTACTGTTGTAAGTAATTGTAGGGAGGAACTCCTCTCTTTCCCTCACACATTATGTACTTCCTTTTCTCAGCCATGACCTTAGTATGTGATAATCTATTTGGTGTATTTCAAGAGTGCTAGTCACGGTGCATGCAGTTACAGGAACCATCCCTGTCTTGTTCGTGACATCTGAAAAAGCCTTACTGTGTTATCCAAGTAATTTATTTTAGACTTAGGTGCCTAAGTCAGATCTGCTCATCACTGTTAATGCTTATTCATTTGTCTCCTCTTTGCATCTTTAAGCTAATGTTTTATTTTGTTCTGTCTGCTACCTACTTGTGCCAGTGCCGACTTTTATTATTTGTCTGGTCAATTATTTCCAAACCAGGTGGTTCTAACACACGTAGTGATATAATATCCCTCCTATCAAAGCATAGCATTTATTGGTTATTTAAAAAATAGAATTCATTGACAGTTTTGTAGCTTTGTGGTTTTGTATATAAATTATCAAATAGCAGTTTAGTATTTTAATAGTTTTATAATAGAGGCAGGCTGTTTCTTCATTAGCTTGTATACTGCTGCAATTCAGACAGGAGTTATCCAGTAAACAGAATGTTCAGAAGTAACAGGAGAAGTGTCCTGTACAAAAAAGAACAAGACATTGATTTAAAATTTATTTGAAAGAAGCTGCAATATTCTAATTATTTTCAGTACAGTTCTCACTGATATTGGCAGTTGGGAAGACCAAGAGATCAAAATAACTTGAAGATAGTGAAGGACCAAACTTAACACTGTAATGAGGTTTTGGTTTTGGTGGAACTGTATTTTGTTACTTGAGGTGCAGTTGAGAACCAGAACTTCTATTTTATTTCGTTTTGATTTAGGGGTGTATTCAGCTGAAAAATGCTGGTTCGGAATGATGATTATAAACAAGTTATTAATATATTTAGCCTAGGCAATTTCTAGTTATGGGAGCAGTGAGATTTCTAACCAGTCTGTCAGTAAGATAGTAGGATGGTACTTTTGCAGCTTTAGTATCTTGGTAAGTTTGAGATCAGCTATATGAAATGCTTGCTGGTAGTGGGAAATTAAACTTGATGTGTTCACTGTGTTACAAGCTTAAGCTTTGAATGTCCCTGATAGAATAGAAAATAGGAAAGAAGTAGCCAGGCCAGATGGATAAAAGCAAGAGTTTCTGAAAAAATGATTTAAGGTAGCCCATAGGGTGGTAAGTAAATTTAATGCTTCAGCCTGATTTCTGCTCATTAGAAGAGCTCTGCACACACTGGGTAAAAAAAAGCAATTTGCAAAGAGTTTAGTTCCACCCTGTGTATGTATCAGATCAGGCCAGTGAGTCATGGAGGAGCATACAGGGATTTCGATGTTTCACTGCCTCTTTAATTAACTCCTTTTAGTAAAACTGGCTCATTTCATTAGGCTGCTGTATTTAAGGCTCTTTAATAACACTACAGTAGTATTACAATAATAAAATGAGAGCTTCGTTCTCACCCAAATGAATTAAGGCTCTTGACTGATAAGGAAGGAGGATACCTGTTGTGAAAACTGGCAAAATACAGATTTAATATTGTCTGCTCTCTATAAGGACTGGCTGTTGTTGTGTAGTCTGGGATGCTTTCAGTGAACGGGAAAGTTACAGATGGATGATAACATGGTTAGTCATCAGTCTTCTAGTGGATGGCCTTTGCTTTAGTATAGATGAATGATACAGCAAACTTATTGCTTATTACAGAGTTCGCAGTTCTTGTTACAGAATGATTGTGGGAGAGATAATTTTTAATGAAGCTTTCTTTTCCCTTGTAACTGTCCATCATAAATCCTGCTATATTGAAAATGTCTTTTAGTTCCCCTATATTCAGCTTAACTAAACCAGAACTAGTGCAATTCTTAATGAACTGGGAAAATAAATGCATGAACAGCATTAAAATAGCAAATTAAAAATGCAGAAATGTAAGTTTAAACATAAGATTTTTATTTGTTTTCTTTTAAAGTTCTTAAGGAGCACAGCTCTCTATAGGAAGTTCCCAGTACTGACTGGTTCTGAAGTGAGATCACCCGTGAATAAAAAGAGTGCAAAGCACTGTTAGGACAGTTTCTAATCCGTGTAAATTGCTCTTGTTAATAACACTTTTCTCTTTCCATAATCAGTTAAAGTTCCAGTGACACTTTTGGGTTAGAAGTTCAGTTTCTTAATATTTGAACTTGGAAAGCTGTAACAGGAAGATTTATTAGAGGGATGTTTTTTAATGCTAACTAAAGGTTGTCATGTATGCTGCCTTGTGCTTTTTAGTGGTTTTTATCAATGTGTTTCAAATACTGATATTCTTTCTGGTTGGGTGGCTGTCAGAAAGAAAAACCATAAAGATTTACGTCTCAACCTTGGTTACAAAAATGGCTCAGTTCTCGTGATTATAGTTTTTGTGGTATGTTGGCATCTAAAACCATCTACTGTGATCATGGCTTTATGATGTGTTTTAATGTACATAATAAAAATGTCAGCAAATATTTTACACCAAAATAGAGAAGACAGAAAAAAGAGAGAACTATTGCTATCCTGCCTCTACAGAAAAGCAAGTGGGGCACAGTGTGTTGGAGTCCTTCAGAAACTACAAGTAGCAGCAGCGACTCCTGGATCTTTCATGTGTTAGTCCAGTGCTTTAGCTGCAAATACGTGTTCTGTTATTGTTGGATGGTGAGGTTTGACAGGCAGCCATTTAATTTGGTATTTTTTAACCAAGTTTTTTTGTTCCTGTTGTTATTTATGATGGCTTCTGTAATCTGTACAATTGCATGGTTGGAGTTGCAATGTGCTCAGCGCTTAGGTCCTGCTGTCAAACAATTTGTTGGTTTGGTCAACTTCAACAGGTCAGTCAAGCTTTGATCTGACTTCATGTGTAAAAGCTCAGCAATGTTTGCCTACCTTTTGTCAAGTCATTTAAGACCTTACTGGTGAAAAGCACTTATTAAGAGTGGAGAATGCTATGGTTGCTTTTCAGAAATAATTGTGCAGTGATAATTATAGGGTAGGAGAAAGGTTTTTGGAAGGAGTAAAAACAGAAGTCAGCTTCTAGTTTTCAGTGTCGCACAAAGGTATGGCTAGCTTGCTTTATGTTGGTGCTTTGCATAGCTTTCCTGTTAGGATTAAAGGCTTTTCAGTGTCCCCATCAAGTACAGCTGGCACTCTGCACCATCTTGCATCACATGGCGTAATTGCAGCTTCATAGACCCGCACTGTTCAGGTCAGGGTTGTCTCTGGCTGTTGAAGATGAGTAGGAGTAACGAGTTGTTGTCAGACATCAAGTCAGTGTGTCTCTGAAGGCTTGTAAGGCTGCCATGTCTCTTAGCTCTCAATCTGAATTAAAACATTTAACTGAACTGAAGAGAGAAACCTGTCAGAAGAAGAGCCAAGGATATCTAAGGTGTCTTAGTACTTGAAAACTGTATTTTCCTTTTCTCCATCTGTTATCACTGTTATTGATATAGAAAATATGACAGCTGAAAATGTAACACTTTCCTTTGTCTCATCATGCAGGCCGAAACAACAGCAACAGAACAATTTTTCCTTGTTTCCTTCTACCAAGGGCTGGAATTTCAGAGGGGTAAGTTTTTGATATTGTTTTGGTCATACTCTGTAACGTTCCCTCCTGCTTCATTCTGTTGCAGTAATTTTGTAGTTAAACCATGATCTGCAAGGACTAAAGTCATGGCAAACAATTACAGAAAGGAAATTTCAATTTTTTGACCTCCCAAACAAAAGCTGGTTGGTTTTGGTTTTTTTTGAAAGCCTTTTGTGTGATTGGCTGAGTTATTATGGGGGATGGGGGAGATAATTTAATGTGAGTTAATATACAGTGGGATTTAAAAAGAAAAAAAAGGGTGTACTGTCATATTTGAAGATAAATCACCAACTGAACTGATGCATGCTGGGTTTTAAATGGTTTTTTACTCTTGTAGAGGTATTTCTAAAGTTACGTATTGAGAGCTTGTATATGTGAATTCTGCAGAAGTACAGTTGGAGAATCATAACAAAAATTCCACGGATTTCTTACAAGGCAGAAGGGAATAGGTTTTATTTCTGTTTGAGTGGCTGAGCAAGTAAATACGGAAGCCTGTGTGTTCCAACAGTAATTAACTGAGAAGGTATATGAGGAAGCAATGCAAGTGAAACAGAGAACCTTAATATTTGCTGGTGATATAAATGAGCTTTTACTTGTGTCTGCTTCAGGTTTCAGAGGTGTACTTCTCATGTAGATTAATTCTTTGAGAGTCATGTTGTCCACTCTCTGTCCCCCAGAGAAGGACTCTTCATCAGGGACTGTAGTGATAGGACAAGGGGTAATGGGTTCAAACTTCAACAGATGAGATTTAGTTTGGTTATAAGGAAGAAAGGCTGCCCAAGTTGTGTATGCCCCATCCCTGGCAGTGTTCAGGGCCAGGCTGGACAGGGCCTTGAGCAACCTGGTCTAGTGGAAGGTGTCCCTGCCCATGGCAGGGGGTTGGAACTAGGTGATCTTTAAGGCCCTTCCAACCCAAACCATCCTGTGATTCTGTGATTTGAAAAACTGAATGTGATTGGTGGTGGCGTTCAGATGGCAACGGTGTGTTTGCCTTGTGTGTAAGTACTGTAGCCTAGGGTATCCCAGTCTAGGAGTAGGAGTTGTCACTACGTGTTGTATTTAAGTCACAGTGTTTCTGTAATCTTTTGGTTAAAGGGCTTTTCTGCCGTGGAAACTTCATTTGGTATAATAATAAATTACCATTACCTGTAATATGGACTGACCTACACTGAATCTGAAGAGTTCGGTTTTGCATTCAGGAGACCTTATAAAGGTGTTTTCTCTGAGCTTCTTCTAACAAAACATATAAGTAGAAAGAGATTAAGTGCTTTGCTGAAAGGGTAAATGGTATTGACGGGTTTAGTGATCTGTGTTAGTTGCAATATGGTAAACTGCATGAAAACTGAAAGGATTTCTCACAATATCTGGTACTGACCTTGGCATTCCAGTTTGATATTTTAAATAGAGCATTCTCTGTTGTATACTGTGAGCTTTTTATTTTCACCATCTATTTGTTCCGTTGCACCACAAAACTACAGGGATGAGGTTGTTAGCATTCCTGAGAAGATAGTTCCCTCACAACAGCATTGTCAAGAATGTGGGGAAAATACTAACAATTTGTATATTAGTAGGAAATTTTGAAGCCAGTTTAAAATTGACTCTAGTATTTCTCCCAGTTCTCAATTATGCTGGAAAAGTAATCATGAAGGAAAGTAGATATGGAAGTACTAGGAAGAGTATTGTTGCTATGAGTTGTAGCTGAAGAAACAATGATCCCAAGTTCAGAGTAATGGCTCACTGGAAGTAAGGGCTTAGAGCTGGTAAGTGTGGTGGCATGAAGTCCGTGATCCAAGCTGCATGGCAGAGGTGGAGTACACAGGGGTCGTCCTGAACCCAGGACAACAGGTACATGAAGGACACAGAACTGGGCAGTAAAAGACTTCAGAATCCATAACAAGAATCTGAAAAGAGATAGGAATAGGTAGTATTAGAGAGAACAGGCAGTGAGTAAGGGACCTTCTGCCTGCTGCCTTGATGTGTGGAAATGAAGATCTGTGAATTCTCTGCTGTCTTATTTTTAAGGAAACTTGCATGTACTAACACATATGTCAAGTTCTCTAGTTCTACTATGTCATAGAATGCATAGTAATGGGCAGTTGCAGTTAATGGTTTGAAATAAACTACTGCATCAAGGGAAGAACCTGTATCAGTTGTTCACTTGAGCTGTTTAGATGCTGAAACCAGGACAGCTGAGCTCTGGAAAAGAGCGCTAAGTCTCTGTGGATGTTTGCGTTGGGTCACTGTCAACTTTATTTTGATGGATGGAAAAATTGTGTTACGAAAAGCCCCATGAGCAGACTTGAAGTCATAAAGGTTTTTGTACAGATGGTGAATGATAAAAGGTTAACTTTGATGTCTTCTCAGACAGGAGTTAAACCTGATTGGGTAAAAGAACTAAGGTAGTGTTGACAGTGGAGCAGTGCCATGCTTGAGTATAACAAACAAAACTCTGGAATGGACTTACGCATAACTGGTGTTTTAAACATCTGTGCTATTTCTGTATTACAGGCTATAATACACGTTCATTTCAACCATCACCAAAAAAAATGAGAAGGTGGTTAAGCACCAATTGTCACATTGTGTTCATCTACCTGTCCTCACCTTGCAGTCAGTTCACTGATTTTTTTTTTTTAGTGTCTCTGTACCATGCTGATAAAATAAGTGTGTTCAAGCATCCTTGAACATACACCAACGTAAACCTCAAAGTAAGATAAGGAAGGCCCAGATGCTAAACATATACCAAGGAAACTCCTCTGCACTTGTCTTTTGCTCTTCTTTCTTAAATATATTTTATCAGAAGAAGCTGTTTTTTCTGTGTTGAGCAGCTCTTTCTAACCCTGTGTTAGAGATCACACTTAATTCTCTCAGTGAGGATTTCCATGACAAGATGATCTCATTTATGCATATCTACCAATGCCGTTATTTTTAGATAATGGTAGCAATTAGTTCCAGAATTTTGGGCATGTTTAGGTATCAGATGAAGAGAAGAGAGGGTTTTTTTACCTTTTTTTTTTTTTTTTTTTTTTAAATGCAGAAATAAATCCTGGTTTAAATTAAATTCAGACATAAAGTCTAAATTTAAAATTCCTTAAGGCAGTGCAGTCTCTCTGCTATATGCTCCTCCCATATGTGCGCAAAGCATTGGGTTCATTTGGTCTTGGAAGAGGTTGTATAGTCAGGTGGCCAGCAAATAGATTATTTTAGAGGGAAGGTATTTCTAGTGAGAATTGTAATTTTGGTGGAAGAAAGATAACCTGTAGAAACAAGAATATCGCAAACTGGAGGGACAGTGTGATGGGAAAACCAGAACACAAAAGATTAGGTAGTTGATGTAGTACTTGGAATAAAGCAAAGGAAGATACTGGGTATAAAATACAGGTCAATTATAACGAAAAGAACAGCACAAATCTTAGCACAAGAGATTGGTATTAATCCTAGTTTTGTGCTTTCTTCTGGTTGCCATTAACTCTCACTCTTTTTCTCGTCATCTCCGTGCTACCCTTCCCTTAAAATCTTGATGCAGTTGGGTGGCTTACCTCACCATTTGGTGCTTATACATAAGAGCCAGCAGTTCAATATGTCTATGGAAATGATGTGTTATGTTGCCATGCAGGAGGGGAAACAGTTTTATTTAATAAAGGCTCCCATCAAATGAGGATTACATTTGTACAGTCGTGCACGTGCAGTAATAGAAGATGTCAGGATTAAAGCTTCTGTGATTGTTTGGTAGTTATGATACAGTCTTGAGTTACACATTCGTGTGCTATTTTTTTCCATGGTAAGAGTAGTCAGGCTTATAAATAAGAAAGTTCTGAATTCAAGAAGACTAAGAATCTCTCCTGAGGAGTTTCAGATTTCAGCTTCTTTATCTGCCTTCCCTCCTGCTCCCTTAATATCACCCGCTTTCTGTTTTTACCAGCAGGATCGTTTTCTAGACTTAGTTATGTGAATGGTGGGCTCCTGTTACTGAAAGTCTTTGACTTAATATTTTTTAAATGATGTATTTAGATACATTTACAGAAGTAGCGATACATAATAGTCCCACTGTTGAAATGATGACACCGGGAGGACTATGAATAAGCTGCCACACAATCAAAAGAAAAGTAGTTACCTGATTAATGAAGAATCTTGGGGTTGTAGGCATAACTGAAGAAGATGCTGGTTTTGTCTCCACTTATCACTGTGTCTCTACTGTTCCACCAAGAGCTAGCATCATTTCCTGCATGTTTTAAACATCTGAACCATTATGATGGTGTCTCTGCTTTTCCCCCATTACACACCAAATTTGGGTGAAGAGCTTCAGTGCTAAAAATAAATAAATAGTGAAATCCAAACCAACATTTTCTACTTGAAATAGTCCCAGGCATGTGTTTGGAGTGCAGTTGTCTAAAGATTGAAGATAATTTACTGCAACTAGGCTTCTTTCTATTTCCTCCTTTTTTTGTTTCCTCTTTAGCTTTGCAAAAGCACTTGCCTAACCAAGCTGCAGATGCGGTCACCTGTGAGGAAGCCTGATCTAATTTATGAGAAGCCTGACATAAAAATGTGCTAAACATGCTGAAGGTCAATTTTAGACGTGTAAGTGGTTTCTTTGCTAGTTTTGCTGCAAGGGTGTTTATGGGGAAAAAGGTGTCTTTCATGCTAAAGGAGAAGAATTCCACACTTTTCAGACAGTGTTTATGTAATACCATGTTTATTTTGTGCAGGCCAGCAGACTTCAGTTATTCCTTTCGGGGTGCATGAATCAAAACAAGATAAAAGTTTCCAAGAAGTTCTTTCCTAGCTTTAAATTGATGATTAATTACATTAATTACTAATTACTTACTTCCACAGAAAGCACCTCTTTACCTCTCATGGATTCTGGCTGGGTTTACTTAATCTGTGTATGCACTGATACTCATTTGTTTAAGCAATGATGTTACCTGTAATAGGCTCTTAGAAGTGATATCAGACAGACCTTTATTCACAGTTGTTGAAGCAAAATTATGCACTAATGTCTGTAGATCGAATGTTCTTACATACCATTATCTCATACTATGACCAATAATTTGATTTTAATGATTTTAAAACACAAGTTGGCATCCATATTCTAAAAGGCACATGTAGTTTTCTGCTATTTTAATATACTTGTATGTTGTATACACAATTTAAATAGCTTTCTCCGCGATGGGGAAAAAGTTTCCTTAGAGTAATTGACAGCATAGCTGTGAGCGGAATAGTTACACCGATTAAAAGTCATAAATGAGTTCCTTCAGGTGTCACGGACAGACTCCTCCACCGGGGGGAGTACTGCTGGCATCCCTGCTCTCCCGTCCCTGCTCGGGTACTGCCACTTCCCTCCATAAAGTCTCCTGCCTCTTCTAACCTCTGCAGTAGAGATGCTGCGTGAATGCTTGATCCCTGACCCTTGTCATCCTCCTTTTTCTTTGAAAAGAAAAAGTACAAAATATATTCCTTTTTCTCCTTTCTAACAAATGATGTGTTTCTGTGCTTGACCTGCTCCTTTTAGACCTCTTCCCCCTTCTTCTTCTAGTGGGTTTAGGCTCTTCCATTTCAGAATTTAGTTGCCCCAGCACTACTTCTCTTTTACTGTCTTTGTTCAGGCTTGCTTTTATTCTGCCTTTGTGAAAGTACTGTTGTGCCTCTGGTCAGCATTGACTTTTCTTGCGCCAGAATGTCTCTGATACATGATATTATTAGAAGTGCTAAGAAGCAATTCTGTAAGTCTTTTGGCTTTAATGTATAATAAGATGTATGCTGTAAACATAAAGCCTGTATAATGGGCTTAGTAGAAGCAGAGTTTCTCTGTGGCCTTGTAGTTCTTTCTTTAGAGCACTGCAGGAGCGGGGAGACTTTACTTCAGACTGTTGATAGGAGCAATGTAGGGGGCAATAGGAGTGTTAAAAGTTCCCTTCCATGGTTTGTAGTTCTCTGACTACAGCTTATAAAGTGTAGCAAGTAGACACCCTGGACACTGATTTTTATTTGTAAAAGAGTTGAATTTGATGTCTCAATGCTTTATCTATGGGCGGAGTTTTAAATGTTTTAGCTTATTATTGGTTTTGTTTTTGAACAAACCATTGGAATTGTTGTTGATTAGTCACAAGACTAATTTCTCTTGGAACAGCAAGGTTTATGTTGGCAAACAAATGGAGATGCTATCAGAAATGCATTGTGTGGCATTTGCGTAACTGGATAGCAGTCAATTCCATCTGCAGGTCCAAAACACACAACAGAATTGTTGTATTCTTAATGTATACACTGACGTTAAAAAGCAACTCAGTGTAACCAGTTAGACAATTGTGAAGGATTCAAGAATGTATTATTCCAAACTGATGTGCTGACTCAGCATGGTTTAATTACCATAAGTTCTATTCACAATATGTAATGTTAAGTTAGTTATGTCAGTGTCTTACTTGAAATTCCAGCAAAACATTGTTTGATACATGTGTTCCTAGGTCTGTGATAAATGGCTGTATCTTTTTGTAGGATCAATGGGTGGTGAAAATTACAATGTTCTTTGTATACAGTAGAACTGCAAAACCAATGAACATGTGCTGGAGAGACGTCTGTGAGGTACTTGTAAATGGGGTACAAAGGAGAATGGTGCAGGCTGACCTTTAGTCTTCACCAGGTTTCTAGGAGTCTGGGACTCGGGCAGAAAAACCTGTGCCTGTTTTAGCACGAGCAATAATGTCTCATATCTAGAGAGTGCTGTAATGCTTAGCAGTTGCAATGTTTCCTTAACTCAGCTCAGTAGCAGTTTTATTAAACTTCCGCAGCTTTTACATCCAAAATAATCTGTAAGTTAAGTACATAGCCATTAAACCTGTCCAATTACCTAGTTTACAGGGCTACTTTCCAGTAATTACATGCTAGTTATATAAAATACACTTTAGATTGCATGTTTCTTGGGGCAAGAATTTTGAGGCATGTTTATAGAGCACTTGGCTCATGCATTCTTGAAATGAAGAGACTATCATAGGCTTTCACATCTGCAAGACTTTCCATTATTGTTTGTATTGTAAAGGATGGGTATTCTGTTTATTAAAGCCCAGTTATTCAATTAATATTTTGAGGTTTTTCTGATAATGAAAATGGTGTGATATCTCCCCTTTGAAGGAATTTCTTAAATTTCATGTTATCTTTTCACTAGATAGGTGTTTTCTTGAAAAACACTTTATGCAGTCATTCTGTTAACGTTATAGGGCTTTATTTTATGGATCTTTGTAAGTGCTTTGTAGCGAGTTTATTTTTATTCCAGGTGTGGTTTGTTATTTATAGGAGAAATATTCTGTATATGCTGTAAACCCTTCATGGCAGCTATATTTCACATACAAACAATACTGAGCTAGAAGCAACGTGATAAAGCAGATAGCCTCAGAGAATGACAATTGGACCAAAGTTTGATGTTTTGTTATATAGCAGATTTCCTGTCTTTAATCATAGATTGGGTGTTACCTTGTACTCCTGCTGTCATTTACTGTTCTTTTCTTTGTTCAACAGCAGATGAACTTGACCCCTGTTCAATTTAACTCAGACCAGACTCTGCCCATTTCTTTGTATTTGTTTCTCCCCACCCCACCAGTGGCTCCTCTTTGAGAACATGGATGTGAAATTACTGTTTCCTGTGACTTGGTTTCAGAAACTTCTAATGGTTAACAGAGTGATGCTCTTGTCAGCTGAATTTGATGCTACTCAGTCTGAGAAACAATCATTTTAGAAACAATTTTGAACTAGATATTGATATTTTATTAATGCTACACTATTTCAGATCAGCAATTTTAAAATGACTAGTAAACATGAATGGTTGTATACATGACTTTGAATTGCTGTTTTTGCTTGTTTTTACTAGTCATGATGTTTGCAGTAGAACTTGCTGTTACCACAAGCTGTTACAAAAGTGTGTTATTAACATCACCCTTTCCCTTTGTACCAAATCATCGTGATGGTCTGTTGTGTTATTTCCTAGTGCTCAGACTGAAAAATTTCCTGGTCAGTGTAAGTTGATTGTAAAAGTTGCCAATTTGGCCGTGCTGTTTGAGTAGAACTGGAGTTTCGAATAAAGGAGTTTCGAATAAAAAATAAACAAAATGGGCTACACATTTGGACAAGGTTGCGAAAGCATTGCTTGCAGCACGGGGAGATCCCCTGTGCTGTAAGAGGTTTTTATTCAAACATCTGCCTCTCCATCTCCAGTTCCACAGGTTCTGATTTAGGTTGTCAAGTTGAACTTGTGACAGAAAGTTAAACAAAATCTTTTAAGGACCAGGAGAGAAGAAAATCCTTTTGAAAACATCTGAATGAGCTTATAAACAGTCCTTAAGAGCTGATACAGAACGAAGAGGAAATTTGAGTTCCTCCTGATGTTTTCAATTGGAAGAAGCATTTTGAGTGGGTTTGTTGGTACTCTCTCTGAAGACTGCCGTTCATCCCAAATGTAAAAGGGCTTTTGCAGCCAGGTTCACTCTGAGACATTTTAGTCTTAGAATGAGTCTTAGTTTTTTTTAATCTAAACATAAGAACAAGATTCTTCTTGACAGCTAATCCTATTTTCTGTGTTTAGAACATACATAGCAATTAAAAAGTATGGCCATATTTTAAAATCTAGCACAAATGCACAATAAGAGCAATATGGTGGTGTCTTTTATTTATAGCAGCCTGGAAGCAAATTTTGTTACTACAGTAGCAACCAGAAAACAAGGTCTCAATTTTTCTAGGTATCCTGAAAACATAATAACAAATTATTCTATCTCTAAAGAACTTATAATCTAAACATTTGTAAGAATGGACTGTAACATTTCCTAAATAATACTAAATTGAATTTTTTTAATAAATTCAGATCTTTTGGAGCTCTTAAATTCCATTTATGATGACAGATTTCATAATTTCTGGGTTCCGCTGTGTGTTTTGAAATGGGATATTAAATCTAATGGAAGATATATGAAGCATTGTATATAATGCCATCCTAACATAGTTTGAGGTAATGTTCTAAAACTCTGTAAAATGCACATTTAAAAATATTCACTACATTGGTTTTCATTCAAAAATTGATCAGTGGTGCTGTTTCCCTTTAGGTTGCAGTTAATTGTAAAGCTTTTCAAAGGGAGTTAAATTTAGTATCCTTAAAACACTCATAATGCACAATAGAAAACAGCTGAAATCAGTCTCTGTGCCAGTAGGCTCCCCACTGAATTTGGAAGGCTTATTTCTTTTCCAAGCACTGTTTCAAGTTTTCAGTGGTTCACAACATCAAAAGAAGTAGTCTTAAGTTTCAACAATCACTGTGTCCTCAGATGGTAGTTACACCAGTCCTAAGAAGACTAGATTGCATGCCCTGACTGTAAGGATCCTAGAAGATTGGAGAGAATCACAGGGCTTTCTGAGGGTACTCCGTTGGGCAGTGACTTGTGCAGTTTGGTGTGACACTTGCTTCTGGGCTACTGTAGTCCTATAAGGAATAACAAAAATGATTCTCAATGCCTTCAGAAAATCTTGACAGTCTTTCACATTCTGGGAATCATCATCTTAGAGTTCTCCAAATCATTACATCTGAGACTGTATGTGAGAAACTCAAGATAGTTTCTACTATGAGAGGTGGGATGGGCAAATTTGGAAGTCTTGCAGAGAATTTGCCACTAATGAGTGCATCTCCCAGCTCTTTGAAATAGCCAGGTCAGGCCTCTGGATCTCTACTTGATTGTAACCACAGAATTAGGAATCAGTTGACACAACCAGGCCACTTCCTAGCACATGCCAGTTAGGTGGAGGCCAGCGATCAAGCCTGTGAGGTATTACGGCAGGAATTTCAGTTAGATAAAATGCTGTCAACGGCAATCCAAGAGGTGATGTCTGTAGGTACCATAAAAGTGTCATGGCTCTTGTTGAAAAAATTGGTTGCTGACTGGTATCAGTTTCACATCAGCAGAAACTTTTTATTCTAATTGAGTTTTGAACAGATGAAATATTGCACCAGCTTGCTAAGGACCCGTTTTCTTGAAAAGTGAAGTCTGAATTGCTGTTAGCTCAAACTCAAATTTGTCTTGACATTTTTGCCTACTGGAAGTCTGCAGAATTTGAGGCTGGCGAAGCCAGCTCTGAG
Source organism: Strigops habroptila (assembly GCF_004027225.2). Lineage (NCBI taxonomy): Eukaryota > Metazoa > Chordata > Aves > Psittaciformes > Psittacidae > Strigops > Strigops habroptila. Next base: position 25,554,218 of record NC_046360.1, on the reverse strand, counting down.
TTTGTAGATCTGAGCGAATCACAGAAAACTTTAATAGGATAAGGACAGGTCAAGAGTGAGGTGTAAGGATGTAGGGTACACGAAGTAATTATCTCTGTGTGTGCATATATATACTTTTTTTCATATATATATATAAAATTTACAGGATACAAGATATTTAAGAAAAAGCAAAATATTGCTGATTAAGTTAATCAAGGGGAAAAGGAGATAACTGTGTTTCTTTAAATTACTTTTTCATTTGCTCAGGCATCGTATCTTAAATCTACGTATTCATTCATGTTTGACTCCTTAGTGCATGCCTCTTTCTCACTGTTATTCTTCATTTTCAGACTGAGCTATTAACCTTATGAATTAAAGAATTTTCAGTAACCTATAAACCTCTTATTAAAACAAATTTTGAAGCAGTTCTCTTAGAGCGGAATTCATCCTTAAATGATGGGAGCAGATGAAGCTCTGTTGGTTTAGAAGTGGAATTGCTCGGTTGCAGCAGGTAAAGACTAGAATTAAATGCAAATCCCAGATTTGCCTCATACATTTTCAGTGCTTAAAGTATTGTGGAATATCTTCACTGAAAGTAAATGCCCTAACTTATTACACGTTAGATACTTATTCGTTATTTCTTTCAGCCTCTGGTAGCTTTGCCTTCTACCTGCATCTCTTTTCAAACGTAGAACAAGAAAGTGTGTAATACTGAAGGTTCTGCAGAACACACGCTATTTGCCCCTGTAGAGGAACTGTGCAGTTATCAGTTGTGAGAGTTAAATGTGTTTCAAGCAAATACCTTGAAAAAACCTTGGTAAAGCAGGGCCTTGTCTAAGTATAAATGGCAGGCAAAAGTTCAAATAATTTCTAATCTTCTTATTGCATATTTTTATTTGAATACTAGTGGTAGTGTTAACAAAACAGGGGTTTAATGGTTAAGGTTAGCAAGCTATTAGCAAAGAGCACTCGCCCTCCCTGCACCTGAAAGGTTTTAATTCTAACTTAACAGAGGGAATGTAGTAAAAGAAGTGGGCGTGCTTAGATAAATATGTAGTTTGAACCTTAAATCTTTTAATGTAGAAAGTATGACAAAAATGTGTTCATTTTATGTTCATTATACTGAAAACCGTTTTTTTTTGTCTGCTAAAATGAAGCTATTGACTAATCCATTCAGCTGTTTCTCTTGTCCATTATGGATGCTTGCCTGAACTTTTCACACAGTTATTACTTAAGTCTTCAACAAACAAAAAAGTCTCTTTGGAATAATAAAAGGAAAATATTCACTCATCTAATATGAATAATCTGTAAGTCTTCTAAACCCAAGAATGCACTATCTTACTAATGTATAGAAATTATTTTAGAAGGCAAACACTCAAACTTTTCACTGTATTTGTAGGGTGTGTACAAAGGATCAGAAAAGTTCCAAGATTTTACTTTTCCCTGTATTTGCACTTGTTCTTTACATTAGATTCCACATATGCTTTAAGAGAAGAACCAAATATCATATATCTATCAATAGCTCCTTTTTACTAGTTTCTGAGGACAAGTTTCATTTGCCCAAAATAGTTAATTCAGTATGTGATGCAGGAAAGCTGCAGGAAAGCTGGTTTAGATCACCCATTTTCACTTGCCACATAAAGCATTGTGGTTCAATCGCTTGTGGTGATTATGGATTCCATTTTAGCAGGTCAATATTTTGTATTGTTTTCTGGTTAACTTTGTCTAAGGGATGTCAATAGCTGTATTTGTCTCAATGTTGAAGAGGGCTGCTTAAATGCACATCGAAACTGGTATATACAGCTCATATGCAAATATAAATTTCCATATAAAGCATGGCAATTTATGTATTTTGATAAGCACCTCATGCAACTTAGCTTTTCTTACACTGAAGTAGTGTAAGTTAATATAATGGCCAAAAGAGGCAATTAACTGAGTATATATTAAAGGAAAACATGTACTAGAAGGTGCTGGTGACCTAACTGGCAGTTTGAGAGAGACCACCGAAGACTTGCTGATTACCAGGTCGGTGTGTCTCAGTCATTCTTGTGGGAAGAATGATTTAGCATGCAAATACGAGAGCTCTCAAGGAAGCAATCTATTTTGCAGTTTGGATTACAAGTCTGGAACCTAACTAATCCTGTCACTTTATGAACTTCAAGTTGTCAGTCCCATTGATGGCCAGTGTATATGTGTCCAGGGAGTCCTTGCAGGAGGAAATCTGCAGTCTTGAAATTTGAAGTGCACTGGGAAATTTTATGTCGTTGAGGTAGCAACAATCTTTTTTGATATTTTTAAGGCAGCAGTAACTTCCAGCTGAATGCTTTCTTGATGTTTAAGGTATATAGATTTCCAAACTCCTGTGAAATTAAGATTCCCAGAGTTTCATAAGATGCGGTTGCAAAATGCTTGCTTATCTAGATTGGTGGAGAATCAGCAAAAATGGAGTTTGTTTTATTGGTTATATTGAACTACCAAGCATAAAATCAAATTTTGCACTTCCTTGGCACGTCCTTACATGCAAAATGTGGGCGCTCTGCCAAGTTTATCTTTGGGCCTTGATTCTGAGCTGATTTGAAATCATTCTGTCCTGAGTTCTTGCTATTATGCCTGTTAATTTAAGAATTCCTGCTTCAGAGATCCTTTAATTTCTGAAACACTGAAAGTTTTGTGTAAACTAAATGTTTGAAAGTTCCACCCGGTGGCTACCAGATGTTTTGTTTTCTGGTGCATCTACATTTGGAGATAGTTGTCTGCCCTTGAGTTTACAGGCCATTACTGATGCTTAAGACTGAGAATTGCAGAGGCAGAGGATGGACTGTGTTTCAGCTACTGAGGCTTAAAGCCTCCAAAGACCTACCTTGAAAAATAAGTTAATTATATTTTTTACTTTACCATACTGGTGCTGTTCACTTGTTAGTAATTTTTAAAACACTTCTGTCTGTTTAAAATATTATTGGAAGCAATCTATGAGAGAAAACCACACAGTGATAGACAGGACAATACATATCACTCAGCTTCTGACACTTGTAATACACTGCATGACAGGAAGCGAGAGCAAACTCTGTGGCTGCATGGGGAGGAGTTCCTGCTGAAAACTGAAGGAGACACACATAGGGACTCCTTTGTAGTAAAGACTTTTCATTATCACGCTGAAAATTAAGAAACTTCCTAAAATCCAAGTAAAATACAAAGTACCTCATGGTGTGGTGTTGCTTTTTTGTGCATCATCAGGTAAGTGTAACTTTGGGATCATGCTACATTTTATTGTTTGTATGTGTGGCATTGTATTAAGTTGAAATTGCACAGATACTGCTTTCAAGCATGCCAGGACTTAAAATTTGGTTATTAATGTAACCAAATTCTTGCTTAGCAGGAATATTTCCTTCTGTAAGGAAAGAAATTTCTTAAAAGTTTAGATAATATACTCTGATATCCCCAATGGGATGGATGACTGTTTTTCTTTGTGCAGGATGGTGGTTTTATGGTTTTGGTTTTGCTTTTCTAATTGTACATGTGTAAACATCTGTCTGTCTCCTTGTGTGAAAATGAGGATTTTGCCTGATACTAGGATTTAAATGTGAAGATTTATAGCTATGTGCAGAAGTCTATCTATTGTCAAAGTGAAAGCTGTAACAGATCCGATTTACAGTGCATGATGATTCTGCTCTGCAGCATGGGTGCAGTATCACCTGTAAAACTGGGTGCAGTTTTAGACACTGCACTTTGGAAAGATGTGGACAGAAAAGTAGCAAGATTGATAATAGCTGTAAGAAGCAAAGTTATTTCAAAATATTTGTGTATATATTGAATAAAGCTGTACTTTGAAGTTCTTATAAACATGGGGTAAAGGTGGAGGCCTGTAGTGTAAAGCAGGCAAGTCAGAGGTGTATTCAAGGGCCTATATGCTCTTTGATTTGCTATGGAGAATGTGGTTTAAGTATATTAAAGACTGGATTTTTAAGTTGGATATTGGGGGTTTTTTATGTTCCCTGTGACAATTTTCAATAGCGAGAGAGATGCTTTGACATGAATTTATTGCACAGAATGCTTTTAAGATGTTATCTGGAATGCTTTATGCAATTCTGGCTTAAATCATGTTTAAGAAGGGTAAATAAAATTTGCAACAGGCTCAGAAAGTTTAAGACTGTCAGAGAAATTGAGCTGCTCAACTAGTGAAAATCAGTTTAATAGATGTTATATGTTTGGATTCTCATTTATTATTAAGTAGCTTAAGAACAGGACTGGTGATTACTAACTGCCATGCTCGTAAACTGCTGTAGTCTTTTTGGATGTACTTAATAAGTATTTGCTGTGGGTATTTATTTTAGATATCATTCACTTGAAAATTTATAGCAGAAGACATCGAATAAATGCCATTGTTTTCATGGAACACCAAGGAGATGCATGTTTGACAAGTGAAATAACAGATTGATTAGTGTCTACTAGTATTGCTGAGCTCACTTGGAATTTTTTAAAGTTGGGTGCAAGTTCAGTATACTGTTCTCTATGTTTTGTCCAAAACGATTGAAGTCTTTAAGTCAGTGTTTGGTTGAAACTCTGCAACAAGTCTTACAAAAAGAAAATATTTCAAAAATCAGGAGTTATTGATACAGGGATATTGACCAATATTCCATGAGCCTTATTTCCTGAGAAATGAAGCTGAAGTGTCTGTATGTTTATATATATTGAACCCCAAGATAAATACAGAAGCATGTAATTTTAGTAAAAGTGGTATTGGGTTTATATGCAGAAAAAACCCCCAACATTTTGGGTGCAGCCTTTTTATCTATTCTCTGTGATGCTGATGAGCAGCATGTAGGGTGCTTGGATCAAAAGCCATATGCAGGCATCTGCCAAAGGTATGGCATCATAATGATGCTGAGTGCAGGAGGCTGGGGGAAAGCAGACTAGGAGTGGAGTATTGGAACAATAAGGGATGACTGCAGTTTATGCAAACACAAGCCAGTTGAATGCCAGTGGAGACCTAGTTTATGGAAATTGTTTCATTCTGCTGTATGTGGTTCTAGTGGTGTGCACAGCACCAGCAATCCAAGCTTTGTTTTACAATGAGAAGCTCTGTTGGAGTCTTAAAAACAAACAGTAAAACACCCAAACCTAAAAATTAAATAAAATAATAAAAATAACAAAATGTCATTAGAATGAATCTGCTTTTCAAGTGAGAAAATTTCATTGTGGCTTTTGTTCTCAGAAAGTCTTTACCTCTTACGTACACAGATGTAAGTTTTGGAACTGGAATTGGTGGTTGACAGCTGCGGTTAAATGGTCAACTGCAGCAAGTGCAGGCTATTGCTGTCTAGTCCCCATGCTTTCAAAGTGCACAAAACCTTTAAGGGTAGAGTTAGAGCATTAAAATATCCCAACTTTGATTACTCTTGCTTTTATGACTAGACCTATAATAAACTGCCTGAACACAGACATGCAAGGCGAGGAACTGCACCTTCATCATGTCAGTTTGCCAAAGGCAAAAGAATCCCGGGATTATTTGCATGCTGACTGATTATATTACTTGGGGCCACAAAGAACTGGATCTGACAGATCCCAGCTGAAAAGTACTTGTAAGAAAAACAGAAAATGAATCTAAATATTGTATGGACTCTTAAATTGCAGCTTAGTTTTCATTTATATGCTGGGCATTAGAATCCTTAGAAAGGATTCTAGGAATTTAGAATCCTTAGATATTGATGATGTTAATTAAAAGCACAGTTTATGTAGCAGTCTTCAAGTTGTGACTGAGAAATGATCATGTGATAAAGATTGCTGTTCACTCACTGTAACAAAGAACTCCTATGGAGAAAGAAATAAAAGTATGTAACTTATGTATCTGAATCTGATTCAGACTTTATAGTAAACTGTGAAGAAGTTTCAGCATGTTTAACTCTGCTAGATTCCAGTGACTGATACTCTCCCCGTCTTCTGAAAAGGGGAAGGAAGAAGGTTAAATAAAGATAGAATAAATACCAGTCCTCAAACAAAGCTCTGCTGATCCTTGTCCTTACAGCATCCCGTACATGCACACCCATTTCCTGTTGTTAATGTTAAACACATTGAATATAACTTTCATTTCATTGTTCGCTTCAGTGTTCATTTTATATTACACTGACCAGAAAATCTTAAATCCATTACAATAAGCACTGTAGAAATAAAGCTTGCTCTCTGTGGTCAGGGAAAGGTGAAAAGAAGCTGCCATTTTGACTGGCAAACATGTGAAACTCCTCAGATGTGCCTGGATAGCTTCAGTGGCAAAGTCTTAAGTGTCATAGATGACTTCAACTCCATTTCAGAATTTTCTGCTGTGTTGTAACAGACTTAGAGCAGAGTCTGTTATTTCATTTGTTTGTTTTGCTTGGGGCATCAAGAGCAAGCCAGTTCTGTTACTGACAGCAGAACACAAAGAGCCTGACGGCAGGACGTGTGCAGAGTGGGAAGCAGAGCCACAGAGCTTGCTACCAGACTCGGTGCAAACTGCAATCAGCTCATCTCTGACTGTTTCTCCTTCAAAAGGAACAAGGCTTTTGTTTAGGTTTCTGTGTCACCCTTGAGAAAACGAAACCTGCAATGTCTTTGGTTTTCTAAACAGTAGAAGGCAGTGGAAATAAATGCAGAAACCAGTTTTATTATAAAACAAATGAATTTTTGGTTCTCTTTAGAGCTTAAGCAAGTTCTTTTTGCCAGTGTAACAAAGAACTGTGATATTGGAATGCGGCGTAGCAAGTTCTGTTCTGTTTTTAAAATTCTGCATTAGATTTCAGTATTCTGAAGTTACGGTCCCCCAAAGCACGTGTGATGCATCATTCAGCTAAAAGAAAGCCAGTGTGCTCTGAGAGAACTTGTTTTAAGACGCTGTTGTCTTCCCGTACTTTCAAGCTCTTAGAACTGTCAATGGTATGGCTGTGGAAGTGAAAGATAAGCAGGAGGATTACTGGCGCTGGCATGAAGATGAGTGATAGCCTATGGTGAAAAGAGGGCTGGCCTTAAAAAATGATGGAAGATTGATCTCTCTCTGAATAAGCTTAAACTGGGGAATGAATTATCACCTGTTTGTGAAATTGGAATGGGTTAGCTCTGAACCAAACTTCGGAGGAACACCGTATTCAACAGGAAATTCACATATTTCCAGTTGGTTATTGCAGACAGAGATGCTTATGTGATTGGTACGACATGGCCTCCCTCTATATGGCCTTTTTTGTAGAACTGTGCATTGTATTCCCCGGGCCGTAGTTCGGGGCAGGGAGGAGGAGGAGGAAGGTGGGTTGGCATCTGTAGCTTTATTTCATCTGTGACACCAGAGTGTTAGTGCAGCAATAGTGTGCTAAGATGGAAAATGGGTGATCCTACGTGAAGCTTATTCTTGTTTCAGTATCATGAGCATTCTGGCTTGAAGTTGGGTAATGTGACACCACTGCTGCCTCTTCTAGTTCACGTCTGAAGTCTGCTCTGTGATGTTTTATCCCACCACCTGTGGCAGGAAATGTTAAATTAGTGATTGTTCAACTAACCTTCAGATAGAAGGTTATTAATCTTTTGCCTAGTAATTTTACACCCAATTTAAGTTGAATCCAAGGCTTGTTTTGTTAACTGAGTGATAACAGCAGGTGAGAAAAACGTTGGAGCGTTTGGTCAGAATTTCCTCCTGTTGTATGAAGAACACCAAACTGAAATATTTTAACTTTTTTATTTTCTGGCTGTGTCATCTGTGGAACTTCTGGAAACATTTTAAATTATTCTGGAGAATTGAAATACTGCCTATTTCCCTCCCAGTCCGGTTTGTCATTATTTCTTTCATCCTACCTCACTTCTTGCATGCCATTTAACATCTGGCTTGTACTATTTGTGCCTCATCATTTTTTACTATACCTCATCTTCAAATTGTTTTTCTTTGATTGGTTTTGGTTTTTAACTCTGTCTGATAGAGATACCATCCTTTGGGTTGCCCTTGATAGTAATATACCATAAACTGGAGAGAACATAAAACCCTGAACAGTGAATCCCTTCCTGCCTTCTCCTCACAAAGTAAAAAGGAGAAAAAGAATTCGTTGGCTAAAATGTTTTACTTTTCCTGGATTATTACAAATTTCGGCTTGGTTTGGTTTTGTTTAGTGGGCTTAATTTTCTGATTAAACTTGTATTACATAGGACAGACTTCACAAAAATGCAGTGTTCTACATTAATGAATGAATGCATTCACCGGGTCATTATTCATGACCCAATTTTCTTCCAGAAAAAGAGGCAGTTGATTAGAAAATCATTCACATATAAAATAGAGACATATGTTCACATTCATGCCTTTTTAGATGTTTTCCTTTGAAAATGCAGTGTGCGGTGATATTCTACAATGAGAATTTGGATTGGGAGTTGCTCTCATTGCACTTGCCAAAAAACATTTTAACTTGCATTTTGCCACCTGTAATCCTTTTAAAGAAACTTTGGATTATTACTGGTATGAAAAAATGACTTTAACATTTAACGGAACTGTAGTAAAGTAGCACATGCTGTGGGAAGTCTTTGTTTTTTGAAAATTGTACGTGATATATACATGTATATATGTATTTCTGTGCTCATATATGCATAGTTTTATATAGGTGTGTGTACATATATATGCACCTCCACCTACTTATATTTCTTTACCTCATGTATTACAACCTCATTTTTTCACAGTTGTTTTCTTCCAGTTAGCAGTGTTGAAGTATGCCCAGGTGTGCGTGCTGGAAAGACTGAGTTTGTTAGATACTTTCATATGAAAACAATTTGAAATGCAAATTAATGAAATGGTTTATAATTTTCTTTTATTTTTTTGGACTTTCTGGTTTTAGGGATGGAGAAAGTCTGGTTTGTAGAATGAATGGATCCTCATTTGTTAGATGGATTTCTCTTTAAAAAAAGGGCCTAAGTAAGTTTGTGTTTTGTTTTGAAATGAGTCTGACTTAAAAGGTTTAAGGGCATCATGTGCCTATGCAAATACATGTTCTTGAACTGTTATTTATTTTGATGCCAGTCTATGTGCAGACACATTTCTGAGCTGTTAGAATGGACAGATGATTTAGCAGAAGTCAGCGAATCTTCTGAAAAGCATTTCCTTCCCCGTCACAGGATGGGCTTTTTCCTACCAAGCTATTTTTGTACATCTTTGCATTTCATCTCCCAGGTGGTAAAATATAAATCTTTGGTATTGATAACTAAAACCCCGTGATGGAGAGAGGATGTAAATCCAGTCTTCCTATAACAATGTCTTATTGCTTTAATTCCTTTAATTAAATCACTGCTTTAATATATAATTGGATCTCTTACTTTCTCATCTCCTGTGAGATAATTATTGAGAACAACTCCTTCCTGCTATGTGAAGACCAGGAAGTGTTCTGTCTCTATAACCACAGCCTTTCAGGCAACACTATCACAAACATGGATCAAGATTCAGAGTTGTTATACACCCCGTCATTGTGGTCTGGGCACTTAGGGTTTTGTTGGTTGGTTGGTTGGGGTTTTTTTGTGTTTCAAAAGACAAACCCCCAAATGCATTAGAACATGCTTTTCAGTCTAGAGATACACATTCAGATTCATGTAATACATCTTTATGATCAGTTGGAAAACACAGACACATCTTTGTTCAGAATAGATACGTGTTATTGGTATGCTTTTTTCATGCAGACTTGTACACCCTTTTTAAGGTCTACAAATATTGTGCAGAAAAGGGGACTTACCTCAGCATTGCAAGCTGTCCTTTTTTCCCAAGAAGATGAAGATCTTCATGATGTTTTTCAGTTTAGTTTGTTTCAAGTACATACAAGTTCTAATAAAGAATTCTTCTGCAGTGAAATAGGTGGCATTTGTCCATTGCTCACAGCCCAATGCAGAGTCATCACAGGATTGTGTATTTAGTGTATTTCATCTAGTGCTGCAGTATGGCATTACTCATGTACCTGATATACACTGGAGATGATGAGTGTTCATGTCTATTATAAGGATGGTATACTACCCTTTTAATTGGATTATTTTTGATATTACACTGAATTTTGAATAGGGGTGGGTACTAATTGGATAGCTCAGCTTAAAATTTCAGAAATGTTCACATTAGTAGCTTTAATGTGCTTCCCAAGAGTGGAGATAGGGAACTCTAGTGGTCATATGGCCTAAAACTTTTATCCTTTGTTTCATAGTATCCATAATATATTGGGGCTTCTTACAGGATTTTAATGAAAACAAAACCTGATACAATCTAACTTATATGGCTCTGTTAAAACAACATGCGTATGCACTATATTAGAATGTGATTATGTATTACACATGTAAGGAATGTAACTTGTGTATGTAAGTCAGGCATGCTCAGGTATCCATAAGGGCCTCAGCTTTTCTATCCCTTGACATGTTTGTGGTTAAATCTTCTGCAGTTTTCTGTCAGATCTCAGTGTGGGTATGCTCCTGGGCTTACTAGTGTATGTCATCTTAATATAGCACATTCAGTGTGGGATTTCTTTCTCCCTGGTACACATGCTTCTTCAAGCCATGGAGTTCTAAAAAAAAAAAAGCTGTTAAATTGTATTAAAACTGGTGATTGCTGCAGCCATATAAGAAATATTAACAAGAACTAGGGATGCTTCATGTGCAAGGTAATAAAATGGAATGAAGAAATCAGTCCTTTGTCCCTAGTGCTATGCCTGGGCCAGTGCAGGTGTCATGTTGAATTAAAGATTCACACATTGTTTTTTTGGCTTAACATAGTCCTGTGTGACAATATAAGCTGGTATGAAAAACCTACCGTGATACAATATGATGCAGTTAGGATTTGTTTGTTACGTTTATTTGACATTCAAGCAATGTCTGCAATAGATATTTGATCCTCTTGGAGCACTGCCTACTAAAATTGTCTCAGTAAGTTCAACTCTTTCATTAATATGGCACTTAACTGATTTCGGTATTTGAGCTATGAATTCATTTTGCTGTCACAGATTTTTGGCTTTGCAGCGAACCTTACTCCACTACAAATGTGTGCCATACATACAGTGCTTAATCATGTTCATCTTAAAGCTATCACACTGTACTTCCAGGATCTTCTGTTGATATTGAAATGGAGTGAAGTTTGTATTACTTGATGTGCCCTGTGATTTAAAACATAAAATGGAGAGCAGCATTTAAGGGGTGGTTTTCTGGAACATGAGAGATTCATAGGTCAGCTGCATTGTGCTGTGGCAACCGAGACAGGACTTGTAACTCCTTTGGGTAAAAGATACTCACAAAGAGCAGGGATTAATTTAATGAGCACCTTATGCTCCCTGCACAATATCCACTGCAATCTTTGCTTCTAATCCACTTATTATGGGCAAAGAAATTTATCTGGTAGCTCAATTTACTGGATTTTTTTTGTTGTTTTTGCATGCCATGGTGTCCCATCCCTCCCCCCTTGTACAATGGCAGTTGCCCTTGAAACTCTTAGAAAATTTGAAACCTTAGTCTTGCCTGCAGCGGCTGATATTTAGAATTTCTGTATGAAATTGTCTTGCATAGCTGCTGAGACAAACTTACAGACAACATTAGTATAATATTTGCAAACTTCCAGATAACCAGAAGAGTACAGTATACATGTCGTTAGCAGGATTTGTATGTGTGTGTTGCTTTTCAGTAAGTAGATCTAAAAATAAAGATGGGGTGAGCCTTTGTTTAGGACAATGAAGTGTAAGGTAGAGGAAGGCGTCTACTTTGTGGAGGCAGCCCCAGATTCGTTCAATATGTAATTGCTTTTCTTACAGTTTACCTGTTTTTTCATCCCTTTCGGCATGTACATCACAGCTGATACTGATTTGTTCCTCATGAGTGTACTGTGATTCAGTTATATAACCAAAGAGGTTGTCTCTGCAGAAGATATGAGCATGTTAATATTCACTACTTACTATGTTCTCTGCTGTGCTTTACCTGAATAGCCAAATAGCCTTGCCTTGGACACTTGTCCTCATGGACACTGCTTTGTCCCTGATACCTCTGTGTTTTGAAGCCACTTTGAATGCAGTAGTTAGAAGCCCACACGTAATTGTCCTTGTGTAACTTTCCTACTACAGTAACAGGATGTCCTGTCTCGTTCAAACTCACTTTAATCGTGTAGCCTTGCTTGTACTTCGTATTATGTAATTTGCATCTGGCCATCTGTACCCCAGAATCATCAGTTAGTACAGATTCACGTTACCACATCCATAGATAACTGTCATTAACCCTTCTCTTGTAGAAATCTGTATTCCAAATCTGAACACCCTTTGTCTTGACTTAACCTGTGCCCACTGTAGGGGAAGGATGGTACCTCTTAGTTTTTAGTCTCTTGTTTCCAAAATAAAGACTTAGTGTCAACGTAAGTAGAATCACTATATAATCTTTTGAGGAAAACTAAAGAATATATGCATTTGTATCTACAGAAGTCTAATTAGGTTTGAAGAATAGTCTGCAACATGTTCACCAGGATCTTAGGAAATATTACCCTTGGGGCAAAGAACTGACTTTACAGATCTCATCCCTGTTTTGGTTTTTTTCATCATCACCAGTTCACACTGGCTGACCCTAGAATAATAATTCAGATTAGTTTATCCAGTGAAAGAAAAAAAATATCCAACCACCCCATAAAACACCACTCAGGATAAACAAATTACTCCATTGTTTCAGATATTTATGTTCATTGCTCACTGTGGTCTGGTCCAGAAATTACGTGTTCTACTCTGTCCTTTAGCTTGTTGCTAAATATCTGAGCTATAACTGAGGGGGATTTGGTTGTGCATAGTCTGAGGGTGAGAAAACTTATGATCCAGTTTCTGTTTCTGAATAATGACGGTATTAAAGCACAGCTGTCCTTGACTGTGTGATTATCATTGTGAGAAAAAACTGAGACAAGTTACTTCCTAAAAAAAATAGCAAAATTGTATTTAAATATGATTACGCAAGTCTAAGATCAGCTGGAAACTAGTGAGGAAATATAAAAAGTTTCAACACCTGTAGTTTAATTTTAAAACCATGAAATCGAAACTTCTGGATTTTATGGTAAATATTCTTTATCTTTGTTCATCAGAGGAAGAGTTTTCAGAAACCATACGCTTGACCTAGTAAATGCATTGGGTTTTTTTACTGACTTGATGGAATAAAACCTCTTGGCTTCAGAAGAGCTCGAAGCATGGGTACTGGGGTACAGTTTTTATATATAATTTTCTGTTAATAATTAAAAAATACCTGCACAATGTGCAACTTCTGCCTTTTAGCTGAGCTTTTGTCATCTCATAAGATAGGAGCTCCATATGGTATCTGCGTGGGGTTTTTTGTTCTTTAAATTGCTCATCTTTTGACTTTTGTAGACTGGAAACTAAATCCTGGCTATTACGTGTGAATGCTTATCTCTAGCTGACAGTAGAAGACAACACAGCTGGATAAATAAGGATCATGTATTCTGTGACTCTCTTGTTTCCCGAATCTTCCTGGCCTGGTAGAAAATGCAGAGCTCTGTTAAATGCAATTTCATACTTTTTTGAAGGGCATGAAGATTAATCTTGTGGTGAACCTGTGAAATGAGGTGAGGGAGGGCTTGCCAATTTCCAAACCAAAACCGGGATATAGAGCAGAATCACTGACATGGGTAGTGAAATCCAAATATATGTTAATGTAATTCCTGCACCTAATGAAATTCCTGTCACCTATTATCCTCACTATGTAATATTGGCTGTCTGGGAATAGTACTTGATTGCTGAATGTTTTGAAAAATCTAAGTATAGGCTTTTGACACAAAATAAGTTTTTCCTCCTGACAGTCTCGTTAGTTACAGAAGTTCATATCAAGTGCCAAAATACAATTTACAATATCCAATAATAGCTCATGCTTTTAGTTAGAAATAAGTTTCCTAATTGAAGTGAACCTAACATTTTTTAGGCCGAAAAAGGAACAGCATTTAATTTACTAATGTGCTAATAGGTAGCTTTTGAACTTGTGAAAATAGAGTTTATATTCACATGCATGGTGATGATAATGATGATAATGATGATGAGAGGAAAACTATTAACTATATATATGTATGTGTATGACTTCATTGTATTTAAGCTAGAGGTACTTGGTACTATTCATCAAAACTGAGCTTTTCTTTTCTTTTTGTTTTATAGAAAAAACGAAAGCAGAGTACTCAAGATGAAGATACAATCAGCATCTGCAGCCTGGATACAAGCGTGAGTAATTTCATTTCCCTTTTTTGCTTTCCCTTCCCACTCTCAGAATTCAAGTCTGGACAAATTGCAGTGTATCTTCAGGAATGGCCAATTTATTTTAATGGACAATTTATAGAAATACTATAAATACTTATATAAATACTGTAACTGTCAGAGTGACTTTCTTTGAGAGGGAAGGTGTCTTTGGTTTTGAAAGTCAGCCTGGCATGTGACCTCAGAACAACACCCTCGGGTTTTTTAGCTGTAAGTAATGGTTCAAGTGTGCCCATCAAAACCAAATGGTGCCATTGACGTTAAAACAAGTTGGGCAGGAAGAATTATGCATTTTCTAATGATCTGTGTTCCTGCCAATTGGATTACAATCATCCTAGTAAAGGAGGACTGTCACCTTTGTGAGCCTTCTGGACATGACAAATAAACTACTGTTTTTCCTTTCACATCATATTTTGCTGATGGATCACGACAAAGACAATGCTGAATATGTATCTAGATTGAATACCTGCTCCTTCAGTCCCAAGTGTCTCATGTCATTAGAAAATATCAGAGTCTTCTAGCTGCACTGTGGAATGTTGCAGCATGAAACGGGCAGTTGGAATCCAGCTGTCTGTGGCTGAATGCTGATCTCTAGAAGCATTTTATTCTCTGTGCGTGTGCCTAAAAAGTGCAAGAAAAATGAGACATGCTGCTGTGATGCTATTTATATTGGGGAAAGATGTGCCTTTTGTCAGCTTGGGTTTTGCTCTTAGAGAGCCATCATTGACATTGCAAACAATCAGAGATTTCGTTCCAGGGCAGAGAGTTGGTTGTCTTTTCTTGTGATGTCTGAGAAGGCAAATTTCAAAAAGAAGGCAAAATTAGAAAAGAATCAGTTCATACCTCACAGAAAGAACTGTAGTGGTGTTATGCAAAATCACCTTATTGTGTTGCTCTTCACTATTTGTATACAAGGTAACTTATGCCCCCCAAAACCAGGGGGAGAAACAAAAGAGAAGTATCTAGAATAAGTTATAACCGTTTCCATATACGAAGCAGTCAAATGTACTGAAACTTATATAAACTGAAATCAAATATACTGGGGGAAAAAATGGTGGGTGATAAGTTCTGTGAAATATGATCAGTGTAAGGTAATTCATTTTCTTGTGATTAGGGGCACAAAATGAAACTCTCTGTAGATTCATACGAAAGCAAAAGGGCTCCTTCCTCACCTAGCATGCAGTGGCAGAATTCTGGCACAGGGTGTTCTGGGTACCAGAGGTTAGCAGGAGTTCAAAAAGTGGATTGGACAAAATCATGGAAGTAAAATCCATCAACATTATTAGACCAAGTAAAACGGTCCATCTGAAGAAATCTTTGAACTTGGATATTTCTGAAGTCTGGGAGAGTAAACTATGTGTGTAGGTGTTTACTCTGCTTTCACACACCTCCCTGGACATCTCTTCTATTACCATTGCTGGACATGGTGCTGGCGTCAGAGAGATCCATTCTTAGCCTGAATGATCGTCATTCTGAGATGACTTTAATTAGCCCAATATGCTCCCTTTTTTCTTCAAGCAATGACAGTTTTGAAATAACATAGTGAGGGCTCTGCACTTAGTTGGAGCCTTTGGATTGTGGCATGATATAAATAACTAAATGTTCACGTTCCTTTGTCTAGCAACTCTCTTATGTCTTTGAAAAGATGTGCCAAATTGCTTATATATATATCCTCAATGAAAGCATTTATTTTCCAGGGCAGTGGCTAAGAATATGAAAATTGGAATGCATGTGTTCCCTATTATGGGTTTAGATTCTAACTGGGATAATGATAGACTATTAAATTTTTTACAGATAATAAATCTCTCAAGACTCTGTAATAAAATTGGTTATTTTTTATTAAATAGCATATGTATTTAACAAATAAGCA
The DNA here is from genome assembly GCF_004027225.2 of Strigops habroptila. NCBI lineage: Eukaryota > Metazoa > Chordata > Aves > Psittaciformes > Psittacidae > Strigops > Strigops habroptila. Next base: position 25,538,138 of record NC_046360.1, on the reverse strand, counting down.
TATTAGACTTTCCTGTGCAGCATGCTTTCTGGTTTATATAATTAGGTGAATGCCTCCTGTTCCGTTCTTCCAGCTCACTTAGCTGCCGCTGTAAGGAAGTGCTGTCAATCCCATGCTGCACTCACTGCCACTGGCTTCACAGGCAGCACCTCACAGATACGCTGCTTTTTTGTACTTGCCAATGGAAAGATCTGGCCATCTTTTACTGTCTTAAGTTTCCAGTTTGTGTGAGTGCATCTGTTCAGCACCTCTGTCCAGGAGATGGTGGGGGATGGCAAAGAAGGAGGCTATTAACTATTTAAAGACTGGATTGCTTCATACTTGGAAAGCAACATACCTATGGGCCTCCTGCGAATTTACATCATCATCTGTCTACAATCTTTTGATAAAAATAGCTTTTTATATTTTACTTTTCTATGACTGACCATAGCCAGACACACCTGTCTTTGCCAGGGGAGTCAGTCGTAAAGACAGAATTTCCTTTCACAGGAAATGCTGGTTCGAGCTTTGCTGACTCAGGACAAGGACTGGTAACTTAAGCATGTTAACAGATCTTTGTATTTGTTTAGTGATCTGGACTGGTACTGATGCTTCAGGAGTTGATAAACTGGCTTATGAAACTACTGGTTGCTTTTGGCTCATTTTATTGCCAGCTTCAAGAAGTGGATTTGTAAATCCCCTCAATGTCAAGTAGTTTGTGATAACTTGTGACAGATGTGGCCAGCAGACTGTGAGGGCTGAGGGCCAGAACACACAGGGCCGCTGCAGTCTGAAGTCTGTATTTAAAGGAAAATGTAGATAATATCTGATGTGCTCTTGTTCACGTTGGTGTTGCCTGCAAGGCTTAACCTGTGTCATCTGTACAGTTCACTCAGCCTGTAGTGCGTTTCATGCTCGTGCTCTTAAAATGGTGATATGTTCTAGATTTGCATAAGCATATTGATTTACAGACATGATATAATTAACATGGCTTATATAAACTTCAGATGTTATAGCTGTCCCTTTCAAGCTTGGAGAACTGGGACCGAGAAACTGAGACGGCTTTAAAGGGCTAAGTACTTTTCTGTGTTTAAAACACCTCCTTATAGCTCTACAGTTCTCTGTATTCCTCCTTGTGCAGACAGTGGATGTCCCCTTAAATTCTGAGCTGCTTTGAGGTGTTTTTTCTGCCCGTGTTTTCATACCTTGCTGCTGCTTTTGTTGTTTTGCAATACCCAGGCTTTGAAACATGGATCTTCAGTCTATGCAACCTTCTTCTGAGCCTGGGGGAGTGCTGGAGGTTTGTGCTCCTCAGTCAGGGTCAAGGATCCAGTCCTTTAGCTGTGTTCTGCACCTTGCTTGGGAACAGGGTATTGATGTAGCTTCTGTAGGCCAACTGGTCTTCGACAATTTTGAGCTGTTTATATATAGTTAGTATATCTCACTAGGCAAAGTGGTGATGGGCACTGTTTTCTGGAGACTTTTACACAGAGCACTCAGCAAGGTAGTTAAAAGCAATGTATTTTTAATGGCTATTGCAAAAGAGGTAACTGCAAAATAGTTGAAATCTTGTAATGGTGATAGATGATACCATGTGCCTCATGAGTCTCAGATTTGTAAAATCGTAAGTGACTCTGGAGGTATCGGGAGCCAAAAGCTGGTAAAACCTAATACAAAGCTTGCACTTTTCTGAATAAAATTGTACTTTCTTAGTCAAAGTCCTCTGCAGAAGAGGAATAAGGGCAATGGTGTGCACTTCTCTGCAATCAGTTGTATGCTAAATTTGTTGTAAATTCATGGAAGTTGCTTTTGTTTTCTTTTGTTATTGAGGCGAAGGAACATAAGTACCTGACGAAATAAACAAGTAAACACATTCATAAAGATGGTAACATTCCATATGCACAGCCTCAGAAGAGTTATTTATTGTAGTTATTTAGAACAGTTATTACTGAAAATAAAACTCTTCCAAATGGTCATTTCTTAGTGCATTCCGAACTAGAAAAGTCTGACTGCTCATCTGTCTATTTGCAAGTTAATAGAATGCGCCCCAATATAAAATACAAACAAGAAGTTACCCAGACTTAAGCTGCATTTGCATACACTAGATCAGAGTTGATTATTTTTGATTGCTTTTAGTGCTGAGTGATCATTTGTTATGTATTTGAGAGTCAATTTAACAGAAATATTCCTTGACCTAATTAAACTTAATTATAAACTCAATAATATCTGATTGCCAAGATATGGCGAGCTAGCTTTAAAAAGCTTAGAGAGGATTACTTCTACATCAGTTTATCAGAGTTGAGATAATTAAAATATACATTGTATCTGGGTCATTTTATTTCCATAAACTCTGGTCTGTGGCATGTTCAGAGTATAAAAGGTCTTCAGCTTGCCCGGTAAGATGTATACAATATGTCTGAATTATGCATGACTTCTTAATATCGCTCTATTGCATAGGTGGTCAGTGCTCCATCTGGATTCAAACTTCATTATAAAGTGATTGTTCTTAATCCATTATTAATCCATCATATGATTGTTATAGACTAGACACTGTCTGCTGTTGGTGGTATTTTTAATAGCATAATGTCATTTATCTTAAGGCTATGTTTTGTTATTTTCTTGCTGTTGCTCTTTAAACAAGGCCTACAAGTGCTCTAGTGGAAAAATGTATAAACCTCTGGTTATGCTGCATTCTTTTTGTTTTTCCACACATTCTGGAATGATCTCAGGCTTCCTGTGTAGTGTTGCAATACAATGGCTCTTTACTTACGTGAACAGCTTCTCAGAATCTGGCTGAGTGTTCCAGTAAATCTCACAGATTAACAACCATACTCAGCAGATTGTTAAAACGAACTTTCTTTAAGGTTTAACTCAAACTATAACAGTATCTCACTGTGACTCGCAAGCATCTATTTGTCTGCTGCTATTTAAATTCACGTACAAGACATAATATGCATACAGCATCCTTTCCTACAGTTCAGAGAATCCACTGACCTCAGGGAAATTGTTCCCTTTTATTTTTTTTCCTTTTCAGAAATGGGACGTGGAAGAAAAAAGACTTCGGTTAATTAACGTACGTGTCAAATTCAGCACAACTCTGCCTGTATGCAAGACCATTAAATGATCTTGTGTGTGTTAAGGGTTCCAAAAGTGGGTTTCTTTGTTGTTCATGTGCAGTGTTCAGATTGTCTTAGTAGTTCTAATGTGCTACGTGTTTCATATAAAACAAGTTCTGCTTACAGACAAAAAAGAAAGAGTACCTGAGTAAAGAGTACCTGTTACTCAAGGGGGATCTGTAACTGAAAAATGACTGGAAAATGGGGATCAGAGAAGGAAGATGCAATTTAAGGAGGCAGGCTACAGTCATCTTGTCTTTGGCAAGCTAACAAAGCCTTAGGAAAACAATATTGCCCATGGGTCTCTAATTTCATATTTTATAGAAAAGGAATAGTTTACATTAATAAGTAATATTTAAAGTATTTATTTATATACTTTATATATAAATAGATATTTATATACTTAATATCTATTTATGCCAGCATTTAAAATATTATCAACTAAATGGAAAAACATTATTATTTTTAGGAAAGTAAAAGTGTGACCACAATAAGCATTGTGTTCTGCAGAATTACTGAAGCTGCTGCTGTATCAGCAGAAAGTTTAACATAGGTAAAGTATTCACAGGCAAAATGAGGAGAGGGCAGAGAGGCTTTCAGATGTTATTTAAATGGAGTTTATATAGAAGGTATATGTAAAATCTGCGACTTGTACTAAGCTCTGAAGCAGCATATTATACTGCTTGTAGTAAGTACTTCTAAGCTCTCTTGGCCACATCTACATAAACTGCAGTCCAGCACTCCTTAAGCTACCGCAGTTGTTTTGTGTGTGGTATACTAGAAGTGAGTTTTTGATTAATGTCCTTTAATATCTTTTCTATCCTGTGCTGTCTTTAGGACAGTGACTTTTTAGGCAGATGGTGGTTAGCGGTGTGGTATTTTCCACTCACTGTTCATATCTCTTTGCAGTGTAGCAGTTTGATAAATAGAATATTATTTTCTTGAATGATGCTGGTTTTCTTTATGATATTCTTCCATAATGGAAAAAGGGAATTGAAGTTTGGATTCAGTTTAAATTACTTTTGGGTTACAGAATGAGACTTGACGTATGCTTATTTTCAACATGGCAATGTCAGGAGCATTTGTGAGCAGAAATTAGCCAGATGTTATTGACAGCTATGAAGTTGGATATCCATTAAAAAATGCGTGTGGTGATTGGCTTGATAAAGAGTCACAGAGGAGATGTAGTTACATTTTCGTAATGAAATTGAATCTAGAGCCAAGAGTTATTATGTTTGGTTTCTTCGGAGGTCAAAATAAAAACTGATATTAGTTCTATAGTGATAAATATTCTATAATCCAATACATTTTCTAAAATTAAATTTTATAAATCATCATTGGTAACTTGATTTTATATTGAATCTATAATATGAAGCATGCAGACAGAATTTGGGGGAAATAAAATGAAGGCTCCGTGTAAGCGATGTGCTGTGTGTGCCCTTTAGTCAGAATTGAGTTCTTCCAAGTTATGTTCTACTTTTGATTGAAACAGTCTACTTGTAATTACTCCGTTGAAGAGGGAAAGGATGTTCCATTCATCTCCAGGTAACTGCTGGGAGTGCTTGACATAGTCCAGTGCTTACTGAAGTCTCAAATGGAAGTCAAGCCAGGATTTCATTGAATTAGCATGGCTGTATATTTTAAAGTCCATAAATTTCTGTAATGTCGACTACATTTTGGCTATGCCTCTAGAAGTGACCAACTGTAACAGGAAATTAAGTTTGTACATAAATACACCGGAATGCCTCTGTAACATCATAGGGTTAGGACAGGCCTCATGAGGGCACTTCTGCCATCCATTTCTCTTGGTGGTTGAATTAAATGATAATGAAGTTACTCATTACAGATACTTCTGCAAGTTATTTAGAAGCCTCTGCTGCTTCTGCAGGCAAATGCAGCCTAGAGCTTCTCTGCGTCTGTTAAAAAGACTTTCCTAGTCACAAACCAGTTTCAGACACTGCTTCATACCATACATCAGATCAATTTAAGACTATAAAATCCACTGAACAGACGTGGACACCGGTCCTCTATTACACTTTTCATTGTAGCCAGAGCCTAGTGATAAGCAAAATTATTTCAGATAATGCCTTTTGCTTTACAAGGGTTAAAGATAATAGTTTTAAAGTAGTAAAATGCAGCAATAGTGGATTTTTTTTTAGTTAGGTGAATCAGAGGAGGAACTATTTGTTTCAGCAAATGGGAAGTTAAAGTAATTTTATCAGTATGTTGGCCTCATTCTCATTAAATACTAGATTATATCTGCCTGTGTCTTCTGAAGAAACCTCTTATACTGGGTTGGTGTGGGGTTTTTTTGAACTGGCTGCATATTAGCATGAAAATAATTATCAAATAACTTCTTGAACAAGAACTTCACAATAGGAAAAACATAGATAGTCCTTCCTAACTACATATCTTGTCAGTATTTTGCCATACTAGTATTACTGTACAAATTTTTAGATTTCTGGTAAGAGTAAGTTGACAAAATAGTTTTGCACAGATATTTGAGATTACATGTTTAGCTTGTATTTATTCCAGCATGAGCCTGAAGTTTTCTGTGTAACCTTCAGTGAACCATCCGACCTCTCTCTTGATCAGATTCTTATCTGCAAAATACAAATCATTATTCTTGTTTGTTTTCCTAAGCTGCTTTGTGAACAAAATGCAGAAATTTCTGGAGGCACGTTGTGCACTGCCATTGCTGAGGACTACAACTGGGAGGGTGTATGCCAGTGCAGGGTGTTAACCAAGGTCACTTCAGTGCAGAACAGAGTAGGAACACATAAGCAGGTGACCATTGAAGTTAAAAGAGAAGTGTAACATGATTTTTCATAGACGTTTCACTAGGTTTCTCTGAGGGCACCTTCCAGTGGTGTGGTGATGATTCTCTCTGTATAGCAGTGATTTCCTGATTCATTTGGTAGCTCTTAGGTCCCCTTATCTCTTGGGGATGTTTGGGTTTTTTTTGCTATTTCTTTTACCATTCCTTTGTTCCTGTAGCTGTGGAATCTGGACAACTCAAGGACATCTGCTTACAGCTTCTGACTCACTCGTTATGCAGCTGCACTCTCTTTCTTGCACTATGGTGTGAAAAGCAGCGAGAAGGGGGAAAAGCCCCCAGTAAATAAGTGTTTGGAAATGTTGTTTATAATGTTTGTCAAGAAAAGTAAATTTGTCATCCTTATACATTTGGAACAAACTTGATGTTAATATATGTTGGGTGTGAACCTGTTGTGGTAGCATAATACAGCGTGACTTATCAGCTTGATAAAGTAGAATTAAGCATTAAGGTGGTTGCTGAAAAGTCGAGTTAATTTGTAATGGTTGTTTTTTTTATGTGGGTAAGTATCTGATTATTAAAGCTTTTAAGAATTCCTGTTAGATAAACCAAGAATGTGTTCCTACTGGTGTAACTGTAAGCTCTGTAGATGCCCTGGTGATTACAAAGAGTATCCCTAGTGTTCCTGGAATTACAATTTACCTGTTTAAGCCTAAAGTTCTAATTCTATGGTTTTGCTTTTCTTTCTTTTTGCTTACAAGCTAGTTCTTCATTGAAATGTGAAAACTGGCTCTGTATTATTTGGCCCTTTTGAAGAGCTTTGAAAGTAAATGAAACTAATGGCTCATGCAGAAATGCAATAACTAACAACACAAATACAGCCCTTTGCTGGAGAGGGGGATGCTGGCAGTAATTTTCTTCTTCCTGTGAAGTTGATGGAATTTCTAACAGAAACCTTTGATTTTAGCCAAAAAATAGAGACCCTGATTGTGTGAAAATACAAACTTACTTACAGATATCTTTGTACCACACCTGTCGGCATCTAAATCAGATATTTTTGTCTAATGTTTATCTATTGTTGGGTCTAAAAGGTGGTCAGTGATGTGTTTAGGATGGGATGTGAACAGGATGGGGCTTTGGAAGGGGCAAGCTGTGTGATGCAGTTTATCATGAGAGCAGAAGCATTCTTTGAGAGTCTGAACTGAACTGTTTACTATTTAACTGATGAGGTTCTGAAAATATAGGTAGTACAGAGCAGTTGGATGAAGTTTTTGTTACCTCTTTTATGAAAGCTCCATTGTTGCTTCTTAAGCTGAATAAGTTGATTCTGAGGCATAAAGCTGAGTTGTCTGAGCATTGTTGTATTGGAATATATGTTACATACCCGATGTTATTTATTGTAGGCACTGTGTTATTTCTGGGAGATTGGTTGTTTCCATCATCTTTTATTTCTTGCTTACATCGACACATGTTAATTGTGATCCTTTGGGTGACTTTTTTCTTTTGTACCATTACGTCTCAGAATAGCACAGTGACTTCCTGTGCGCTGTGTGAAATTTGCTCTGAATTCAAGCAGCTTGTGTGTTCTGATGTTTGAAGGCATTTTTGCTTTTAGAGTGGAACCTCTTGCCAGGATAAGCAGCTTTTTGTGCCCTTTTCTGCTCACATGAAATCTTTATGAGATTTCTAACAGTTTATGGATAATGAGCTTGCTGCCCATGTCGACGTGGAAATGGCCAACAAAGTGATGTGGAGGCTGGGTCTGTGCCTATCTGGGTTGTGAGACTAGTTGTGGTTATGGCACCATTTCTCATACGAACTTTGTGTATCACCCATTCTGTGGCTTGTTTTCATTGGTTATAAAATGCTGATGAGCTTATTTTTCCTTAGTGATAGTAAGAAAACTGATTCATCAAATTTAAAGGGCTACACATAATGCTATTAAAATTGAAACTACTATTCTGTTATGTGTCCAGGACATTAGGTGATTGGAATTGAGCTTGCTTTGCTTGTGGAAGGCTTTCAGGACCTGCTGTGGTTGAGATAGTCTTTTGATGTAGGATGCATAGCTGTGAAAGAAACAAATGAAAGACATGATGAAGAAGAAAGAGGAAATGAAGAAGCAAATGAAAGCAGCAATGCCAGGAAGTACATCAGTACAAATCTGTTAAAATCAGTTTGCTGCATGAAGTCAATACAGTGGTGTTCTGTTACATAGAAAAAGAACAAAATCAAAAATAATAAAAGATAAAAAGAAAAAGAAGAGCCATTACAGCATGGCTGAGAGAACTGTGAACTGAATCCCCACCTCAGTCTGCCAGAATGTTATCTAGCCAGTACCTGCATCAAATTCTCATTTGAGAAAGACCAGTATAATAGGATACCACCTGCATCTGGTCAGGAATGGGATTAGGTGCATAACTGGCAGTTTTTGCCTAACTCCAGAGGAAGTGAAGATGGTATCCCTCTGGAAAAATAATTTCCCCTATGGCTTCCTGGAGGGAGACGTTTCTGTTATACTTTTTTTTCCACCGCCTGTGTCTGGGCATAGGAAGAATGAATGTTCCCTTCCATTAAATGAGATACCTTGTTTCCAGAATAATTTCTTCTGTAGCAGTAGTATAGCTATACTGCGATTTGTGCAGTCGTCATCTGTTTTTTAGTGGTCTCTATTGACACTAGCAGAAAAGATAAATAGTGTCAGCATATCAGTGATTTTTCATCCATTAGTAAGCAATGATGTATCTCTTGCTAGATGTATTTGCTCACATTAGTCACTTTTAGTGCTCTTTAAAAATAACTTCCTCTTTGTGGTTTTAAGTAGGCTAAAAAACCTCTACAAATGAGAGATATGGCTGAGAACATCTTAAAAAGCAGCTCTTAACATTAAACAGGCCACAAAGTTTTAAATATACAAGTGCTGGATGGATTTACTGGCAAACCTCTCATCCTCTAGTTTCCTTTTAGTGACCTTAGTTTAAGAAGCGAAGAATTGGTGCATTCAGCAGCATTTAGGTTTTTCCTCTTAATCCAATGTGTGAAGTCATTCCAAAATGCAAAATAAGTGAGAGCAGAAGGATTGATAGAGCCTTTGTAAAACCATTCCTGCGGTATATAGGTACTGCTACACAGAGAATGAAGCTATGCCATATTTTATTATAGCTTGTGTAACTTCCAGCTTCTTAAAAGTAACTCCAAAAAAAGTGAGTTAAAATTTCCTATTGGGTAAAGGAATAGGAAATGGAAGTGGGAAGAAATCATTAATGGCAATATTCATCTTTTTTCTGTTAAAGGACTGTCAGAAGAGCTAAACTGTTATAGCTCTTCCTTGTGGAAGCTTCTCTATGGAAAAAGTAGGTCTTATCCTCGGGGATTATATCAGCTAAAGAAGGAACCATTTATTGTTCTCAGGTTACTGGCATTTCCCAGCATGGAAAGGTTGAGCCAGCCAAGATTGCACTTGTGATTTTTGGAGTGGCATCACCTGAAAAATACTTGAATGGCTCTAATAGAATTATTATTAACTACTTGAAGTGGTCTGTGTCTATACAGCAAAACTGAATCAACGACAAGTCTGCGAAGCTCCAAATCAGTGCAGTTCTGCTGCAAGCAGCAGCCACTGGCACTCCTAGGTTCTGGTAGCTATTTCTGCGATGTAGCAATGAATTTACAGAAGTAATATCTGCTAATTTTTTTTTACGTGCATTGTTCATGAAGGAATTATCTGCTGCTTTGCAGATACTCTGTAAGAGTTTCATTATCAGCAAAACCCAACCCTGTGCTTTTATTGAAGAAGCATTTTTTAGTTGTATCTCACAAAGAATCTCTCTGAATCCTGAGTTGCTTAACTAAGTGCTCTTTGTTACCAAAAATTGACTGAGGAGAAGAAAGAATGGTTACAGACAAGATACAAGAAAGCAAACTTTGCTCATGGGCTTTTATTTAAGTATGCGATCTATTTAGAAGTTTAGCCAAGGGCTCCCAGGCCAGTTAAGGAGCACAGGAGCCATTAGGATCCTGTTCATGATGGACATCTCACTAAGCTGCTGCTAAGGTAAATCTTATACTGAAGCTTTTAGGAAGAAAAAAAACCACTCAAACATCTGGAACAGAAGATACAGAATTCCCAAATTCTAAAATTTCAGATATGAATTCCATCCTGGACTCTCTCTTGCATCATTTTTCACTCGGTTTGGCATTCTCCTTCCTGAAGTAGAAGGCACGCTTTTCTAGCAGTAGTATAAGAGACTTGTAGGGTGTTTTGAAGAGGAAAATTCTTTTTCTATGGCTGTTTGCTCAGAACTTAAGAAGGGAAGCTTCATTCAAGAGAAAAATCCAAAACATACAGCAGAGATTCTCTAACATTTATTGAGGCTAAAAAAAATAAAGGGGGGTGGGAGTAGGGATGGTGTCGGACGGGCACACACTTACATTGAGACTTTTTCAGGATGCTAGAAATATTCTTCCAAGATTGCTGTTACTTAACAAAAATAAATTAAATGCTCCCAAAATAACTGGGTATTATTTTAGTCTATACCACTCCAAGGATTGTTCTTTAAAACACAGCAATTAAATATCTGGCCTCATCTCTGGGAAGGTGGCTTGTGCTGAGTGCTAAGAGTTCATAGAGAAGAAAGGTTACAGAAATGACATTCTTGTCATGAGTCAGTGAGTACACGGAGCTGATGGCATTCCTGACCCTGGCTTTCCAGCTGAATTAGCAGTTGAAATGTTGATTCTGTGTACTGAGAGGTTCCAGCTGAGACTGTTTGTAACAGCCCCATGAATCATACGGCTTTTGACAGATTATTTAAAATAATTCTAAGACCAAAAAGACTATAAAAGGCAAAGACTGTTGTTTATTAGGTAGGACAACTATTCTTACTGTACCTGTTTGCTCAGGTAAGAGCTTAGCAGCAGACTGGGAGACCCAAATGGTAAAAACAACTGCTAGAGGCACTGTCATCTGTTCATTTGCATTTGGCTTTCCTGTTTTACCTTTCTACATTTTGTAGCAGTAAAAAAAGTATAAAAGAAAGCAGCAGTGCTTTTCTGTACTGCTTGCCGTGTTGTAATTGTGTGCTGCATTCAAGTACATGCTGATTCACTTTGTTAATTAATTCCAGGCTGCCAATTACAGAAGGCAGCTGAGAGAGGAACCTATTGGTGATGCTTACACATCCCCTCCCCCAGTCAGGTGTGATATGTAGAGCTATACGTGACTCAGTGGAACAGGAAGAAGTAACACTTGTAGATTTAATTAAGACAAGGTGTCTTTAAAGTTTCTTTCCCCATCCCCCTCATCCTCCAGTTATTTCCTGATACATTTTTGGGGCCAACTTTAGCAAGTTTAGGAAGGAACAGGATTAAAAAACAGATGCTTGCTTCCTGAAAAGGACCATTAAAAACTTCCACCGAGTTTCACAAACAAGACCTGATTCTCATCCTATAAGAACTGAATAGAGTAGAAAAGCAACTGTGGTCTTAGATACTGGAATTTATTCACACAAGGAATAATATTTAACAAAACTATCAGAATCTCAAAAACTGTAAGCAACTATGTTATCTCTTAGGAGTGTTTCTTTAGTGTCCTTGCCTTTTATTCATTGGTGAGTACTGGGGGGGATATTGAGTTTCATTCCTGGGTTTCATTTTCTGTGCCATGTGAACTGTTCACTTGTTTTGCTGGTGTTGGGCACCTCGCAAGCATGGCTGTTATGAATTACTAGAGGAAAGAGGTCTAAACCAGCGGTGCTGTGATCAGGGATGGCAGACAGCACTGTCCCTGACAGCACCTTAATGCTTCCTGTGGCCATACAAGATTTAGGAAAAAAAATCCTGATTACAAGCCTGAGGTGTCAGTAAGCACAGCATTGGCTTCATATTGTTGTCCCCCATCCCCATAGTTTGGGGATTACCAGTAAAATCTGCTTAGCTTTTATTTGCAAAGAATGTGTAACTCTTAAGCCCACTTGCTAGCAAAATGTAGAGATACCTGTTCATGGGTATACCATGGTCAGAAGGCAAAACTGGATTTGTGCTGTTCAGTTAGACAGAGGATGAGAAGCATTGTACAGTATTTCTGATGTAATTTTTCAGCATGGTGTTTGGTGCCATTTTCCTATCAACTTGGATGTGAAGTCCTAATGAAAGCTGCTTGTCTCTAAACACCAGAGATGGAATCAGGATGGATTCATCAGGGTTAAAGAGTTCCCTTTTTCTGTTTTCTCCTTTTCCAAGACACATGTCTCTTTGTAGTAATTTATTAATTGGGTTTCTCTCTGTTACCATTATTTGGGAGAATTAGCAGTATCTCACTCAAAACTGCCTTCTCATAGTCTGGTTACTAACATAAAAATCTGCCAAGGTGATTTTTTTGACTGCATTGCATCTTAAAAAGGGTGCGGGGATCTTGCAGCTCTGACGGAAATGTTAGATCAGAAGCTGATTAGAGGATTTTACGGCTCAAATGTTGTAGATGTTGAGAAAGAATGTGAGGGCAGGCAATGATGAAATAACCCAAACACTGCAAACCCACTTCCCTTCCACCCTGTGAGCTTTTGTAACTTGGGGAAATATCTAAATCATAATTTTATTGTAGATATACTGTAGATACATCTACATATATAGATAGATGTAAATGTATAACTTGGAAAAAAAAAGGGCTAGTAGGGTAGGTAGCAGTTGTGAAACAAGTGTACTGCTGCAAGGCATCAGACTGTGCCTTAACATAAGATCTATTGCCTGGTTATTGTATCTTTCCCATATGTGCGAGTAATATCAGACAGGTGATTTAGTTTCATAGAGATCAGGGAGACTGCTCATGTTCAAAAAGGTCTTTGTAGCTTCTTATTTCAGCTGTTTGGCTTATTCATGTGATGTGGTTAATATATCCTGCAACGACACATTCTAATGCACATCTGCTGTTAGATAGCACGTACTAAAATAAATGTAACTTCCTGAACTAACAAAATAGAGAGATTCTTATTGTGGTAAAACTGCAATCATTTTGGGAGGATAATATCCTTTATTTTAATACAAACACCAGATTTAGAGGAAGCAATTATGAACAGAAGCAGGTAGTCTCTAAATGTTTGTACAAACAACAAATCCACCAAATTCCAGAGCACAGTATGTAATAACACACCTGTTTTTCTATTCCAGATATGAAGTGCATTCCGATCTTTATTATACAGCTATGCTTTTATGAAGCTGTTCTTTCAGCCTTTCAATTTTGATTCGTCAGTGCAATCAATGGCTGGACCTTTCCTAGGACTTCAACACTTAGCTTTTTTCTTTGTGGATTATTGTTGCAACTCCCTTAGGTCGTCTTGAATAGCCAGTCTATGCTCTCTTCCCCTGTCCTGTTTGGTTTTAGGGAGCAATGGAGTAGTGAATTCAGGGAGAGCTTGCAGAGCACACTGAGAACACCTGTACCAGACAATGTGCTAATGGTTTGGTACTTTGATTATGCTTTTCTGTTTGTTATTTTAGTATCATATCTGGAATAAGGTAAGCATACAAGCACTGGAATGCATCATGCTTCTAATGAATAATTGTTACTGGAAATCAAAATGAAGGCCCTGTATCCTGCAGCCTGGAAAAACGTGGAGTTTATCCCTGTTGCACTTTTTACTTCCCTTTTCCTTTTTCAGCTTCTATATGTGACAGAATATCTTTGCTCCAGCCTACCTTAGCAGTTCTGGATGGCTGCAAGTTTGGTTTTGGTTTCTTTGTTTTTTATTCCACCCCACTCCCCTGTGCAGTAAAATTCTCCTTCAGGACCTTACTACATTGCATTTTGATTATTGCAACAACCTTTTTTTTCTGATGTTAAAACCATTTTTGCCTTCATGTATATAGCCAAATGTTACTACAAAAGCCATTTTCCTAGGTGATCACTTTGATCATGCTGTGTTGCTCTTTGCATTGCTCTAACGACTTCTATTTTGCATCAAACAAACTACAAAGGCTTTTGAAAGGGTAGATAAATTATTTATCCCAATCCCACAAATCATTCTGCCATTGAAGTGGTTCACTCCTGTTCCTGTCTGGTCTAGTAGCCTTTATTCTTAAGTTGATTAACAAAAATCTGTATGCTTTTTCCACCCCTATACAGCCCAATATTTTCAGAAGAACCCTCCCCAAAAGTCACATAATGATCAGAACAAACTTGAAAGCTGTTAATCATCTCAGACTCTGAAACCAATGCCTGGTATTAAAAGTATACAGCCTCATTATTTTGTTTGCTCTGTTTTCTGTTTAACGTGCATCATAAGAACAATATAGGTCTATGGCTATGGGTTCATATTTAAGTCTCCTCATGTTGTTCTAAAGTCTCTTATGTTAACACTTTACTATTTAGTGGGGTCTTAAGAGGACAGTATGCTCATATTTTTGCAGGGATTTGAAGATCCAATAGTTAACATCCATATAATTTAAGAGCAACCCAATTATATAGTAAAATCAGAATATTTGCCAAAATATATAACCTTGCTTTTGTGTTTGGTCAACTGCAATGTTTTCAAGATTGATGGATGCAAAAATTCTGTTCTGATGCAATTTTGATGTGTTTCTTAGCTTTTAAAACAATAACCAGTATTCTATCAGTGGTGGGTGGAATTACTTTCTTAGACTTTATTTTCCATTTTCAATTATGAACTATCTCTGCTATTGTGGGAACCAAGTTAACTATGATTGTTCAGAACCTGTCCAAAATTCATAGTCGTTGGGAAATGGAACACTTAAGGTGGATTATGGTTGCAGATTTGATAGTGGAGATCATGTAAAAGTAAGTTGTATTTGATCTTTTTGCCAGATAGCAGTTTCTAGTTAACAACTTGACCAGACAGGAGACAGCCTTCAGAAATGATAGTTAGAATTATTGACCCAAGAAAGAACTATTCTGGAAACTGTTTCTTATTTATATTTTTATGTTTCAATTAAAACTTGTTACAGTAACTTCTGTATCATATGGGATTACTTCATTCTATTTACACTTGTGAAGATACTTACTTTGTAACTTTAAAACACTGTTGTAACCTGAAGCCAAACATTCCTGGAAATGGATTCATGAGTCCCTGATTCCTGATCAAAGGGTATAAACAAAGAAGTTCTGTCCTAGTGTGAGTTGTTGGTGTCTGATTGGAGATATGTCCCATTTCAACTGTCTCTTAAAGATCAGTCACATTGTTGCTTAATGCCACATCATCTTTAAGGTCGTATGTCTCCAGGACAGTTGGTACTGGGAGTAGGTTAGTTCTATCATTTGTTGATGCATTATCAGTTTTTGCAAGGACACTTCTTTTTGAAGTTATACCGTGGTTTTCCTCCCTCCTCATGGGGAGAGGATGTGGGTAAGAAAAATGATTTAATTTGTGTTCATTCGTCTGATTTTTTGTACAATACGTCATAGCACATGGGAATTGAACAGCATACCTAAAAGGATTAATGGATCACAATAGTGGAATATTGCAATATGGACATCGCTGTGACTGTAGGCATTTTGTGTGATCTGTATAACTCTAGTCAGGACTAAATGGTGGAGGGTTTCTGCACTGGGTTGTCTCTGAGTATTGTAGTGCAAAAGCAGGCTTTCAAGATTGCTCTACTGTAGTTGAGATATTAGACTGTTCTTGCTGTTTGTAAAGCACTTAATAGTATCACTGTTTTGCTTGATTATCACTCTTTAGCATGGATAGCTTGTAATCTGTATCAAAGAATTCTAAGTTGCTTAACTTTGGGTTTAGAAACACTGCTGCCATCTCCTTGGCTATGGCCTAGAAAAGGGTACATCATGCTCAGGAGAACATGAAATCAGTCTCAAGGTCTGTGTTCTAAATATTTATTCAAGAAGTGCAGATGTTCTCTTTAATTTCAAGATATTCAAATTGGCAAAAATGACTAGATAATGACTAACAGTGCATGGTTGTTATGGAAATTAATAGGTGGGTCTGTTTTTGTAAATAAATAAATAAAGCTTCTGAGCCAAAACTTTCATCCAAAATACTGAAATCCTGACAGTATTCTTCGGATATGACTTCATGAAACAACTAAAGCTGAGCTAACAGTTTATAGCTATTAGGAGGAGAAAAATTAGCCTTTCCTCTGTCCTGTCCTTACTTGCACCCGTGTGCTTTTCCACTGTTCAGTGAGTTCTGGTGCTTTTCTCCTTTGCATTAGAGACAATGATTTCTTACAAAGAAATTCGTTACTCAATTCTCCAGTCAGCAGGAGTGCTCTGGAGAGAAATTCCTGCTTCCAAACTGCCTGTAACTTAAACAAAAGTATTTTAATTGCATTTAATCTCATTGAAGCATCATACAAGCAGTCCCAGTAACTTCCTGTCCCTCGAATACCTCTTTCAATGTAAAATTTCAGGAAAGGACACTACACTTTGGGTCATTATTTCACCCTCTTCAGAACTCGACAGGCTGTTTAAAACCCCCCTCAATAACTCGGTACAGTCCTTCCCACCTCCTCCTTTTTGCTCTCCATCTTTTGGAGGTGCTTTTGCATCTCCAGGGGAGAACACTCAGACAACTCAACCAACTTCTTTTGTTACAAGCATATCCCGTGAAGGGTCATTTCATTCAGCCTCACCACGCCCTGTGCATTCCCTCGCCAGGGACCACAGTGGTGTGTAATCAGTTTGCACTGCTGGGAGTGGTAGCGGGGTGGAGAAGTGTGAATCCATCCTCATTTTTCTAGAAGGTCCATCCTTAGTTTTGAGGTACGGACTGGTCACCGTAACAGTATTTATATATGAATGAGGGGCAGCTTTAGAAAGGGTTATTATTGTTTTCCTAATGGAAGCTTATGAAGGGAGTGCTTCTGCAATTGTTAGAGGGCATCCTTTAACTGCACAGTACTTCCTGTAGTTATCAAAAGTTACATGAATTTAGCAAAATGCAAACAAACCAACCAAAACAAAACAACTTGGCAGGTTGTTTCATCTGTTTGTCTCCTGGTGCAGAATTGTTCCACAGGCTATGTTTATGTGAAGAAAAAATGTATGTGTGTCTTCCTTTGAAAGCCTGCAGACTGCTTTACAAGCTGGGGGTGTGTTTATAAAATAAAACATGCATGATTATTTGTATGAAAATCATGTCTCCCCCTCAGGGCAGCACGAATATAATACAGTATAAAGGTGGTATTTTGAAATAGCCATCATTCACAGTGGAAGACAGTGGAGACTCCTGCTATTTATTGTATTTGACAAAAATTAAGGCAATAGTTCTGGGCATTTTGGCTGCAAATCCCAAAGCACAGTCCATGATAACAGTGAGGAAACATAACTTCCTCCTTCTCTCGCTACTCCATAAGCTGCACAAATAAGGGTCATATGAAAGGTAATCTTCAAATGAAGAATCTAGACAGAATAGAAACTTGGGGTTCAGTTTTGTAATGTCAGATGTTCCCCAGAGATGTCTCTGTTTGTTCTGCACTGATTTTCCAGGATTAGGACTCTACCTGGAAAAATTACAGCTGTGGTTTCTGAGAGCACATTTTTAACAGTAATCACTCTGTAATCATATTTTTATTGGAATTTCTCAGCACCAGTGTGTTTAATCAAGTGGCCTTTTCCTAATATTTATTACCTAGTAAATTGCAACTCTTATTACCATGTGTATGACCCATATTTGCAATGAAGAAATTGCAGGGTTTTGAACAGCTGTGTAACTGCCTGAAAAATACCCTTTATCTAGCAGTTTATATGCTTTCTAGCTACTCCCTTGTCACTGTCAGTGTTTCTGCACTCCAACTGCTAAGCAGATAGATACAAATTTATAATGTTTGGTCGAAATGGCCACTTCAGAAGTTTTCTTTTGGTTGTTTGCGTGTGGTTTGGGTGTTTGGTTATTTTTTGTTTTGTTTTCTGAAAGGAAAGCCTCCTAAGGATTACTCTGAAGAGATATTGGGGTGTGGTGTCCCTGCCCATGGCAGGGGGGTTGCAACTAGGTGATCTTTAAGGTCCCTTCCAACCCAAACCATTCTGTGATTCTGTGTTGAGCAAAGGCTTCAGAAATACTCAGTAAGTGCAGAATTGTCTACGTATGTGTAGCATTAGCTTGGTTAACTCCCACTGGCTATTTCAGGATGGTAGGAATAGTAGGGTAATAGCTTTGAATATTCTTAGTGAAATTGTACCTCTTCTGGGCAGTGGCTTCTGCTGGTTCCTCTTTCCCTCTTTCCCTCTTTCCCTCTTTCCCTCTTTCCCTCTTTCCCTCTTTCCCTCTTTCCCTCTTTCCCTCTTTCCCTCTTTCCCTCTTTCCCTCTTTCCCTCTTTCCCTCTTTCCCTCTTTCCCTCTTTCCCTCTTTCGTTTATTTTTGTTTTGTGAAACCAAATACATAGGATGGGTGCAAATGCGCGCATATATATATATATATATATATATGCACTTCTCCATGAAGTGCAGACTATTCCATAAACCTGAAGTAACTTAGCTGGACAGCAGAGCTACTCAACGTGACCTGGAGGCTACTGGATAACTTGATATTCTTACAGCAATTCATCTGTTTTGAAAACAAAGGAAATGGTCTGTTCATTGTTCTTAATGTAATTTTCTTAAAATCAGCTGGGAATATAGCATATCTGAAGATGACAGTGATAGCATAGTTTTGTTGGTTGTTTGGATGTTTTTTTAAGCATTACACCTTTTCTTAAATTCTTATTACTGGAAACTTGTCATACATACATACATACATACATATATACATAGAAACATAGGCATAGATACTTTCTTGGTGAAATATATGTGCATAAGTGTATATTTCTAAGTCATCAGAATGGACAGATGAAAAAGAAAAGCTCCCATAAATACAAACCACAGGAGAAATACAGTTACTGTTTTTCTTTTTGCTTTGTTAGTTGTAATTAAGAAAACAGATAATTAGACTGAATTGTTGCAACTAAGGCGAAGTGGCTTCTTAGGTATCATAGTCAAACACAGACCAAAACCAAGCCAAGGTCTGTTTTACATTGGGCGAGGGAAGGAGAGCAGAGGCAGGCAGACAGACGTTTGGAGTCTTTAATTTCTTGGCATAACAATATTTTACTAAAAAATAATTTTATTTATGTGATTTTATTATTTAACAGCTTGGGAAAACAGATTTTGACTTTTAATAGGGAAAGCACTCGCATTAGCATATCAGGAAGAAGGAGGTAATTGAGATCTGGGTGTAGACTTCTCAAAATATTTCTGTTTAATCACAGATTCTGCTTTTTTGCCCCAAAGGCAGTTAAATCATGTTGGTGAAGATCATGTTAAAACATGTATTTTGTTGTAAGCATGTCATTTTGTAAACATAACAACAAAAACACCATCTCAAATCTTTGAACAATCTATTTGTGGGTTTTCTTTCTTAGCAGAGTTCAGCTTTAATTAATGATTTTCAGTTCCACTGAAGTCCTTAAAGTCCATGACTTTGATGGTTGAAGATTCTTCACTCCATCGGGCTTTTTCTTACTTAAACATTTAGATTAAATGTTTCGGTCGCTTTTGTGACTGCTTAGCATAATGGCTTCTTAACTGTCCTTTAAAAGGAATCAGGGTTTTTTGTTGTTGTTTTATATTCTTTTGCTGTTGTATTTTGGATCCTTTGAGAAATCTTTAATCAACTGCCTTTTAATTTTAAAATGACTGATCAAAGCTATATGAATCTCAGTGATTAGCATAAGATGAAAAGGAATTCTAGCCACATATGAAGTTATTTTAAGGTTCAAAACCTAAATATTTCAAAGGACTTTGCCATGCAGACAGAGGCTTTTGCAATAATTGCTTCAGTATTAGGTTTTGAATGTGTGAGGAAACTAACTAGGTGTGAACAAGACATCCACAGACCAACTCTGTCAGTGAACCTCAGTCCAAACCCAGGTCAACAGTGGTAGGAACCTTTCTTGAGCAGTACTTTCCAGAGTTAACAAATAGTTACTTACTTCTCCCTGACAGATAAGAAACTATCAGACTAAATTGCACCTTTGGCACAAAAAAACCCAACCACAAAACCAAAACAAACCCACAAAAAATCTGTTCCAGAAATGGGAAAACTGATGCCCTGGTCTGCTGTGCAATCTAGTTACTAGCATTGGTTTTTCTTATATATTAGTTTATTTTTTGAAAGTAGCTTGGTAGCTAGCAATTCAGATCTATGTTTTGTATTGCCAGTGTAGATTTTTACTCCAATTTTTTGAGTGAGTGGTCTCACTGGCTCCAGTCTTACAAGGTTTCTTTTTGGTATCACTGAAACCTTTATTTCTCCAACTGTGTAACTGGAGTTGACTAGAGAGTCGTTCAGCCATGAGTTGATGAACTGACACTTGGTTCTGCTTGGGCAGGTGTGCACACACACATACACTACAGTGACTATAGCAATCTAAATTAATGTGGAAATGAAATGTAAATGTACATCACTTCTGACTAAGTTTTTAAGATCTTTCCGAATGGGCTCCAAGTGTTGTTCTTGATACACAATACAGAAGGGTCTCAGTGCCATGACTTAACTGACCTAGTTTTGATTCGGAATGCACATAGCATTCTACACATTCAATTCTCTGGAAGAGATAATTGTTTGCAATTGTACCATTGTGTTATTCCATCAGATAATATACTTACAAAGTTAGGTGCTATTCATCATGAACTTTGCGTCCAAACTTTAGTTCTAAAACCATATTTACATTCTTCTGGTGAAATAAACAAACATCCAAAGAGTCTAATGAATCCTGGTTTAGACATTCATTGAAGTGTATCTTGTAGGTGCAACATGCTTTGAAACTTACTGATATGAAGGTCCTGCCTACTTTTAAGAATATTAAGACAGATTTTCCTCTTGTTTCTCAGGAATGCTTGGTCAAGCTGAAGTGCACTGGCCTGATTAATGGAGAAATGACAGAATCTTGGCATATTTTTTTATGTGTATAAACCAAAGTTCATTATTTCAATCTGCAAACTGGTACACTCCTGTCCTGTGTGAAGTGCTCTTTATGCTGTGAAGCATGTTACAGGATTAGAATGCTTTGAGGACAAGCCCTGAAGGCATTTTGTCTAACTGATTTAAGTGAAGCTGAGTTTTAAAATGGTCTTAGCATAAACATTCATAAACATACACAGATGGTATTTGAAACCAAGGCTTCTTGGGCCTAAATGGTTAAAGAGCAGCTGCAGATTTCTCAGGAGATTCTTGACCATTCTATACAACCTGTGTGTATTGATGTTTTGATGTGCTTGAAATGTGAGAAGAAACCACCCAACTTTACAGGTTGTACTCGGAGGTATGTCCTTTGAATGTCACACTGAGGAAGACTTGCAAAAATGAATGCATGTTCATGTGAATGAAATAATTGTTTGTAGCTTCAGAAGTCCTCAGGTAAAGCAGGTAATCTTCAAATAAAATGCTACGTTCTTTTCATATTTTTTGAAACATGGAGAGGAAGGGGGCTGCAGCAAAGGTTGGCCTAACCTAATACCAAATCTCCAGTGGTGGTCAGCAGTAGATACTTAGGGAAGAGTACAAAACAAAAATAGCCTGTCATGATACTTCCCCAGAACACTGTCCCAGTAGCCAAGAACTTGTGTTTGAGAAGCTTTCATAGCAGTGTCTTGTGATGAGTGGTTCTGCTGTATATAACAAAGAAATTGTACGTAATGTGAAGAATTAGCTCCTTTTTCTTTGCTCTGAATCTGTCACCATCTGGTTTAGTCTGATGCACTGTGTTTTTTCCCCTCTAGTTGAATGCAGTGAAATATCATTCCCTATTTGCTTTCTCTGTCACCCATGGTTTGTAGATATTTTGTCAAACCTGCTCTGATTTTTCTCTTTTTGAAATTTCCTGTCTGCTTAATGATTCTCCCCATCCGCCTCTGATGAAGTGGTACTACCTGTAATACGCAAAATGTTAAAAGGTCATGTTTTCTTCTAGAATAATTGAACATCTAGAAGGGCTTTTAACTTTGTTCTAGCAATTTTCCAGGAACTGCGGTGTTGGGAAAACTAGTGGGGTTTTTGTTTTATGAGCAGACTAGTACAAAATAGGTCTACATCACAGGCAGCAGGATAGCAGATAGCATCTCTGGCTGTACTGTGGTTACTCTGGAAAAGGCCTAGGAGGGTAAGTGTGAGATACTTCATGTGTTTGGCGTATTGGTGAAGTCCAAGGAAAGTGTCCAAATCAGACTGCCTGCCATTTGACTAAGCTTATTCTAAAGACATCATTATCTGATTAACAACCTTTAGAAAAAGAAATGCTTGTAAAGCAACATCCATCCTACACTCTGCCTTTATAAAACCAGTTAATTTTTTCAAGCTTTGTGAAGTTATTCTTGGTTGTGCTGTTTCCCTTTGGCTGAAAATATCCTTCCCTCCTCTCTGTGTCCAGCTTTCTTCTTAGTTTCCTTTTCCTTGTCTCCCATATGCTCTTTATGTCAGATCAATCCTGTACTGCAGACAGGGCCCTAACACTTCCTGTATCTTTTCAGGAAATTTTCACTACCTTTGTCTTAAGGTAGACATCAAACAATTTGCCTGGCTGCACAGACACTGAAATGCCCTATGAGACAGGAGAGGCAAAGGTATTTTCCACTTTCTCAGCTTGTTACAATGAGGGGTGCGGGCAGGGGAGCTCCTTGGCTAAACAATAGCAACAAAAGTGGAACTTTAGAAACACAAGAAACAAAACTCCTGCTTGCCAGACAGGAAAAAGCAACAATGTGGGGGAAGAAAAAAGAAAAGGCAGTAAGCAATGCTGTATGTTGTGGCAGCACAACGTGATGCAGCATTCCTTCTCCCATGGGCAGGAGCCTTGCACGCGGAGTGGAGGTGCCGGTGCCATCCTGTGCTTGGGCCATGACCGCTGTGCCACCTGGGGCTGTTGGTTGCCGGAGGCCGAGCAGCCCAGCCGTGACCGGGTTGCAGTGACTCCGGGAAAAGGCCTCCGGTTTCCGGCGGGCCGTGAGGGGGCCCGGCCGCAGCATCCTGCGGGCACCGCAGGCGCTCCTCCCGCTGGCGCCGCGGCCCCGCCCCGCGCCCGCCCCGCCCGCCTGCAGGAGGTGCCGCGGTGTGCCGCGGTGCGGGGCGCGCACAGCTCGGCGGTGGCGGGTGCCGTGAGCGGCGGCTCGGCTTCGTCTTGGGTCCTGTGCTCGGACAGAAGCAGCGGTGACCCCCGAAACCGCGCCTCCGGCAGCCACGATGGTGGCCAAGGACTATCCCTTTTACCTCTCCGTCAAGAGGGCAAACTGTGCCCTGGAAGTGCAGCCGGTGACCAGCCCAGCTAAAGAGACGGAGGTACTTTAATTTACTGCGGACGCGGTGCCAGCTTTATTTTTCTTTATAGTGTGATCTGCATTGCTTTGGGGAAAAGTAACGTGCTTTGAAAATAGGCTTCTGTGTGTAGATACCTGGTCTGCTGAGGCATCCTTTGCTGCCTTCTCTAGATACTGAGCAAGGAACAAAGAATCGAGAGTTTTGTCTTCTATCAGTTTAAGGAATGCAAATTAATCTTTTAAGTAGCTAATTGAGAAATACCTAGTTTAGATCTTTAGTTTGAGGTATTTATATGTATTTTAATCCAGGGCTAACTGTTGCTTACAAACTGTTAAACTGACGCAGAAACCAAGAGGGAATCTGTAAAACGGTGTTTTAAAGTGTTATCGGTCTTTTCCTCATTAGAAATAAACCAAGAAATTAATTCGGTAATACAGTTAACTGAAAACTCTGCCCTATATCAGCAGGTTGACTTCTCTGTTTCTTAAAAAGTAGGAAATCCTTTTTGGTGACATTAAAACTTGCATTCATTAACCCAAACTCAACATATTCACTTGCAAAATTCTCATACATGGTGGAATGTTTCAGGAACAAATGTTTCTGAAAGACTTAAATATTTGATACTTCAGGTTAATTTGTTTTGTGTGTGGTTTGGAAAGAAAATAGTGACCTGAAGGATTCTGTCTGGCTGTGCTGGAAGAAGGATAGAATTTCTCTCTGGAAGTTTTTATCACTTAAATATATAGCAGCTTCATTGGTCTTGTTTGCTGAGTAACTTGAAGAGAACTTACTGAATTGGGTGCATTTAATACAACTGCATCAAAAATTAATTACTTCCAGCAGTTGAATGCATTTAAAGTAAGATGATCTAAGTGACCCTATTTAACCATGATGCTTTAGCTAAGAGCTAATAAGAAGATGCTGCACTTTTGCAGAAAGGGATATAATTACTGCAGTTGACGAAAGGGGAATTTTTTTCAACTGTGTTTTTTTGGAAAGTAACACCCCGAGGGTTTCTGTACTCTTCTCCTGGGATGCTCATTTTGCTAACTACAGTATTAAAGAAATATGTTTTTAGCCTTTACTGAATGAATGTTTTTTTGTGAATGAATAGAATTGTCAGATCTGAAGAGTTGGATTGTTGTGCTCTCACACTTCGCAAGGGCAGCTTGGTTATAGTCAAATTTCAAAGAAGTCGTCTCAATGAAAGCCTAGAGCATGAGGAAGTATCTAATAACAGATGTGATCCATCAAAATTACAATGTGCAAACAGTTGTTCTGGATTTATAATCTTCCAGTTTGTGTTTCATGCAACTAAGAAAAGGCACCCTGTGCTTTCAGGCTGTTCTCTGAGAGTATGAGGGACTTGCAGCATTCTGAAAAATAAACTTTTAAGCAGTCTGTTTGCCTTAGGAGGGTATGAGAAGACCACCTGCCACTGCAGAAATTTGGTTAAGAAAGCAGAAATAAAAGACTACTCTGTGGGAAAGGTGTTACAAGGATAGGTGTATGTAGCCTGTTTCTTCGTGATCTGTATGTATGGGGTGGGAAATCCACATTTCTTCTCAGGCTCTAATGTTAAGGGGTTCTTCCACCCTTTGGTGTTTACAAGGCTAAATAAAAGCTACTGGGCGCCTTCTACCACAATTTAGTGTTACTACACCGGAAGGCCAGCTTGCTCTGTAGGGGTTATGAATTTCGGGCTTTGAAAACCTTGGTTTCATTTTAATTGTTAACATGTGAAGTGGGTTGATTTATTTAATAACTTGTGCATAAATGTCTCTGTGTGGAATAGAACAGATTTTCTGCCATATAAATGTTGTGTTTTGGTTTTAAATCAGAACTCATGATTGGAAACTATTTCCTATGACTTTATTAAACAATAATGGTTTAGTGTTTGATTTTAACAAATGCAAAATATAGTCTGGAAGATCAATAGTACTTACATGGGATGAAATTCAGCAAAGATCTTGAGCAAATACTGGACTCTTGAAATTTTCCCAAATTTCCTGGAGGTCTCTGGGTAACAAGCTGAAGTTTATTGGCAGGAGATTAATTCTTCTGTATTGGGCTTCACTTGGAGCCAGCAGAGCAGCTGTGGAAAACTAGGGATGTTTTTGAGGAACAAGTTAGTGGCAAAAAAAAAAAGAGAACAAAGGTTTTCTATTTACAGTTCTTTCTTGCAGCCACACCAGCTTCCTTAGCATAAACTCCACAGAAGGAGCACAGTCACAAAACTGTGACAAATGAAATGTCCAAAGTGTATGTGAACAGTACAAGTCTGGATGCTGAGAAAAGGCTAGCGTATCTCTAGTCAAAGTACAGTTGCCTTTCTAAATACACACCCTGCATCAAATACTGTGTTGCAGTTCTGGGTGTAAATGGTACACAGGTGTTGGGCTCTTTCCAGCTTTTACATAATCCAAAGATAGAGACAGTGAAACTTGAAATTTGTTTGCTTTAAGAGATAAAAAGCCCCACATCTTTCCCAATGATAAATACCATTTTCTTTTTCACTGATGAAAGCAACTCCCTTCTCACCCCCTCTAAAGGAAACAAAGTGAAGCACAGCCAGTGGATGGGCAGTGGATAAGAAAGAGCACGCACAATCACAGGTTGAGGTTTAAAGGTCTGAAGGTGAAGTCATGGGAAGGAAGATGTGAATCCCTCAGAGTAAGAATGTTCTGTTCTGCTGTGCAGGATCTAATACAGTCCCTGGTTGAGGCTTTAAAAGCTACAGCAGTGGCACAGAATTCCTTTGCATCTCTGGTAGATTGTATGTCTGCTTACTTCTCTAGCGCTTCAGAAATCTAGGAATCAGGGCTGTTTGCAATCTGTCTTTTGTTGTCTCCTGATATCCTTGCTGTGTTGATGTGTACAGGAGGTGTAGGCTGCTTCAGCTCAGGACTGTGCTTAATTCAGCATGGGGAGTGGAGGAAGGCTAACCTGAAGGGTAATCCACAGGTCTCGAGGCCATGGCACATCATTAACATGAGAACCAGGCATGGAGCCAGAGGGAGAGGGACCAAAAAATTATGAGATAAAATGCAAGTCATGAATTTTATTTTGATCTTCATAAATGTATGTATTTAATTTTTAATGAAATATTAGCAAATTGCAGTTTTGATGTATTTCAGGTAGGTTCATCTGCAGTGTAGCTGCAGTGAGCTAAATGTGGAAACATGTCAAACCCCCATATGGAATTGCTGATGTGTTCTGTTTAATGGCAATTTGAAACAAACAGCTTGCCTTTATTTTTCCATTCAGTAACTCACCGTATGATGTCTGCTTCTTAATTGGCAGGTCAGCTTCATAGCCAGTTTGTTCCAGAATGGAAAAGGTCTTTCTTAGGTAGCCTGTACAAGCAGCTTCTAATGAGAGGAAATGCAGAATTTAATCAACTCTACATTAGCTGTCTGGGTTTTTCAGAGTTTCTGTTGTTTGTGCTAATTCACCTCAGTGTGAGGTTTTTCTGTTAATTTGCCTTCATTTCCTAACTCCTGGTAAATACATTGATTTCTGGATATTGCAGACATGAATGATCAGCTGGATGCAACTTGTCCTTATGCTGCTGACACTTCGATGGTTCTGTCTTACATACGGCAAATGAAATCGGAGGTCTTGAGGGTGGTGACTGATGAGGGCAGCCTATTTGTGCTGCAAGGAGCTACTCTGATGAACACATGATGTGATAGCATGTTGCAGACTTGAGCTGATTTTTTTTTGACTGAGAATACTTCACCACTTCTCCATGTGGCTTTTCACTGTACCACAAGTATTGTTTCAGGTCGTCTTTGTAACACTGTGATTAAAACAGAATGTCTCTGGATTTTCCTTTATTTGCTTGCTGGTTCTTTGGAGGCTTGCAGAGGAGCAATAACAAACCTCCTCCTGCTCCCATCAGAGAGCTCAGGTGATGGATAGAACCTTATGGATTTAAAAGTTATATCACTGATACATGCAGTTTATTGGATGATCAAGTTGTCTTTATGCATTAATTTACTTAAATCACTTACTAAATTCTTCTTGCAGTGCTGGCAGTTTACTGGTGGATTTCTGTGGCCGATCCATTTAACCTTTGTGCTACACTGAACTTAGCGCTGCTTTAGAGTCACCTGCTTTTTTTTTCTTGACCATCAGCCTCAGCTCTAGAAGAGTGAATGTTCTAGAATTTCCCTAGAATATTTCTGTGATACTATGAAGCAAAGACAAATTCTGTGCTGTTTTAAGTGGTCTCTATTGGTGCCAATAACAATTGGGAATGTTGGTCTAGTTTTAGAATTGCTGCTCTCTGAAGATGCAAAAGGCCTGAGATGCCTGGCTTAATTTATTTTTAGGTGAAGTGTTTGCTGTATTAAGAGACTCTTTTGTAACATAGGTTGTTTTTTCTATATTTGACCTTTTTTGTTTGTTTTGTTGGGGTTTTTTTTAATCCTACTGAAGGTTAAATACTGATAACATCCTGTGGAACAGAGCTCGAATGTGTTTGGGTTGGTTTCTTTTTCTATTGAACTCCAAGTTTTGGGGTCATTTATTAGAACTGTTTAATCTTAGGCCAATTTAACTAGTAGCAGACTAATAAAAATAATAATATTGGGCTGCCTGCCATGACAAATGTTGACTTACCCTTATAAAGTTGACTAAAAACTAATAACCTTTAAAGTATAGGAGGATGGAAATTTAGCCAGTTACATCAAGTCTGAAACAGAGCGGTTCTGTTTTAGTTTGCTGGCACTGCTTGTGAATTAGGTTTGAAACAAAGGTTACTGTACTGCTTCAGTTTATAGTGTCTTCCATTTATTACACTGTTAACTCTTTGGGGACTAATTTAAGTTAAAACATTTTGCGCTAATGAATGCTCCCATAGCACAGAATGAATGCTTTGGTTATCTGTTTGCCTTGGTTCACAAACAGAAAATATATCAAATGGGGGGAAAAAATAACCAGCATATTCTTTACAAAATGTCAAAGTTAGCAACTCCAAATCCAGAATTACTGCTGTACATAATGATCTCAGAACTTGCTGAACTCCAGCAAGTTAGGATGTCCTTAAAAGCATTGCCAATTTTGGCTGATTTGTATATGGATTGAGAGAAAATTTGTTTGCCTTTGAAGGTAAATGGGGTAGATTCTAATATTCTGAAATGCTAAGGTCCGATGCCAGTTTCCCCCTAGCACTTATTTTCTGGGTTGCCTTAAAAATCTCTGTAAATTCCTTTTGTTGAGTTTGTTTTTAAATACAATCAGAAAAATCAACACAATGTGGTCACAGTAGTGCTGCACGTGAAGACACAAGTGTAATGACCCCTCAGGAAAATATTTTCCCTTGTTTGTCAAATTCAGCACCAGTTTTCCGACATGGAGGCTGCTGTTGTATTTGCTGATAAGAGATGGAAGACTCAGGTGGAAAAACAATCATACCAGCAGTGAACATACGTTTGCTTTTACTGTTCACTGGGAGGAAATCAGTGGCTAAGGCAGTCAGGAGCATAGAGTGGAAGAGTTTTGAAGTGAGGTACTGAAGCAAATGAAGACCTTTCATATGGTGCCTAGGCTCCTATTCGGTGCCCTTCAATATGTGTTATCCAGGTCATTGGTTCTGCTGTTCTTAAGGCAATATAAAGGGAACTTGGCCTAGTTCTTTTTGTTTGCTTTCCTTCTGTTTGTTAGAAAATGAAACCAAATCTTTTGCTAGAGTAATTTATCCATCAAAGTGTGATAATTAAGTGGTGGGTGGTCTGGTGGAATGACAATGTATAGAAAACTAATCGATATTATTAAACTGATTTAACTCACTTTGACACTCTGCTTTGAACTTTGAAAAAAGTCCATTCTTTACATAAACTAGTAAGAGAGTTGTTTTATTTTGTGGATGAAGAGCACAAGAAGTATTAGCTTCTTCCCCTAAATAGCCTACTAGAAGCTTTCATATCTAGTGTGTTATTAGATATATCCAATTATAAGGTGCCTGTTTCACTGATGAAGAAATAAAAATAACATTAACTTAGCTGTCAGTACATTGCAGCTAATGTAAGTGCCTAGTTCTTTAGAGGATCTGCTGCTTTAACATGCTTCTGTGGCTGTTGAATGCTTAGCTTGCCCCAGGAGCAGGTGCTGGATGTTAAGATTCAGGCTTTTAAATGGTAATCCGTGTGCATTAGAGCCAAAACTAATGATACAAAAGTTCTCTTTTTGACAATGTGTTGGTTTTTTGGAATGACCATATCAGTTTTAAAAAGCAACACCTCATTCAGTTATGCAAGGTGGAAAGACTTAGATTTTACTGAAGAAGGAGTTGGCAGAAGTTACTCAGAAGAGTATTGCTATAGTAGCACTATAGCTGAAGCTTCTTCCTGTATGCCTTTCCCAGCTGCCCAACAGCAGAAGGCTGTTTTTTGCTGAGTTACACATTAAAAGCTAGAGGTTTCCTTTCCTACTCAGCAGTCTAAATCATTAATATGTAGACGATACTAGAATTTAATATGTAGACGATACTAGAAATACAATTGTACATATATATAGGATCTTTGAATAAATTACAGTGAAGGAGTGATCTAGAGCACTGTCTTTGATTCCAAATCAGAAGAATGGTGAGGCATGGCATCTTTAAAACGTCTTTTCTGGTAGTTCCCAGTCTTAACTTTGTGATAATGAGTGATCATGCCATTGTGATTACTCTGATCTTTCTTGCTATGAATTTCCAAAAATGTATATGATAAAAATACACCCTCTCAGAAGGACATGGTAGTTGTTTGAGATGTCCACTGTGTGGTTTCCAGAACCATCAGATTCTAGACACAGGTTTGCTACTTGTATCAGTTTGTTCACAGTTTCAAGAGTTCTTTTTGAGGCTGTGTATATACACAGTATTTCCAGCTTTATTTTTTCTGCTCTCTGAATTCAAACGTTACCAAAGTCATCTTGAGTTCAAATACACAGCTCCCTCCAAAAGCCATCTGCTCTTTGTTCTAGCCTAGTCAGGTATTAATTTGACTTCACTTGACTGTTCAGCCTTTGAAGTTCCTGCACTCATGTTTCCCTCAGCTTTATTTAGCCTTATATCAAATTTAAAGCCCTGTCAGATTAGCATTACTTGTTCACATACACCAGCTCCACATTTTGGAAACTCTGCCAAACTGTAGTCTGGATCTTTTGTTTTCTAACTTACTTCCCATATTGTTTTGGCAGGCCTTCATGACTCTGAAGATGCAGTCTAACAGTAATTTCCAAACTCTGAAATGATGTTTTAGTACCAATAATAACAACTCTAAATGGTCAAGCAAAATGTTGTAACTCCTGAATTTTTTTGTGTCATAACTTGGCCCAATTCCCAGTCTGGACAGGTGATGGTTGTTGCAAGTGGATCCAGCCACTAAATCCTATCTCTCAATCCCATCTGCTTCAAAGTTCGCTGAACCAGGAGGGAAGGAGGAGTGATGACCTTGGGTAGCTCTGAGTCTTCTGAGCACACTGAGAGGTACAGACCAGAGTCTGACGTTCATTCTTCCTGGATAATATGCCCTTACTGGAGCCTCTTCATGCTGGCCGGACACTGGAATCACACAGTTCTGCATTCTTGTGTGCTTAGATTCATACTCTGAAAGATTCCATGATTGCAAGACCCCTGGTTAATTAGAAAATCCGAAGTTTTTCAGAGACAAATTAGTAAAATAATGAACACATGTACCAGGAATTCCTAACCACAAGCAGTTTATTATTTTAAAAATAAATAGGTAAAATTGAAGAGGCTTGGGAAGCAGCATCTGAAATGCAGCTCCCTCATCTTACTGGGCTAATGTGCAAATATAGCTTCTGGTCAGTAGCTCTGGGTAACGCAGAACAGTTCACACACTCTCCTCTTTCCATTTGATCTGTTGGTTGTGCGGAACAGAGCTCCTGGTAAGAAAAACAGCATCTGTTTAAAACTTCGGGTTTTATGCGCTTGACTGTGGAATTTTCCCTGTCCAGATCATTGGTCTCAATGGTTTGTTCAGCTTCTCTTTGATGCTGGTTTGGAGAGGTGACACAGCTTGAGGATAAGGGTACTGATGAAAGGGGAAGGTAGAGGCAGAATGGATGTAGACTATGCCACAGAAACACAGCGAGTGTCCAACAGTTTCAGTATTATTATCTCACAGGTTTAGAATTGCTCTGGTAGTGCACAGTTTTCATTGCACAGTCAAAGCCTTATCTCTACAAACTTTATTATTCCACACTGGAGGCAGTGACTCAGTGCTGATTGCTTTTGGTTTTAGACTTATCTGAGGAAGATGACACATAGAACACTAAGGTTTGATGAGTTCTCACTTCCAGTTAGGTATCTTAACCTTACCAGGTAGCTTCTAATGCAGGATGAAAATCACATTGGAAGTATACTGAAAGCTTTCCCCATAATTAAGAAGTCATGATTAACAAGATTTACTTTCAGAACTCATTGGTAGAGGTGTCAGTCTCAGAATTCTGAAGTTACCTGAAGTAATTGTGTTGGAGAAAATCCTGTAATAATGCTGATCTCTCTTAATAAATTTGAATTCCTAATTTGAACTATATGTTTAGCTGTTTTGAATTCTGATCCGATTTTTTCAGTGTGAGATCAGAATACGATGCATGAGGAATTCAAAACGGGGTGCTGACACAGAAGGGGTGGGAACTCCAGAACCCATCATCTCCCTTTCCTTTTCACTGCTGAGAAGTGCTGACCTCTGGTGGCTTGCAAAAAGAGGCTCTAGAAGAGCTTAATGTTTTCTGATCGTGGCTGAATATCTGTTTGAAGTTCCCTGTCCTTAACATAAAATTTTATTTTCACTCAAGTTTTGCAGCAGGAACATGAGTAAAATTGTAGCATTTTCCTTCTTGAAATGGATGGGGAAGTTTTAAAGGGCTGGTGGTGGCTCTACTGTGTTCTCCCTGGAACTGTAGGTATCCTTGGCTAGGAGACAGCGCAGGTTTCACAGAGCCTTTGGGCTGTCTGATGTGAAGAAGGGGAAATTGTGTTTCTTTTTTCCACTTCCTCTCACTCTCCAAGAGAAAGCAGTTGATTTCCGTTCTTTTTACCCAGGCTCATTTTTCTCCAGTGTTACACATCAACCTTCACAGCTGCCTGAGGTTTATGTGCCCCACACTGCAGAGCAAATTAGGTCCTCTTCTGAGTGCTTAGCCTGCAGGCTTAGGGTGCTAACTAACAAACGGCACCTGCAGTCATACACACAGTATTTGGAAGTATTCAGACAACGTGGACTTACTTGCTGTTGCTTACTTAGTTTTAAGCACCACTCAAAGTTTCATTCAAGTTTTTTGCCACACATTCAAATGAAATACTGCAGAGATGCATTGAAATACTTTCTTTGTGATTTGCTGACAGTAGGCTCCTCAGGAAATTATCCAAGGGCTTCTGAACTTAGTTTTGTTATAGGTTAAGGCTGAAAGATTGCAAAATTGTGAACTGTGTGTGGAAAAGGTCTGGTAGACTATGGGGACCATTTCACTTTCAGAAAGCAAGATACGGCTATGGTAGATCAAGTTTGTGCTTTTTTTTGTATGAGCTTTGCCTTTCAACCAGTAGAGAAGGAGAAATCTTTTAATCCTAATCCCCCTCTCCCTGTTTTCTGAAAAGTCCATACAGTCCTGATTGCCAGATTTTGGTTTTGGGGTGTGATATTTATGCCTAAGTAATCTTTGCTGCTGAGGTAGAAGTGTTAGCAAAAGCTGTGCTGCTGGCACATGTCAGGGACTTCATGTCCTTTCACTGCAGTGCAGCATGATTCCTAACAAGCAGGCTCTGCCATGGGATAGTATTTGTGCACCAGGACTGGCATTCTGAATAATTGTAAAAAAGGAAGAGCCAATGGCTGAACCACCAGCTAGAGAAGAATTACAGTGGAATCTCAAGATTCTTCTTCTTTTTTGGGGAGTGAGGCGAGGGGGGTGGGGATGCCGATGCTGTAGATAAGTGTGCTGCCAGTGCTGCAGTGACGTAAAAAAATACTCCTTCAAAAACCTGTCTCAAAGACATGGTTGCTGAAAATGAAGCAATGTGACTAGCAGTGCAACAGTGAAGATAAGGATATAGCTTGATCTAGGCTGCTGAAACTCTTTAACGCCAGGTTTCATGTGTGATGGAATACATTATTTTTGCTAGAGGGTTAAACACTTTATCCCTCGTCTCAGCCGGCATTTATGGATTTCCAGGTCTGCCTGCTGAGAAGTAAATTAAATATGTAGCTGCTTCTCACCTTTCTTCTGTTGCTGTGCTAATGGAAGCGAATTTTTCTTGCCAGTAATACAGATGATGGTCGTTGCTGCTGAGATTTATTATTTTCTGGTATCGGGACACATCCGAGTTATTTCCAGCAGGGTTTGGATTTCTGAACAACAGGATAATAGGCATGCTTCATTTCCTTAATGCTATGTCTATGAAATTGGAGGCATAGCAAACCTACACAAACTTCGTAAGCATGGCTGAAAAAGAAAGATGATGTTGGATGGGTTTTTTAACATCACTTGGAAGGTTTGGCTCTTTTTCTGTCAAAAGTTGCCTTTTGCATGTGCTGTTCAAGATCCATTAAATGTCAGATGGAGGTTAGGAAGCCAAGGGTAACTGTTCCATTTTTATGTATTTATAATCAGTTTTTTCCTTGTGTTATGATTTCTGTTAACATTTGTGTTTTTTACAATCTGCAGGACAATTTGTATATTATATTGAAGTGGTTATGTATAAATGCTGTTACAAGTATATATGTAAAGAAAAAATATTTAATTGAATGCTTTATGGTAGATTTTCATTTAATTTTCTGTACTATTTTATGCAAAAATTAAATATATGTAAACATGTTATTAATGTGTTTGCATGTCTGTGTAAGTATTTCCAAAGGAACATGCACTCAGAGGACAATTACAGTTAGAGATTTCTGTCTAAATTATATTTTCTGGAATAAAATACATTTGACTGAGGAGAGCCATGTGCTGACAGTGCCAGAGGCAAAGAAACTGAATTGTTTTTATTTGAAAGTATTCCTTTCAGTGATGTATTATCATAATACACATTAGCTGCAAAGCACTGATGAGAATTTCTCTTTTGAGTTAATATAATCAAATGATTTAGTCTTTCTTTACCTTCTTCCTTTCCCCTGCTTCCAGCCATGCCAACTTCTCCATCATTACATTTTTCAGCTGTTTCCAGGATCTGTATGTACCAGCCAAGAGTAATGTCATTGTCAGCCTTAAAAATTGCTAGTATATTTACCACCCTGATTCTATACCAGGTTTACAAACCTGCTTTTTACAAATGCTTTCTTGGGGAAAAAGTGGCAAAACTGTTAGTGTTCATCTGATTATGCTCACACTCCCCCCATTATTTTTCCTTTCCCTTGCCCTCCTCCCCTACTACAGGAGCCCAGTAACAAACGGGTGAAGCCGCTTTCCAGAGTCACATCACTGGCGAGTCTCATTCCTCCTGTGCGAGCCACTCCATTGAAGCGGTTCAGCCAGACACTTCAGGTAATGGCAGTAAATGCACTGCTGCATTAAGCACGTTGCTAAAAGGGGAATGCATACATATTCACCACTTCTGCTGGGATTAGCATGGGAATGTTAACTGCACGTATGTGCACACATACTGTTGTAATGTCCCAAAAACGGCAGCTTACGACTACAGAGTTACTCAACTTGAAAACTCACAACTCCAAAACCAATGTTTTTTAATTAGCAGTAAGAAAACTATTGCACCTGTAGCAT
The DNA here is from genome assembly GCF_004027225.2 of Strigops habroptila. NCBI lineage: Eukaryota > Metazoa > Chordata > Aves > Psittaciformes > Psittacidae > Strigops > Strigops habroptila. Next base: position 25,503,275 of record NC_046360.1, on the reverse strand, counting down.
ATAAAAGTTGTTATACTAAAGGGTTACAATTGCTTTTTAAATTTGATGACTAGAATTTCCCGTTACACTTTCTTTTCATTTTGGTTGATTTCTTTGAAAATGTTATTTTTGGTACAGTGAGTCATGTAGGACTGCTAAATTCCCTTCTGTGCAGTGAACTTTGACCTTGCCTAAACAAAAGAGTTAGTGAGCAATTGGAAAAAAAGTCATTTTCTGAGGCTGATGATGGAAATTAATAAAGGGCAAGCAAATTTTAAATGCCATTTAGAAATTAAATAATGTACTTTGTCGTGGTTATAAATTAGGTGTGTAATATTTAACGTATTTGGAGACTAACAGAACTTTGTAGAGCATTTGTGCTTTCAGACCCAGAGACTGCAAAATATTTGGGTGCTCAACTCCTGATGGTTATGATGAGTGGCACATAGTTGGGAGCTGCAGTACTGCTGTGGGTCCGGCCTAGGCAGCCAGACTGTTTCCTCTTTAAAACAGTTTATGTAAGAAGGCATGTGTAAGATCTAAAAATTATTTAACAAGCTTAACTTCTTTGATGAGAGGAAATATAAAAATATCTTGAATGTATTAAAAACGTTACTTAATCAAAATTAGCTTAATTAGAGCATTACTGAAGTTCTCTTAATCTCAAGGGTTAAGGAAATAAAACTTTAGAGCTAGGAGTCTTACGAGAAATAAATAAAAATCATGGGAAGGAACCCATTTCTTTTCTGTAGAGGCAGTGTAGAAAACAGATACCACAGGGTTTCCTTAATACTGGTTTTCCTGTTCCTATGATTTTGGACGTGCAGACATCTGCAGAGAAAAGCCGCATGTGTGGGGTTAGAGGAAAGGCAAAATGTCTGAACTCCCCTCGTCCTGGGTTTGATCCAGAAGGTGTATTATAGCGTGACTAGAGCAGACATGCCTGTATTCCCTGGGGTGTATAAATCTCCTCCATAGTCTGCTTCCAGGAAAAGATTGGCCCTGCTCTGGAAGGACTCCATTAGTTCCAGTTGTTGAGGAGTGTGGAAAGTGAATTAATTTTTGGCTAAACTGCTTCTGTGCTTCCCTTTTCACAGCCTGAGACAGCTGTTGTCCTCATTTAAGTACCTGTGCTATTGTCCTGTAGTGAACGTCTTTGAGACTGGTCTGTCCAGGTCAATACTGTATTTCATTAAAGCTTGATTTAGACTATCCAAAACAAACTACCCTTTCACACATGTAGTAAATAGCAGCTTTCTGACATGAGAGGTATATAAATGTGTTTGAGGGTAGATTTGGACGAAAATAGGAGAGAAAACAGTGGCTTTGTTGCAAGTCCTGTTGGCAGCATTTGCAACAAAGCATTGTTGGCAATGTTGGCAGCATTTCTGTCTTGCTCTGTTCGTACTGATTAAAAGAATATATTTTAATTAACTGTCTGCTTCTAAGCAGATTAAGCAGTGATGTTATTCGTACCATCTCTTCTAAGTAACTATGAACTGTGATGAGAAATCAGCCTGTATGTTCTTCAAATCCTAGGTCAGAATCCATTCCCAAGTGATGAATGCTGGTGATGTCTCTCTAAACTGCCTTCATAGCTGGCTGTAAATTGACTTCTTATCTGCTTTTGTCAGTGGCTGCAGAACAGGGGAAAAAAAACCAGACTGACCTTGTGCTTGGGTGCCCCATTTGGAATTATTTAGAAACATTGAGAAGCATGTATAATCTTGTACTTTATTATGTATTGACATAACTGTCGCTGTGCCTTGTGGAACACTATAGAGCAGGATTTTTTTCATCATATAATACTTGTAAAAAGCAAGAAGTGCTGATTTTTCTTACTGGATGAACTTTTGTGTATCTTCATGGTTTTCAGTCAAAACCTATCTTTCTTCTTGCATTGCTGCTAGATATTCTGTATCAGTAAAATGAAGAATACTATCAACAGCACAACATCCAAAACAAATAAATTCTTCCCCTGGAAGAAAACAGAACAAACCCAAAAGAGCATTTATCTAAAATGATCACTGCAGCAGCATTAATAAAAGGAATTAGAAAATTCTGAGTTTCCTTTATGGCATTTCAGTCAAACCTTCTTATATTCTTTCTGAATGGAAGATACATGTAAGAGGAAAAAATTAAATTTATTGTGCATAATTTTCCTTGCCTCTGTACGTGTAAGTTCCACTGGATATTACCAGACCTTCTGCATGCAGGCTGAAGAGAAACTGTCTGAGATCTTTTAAGACACGTTCTTAGCGATTTTTCCTATTTTGCATCAATTATAGAGGTATTTGATTTTTTGTCTTCTCACCTTTATAACAATTTTTCACATTATTGTCAATATTTTTCCACAAGGATTCTAAGTGGAAAAAAAAAAACCCCAACAAAAACCAAAACACACAAAGTCTTTCCAGCTTGCTTTTTTTTTTGGCTGTTTATAGTCACTGTTTCTGTCACATAGAGCTCTGTAGACTGACTAATATCATGCTCTTAGCTTGATCTCTGACAGAGTCTCTATATCTGCAGGATACCAAATGCTAAGCAGGTCTTCTTATTTGTTCATCCGCCTGGAAAGCCACTATATTTCATGGCTGTATTTTCAATCTGCATCAAGCTAGGCTAATGATTGTGATGATCTGCTTGTTTCTGCTTGGTCTTATTCACAGCTGTGCTGTTTGGCTTAAAAGCTGAAAATAGGATCAGAAAAAGAACTCCAGCTGATGCTGAAGAGACAAATTAAAGTCTGGCTAGCTTCCTCTGCAGCCTCAGTTTTCATCAGTGTGTCTTGCAGGGAGTCCAAATTACTTTTATCTGTTTAAGGACGCTGGACATCTCTAAAAATCCTTAAGAAGAAAACTCTTCTTAATATCACTTCTGCATGCTGCGACTTTGCTCTGTATTTCCTTTTTCCCACTACATGAAGCTGTTTGCTTTACTGCAGCTGAAATGAAGATTTTCTAATTGCATGAATTAACACCAGTTACACACAGACCCTTCATAGTAACAGTCTTGTAACAGCCCGTTAAAGCTATTGGCAGTCAGATAAATACAGGAAATAAACCCAGGGGTTGTGGCTGGGTTATTCCCCAGGTCCTTTAGTTTTTGTGAATTACCTGAAAATGTTAATAATCCCAGATAGGCATGGTTTTTCACTGGTATGGTGGGCATATTTTTGAAGAAAACCAGAATCTAGGGAAATATTTTTAAAAGACTAGAGATGTAGAAATGCTCTTTTGACATTCCTACAATTCCTTCATGGGATTCTATCACATGACTGATTTCCCCTCCCACTTCATGGCAAGTACCAACCAAAGATGCCATCAGAGTACCTTGAAGCTTGCTTTTAAAAAATTTCTGGTATCACTTCAGTTTAGGGCTTTGTTCCACTAAACTGAAACAGGCCTGTTTATTTGCAAAAGAAAGTGTAAAGTAGTAGAACTGAGATTGTTAAACTGATGTTGTACATTTATCTTAAACTAATAGAGAGATTTATTGAAATAATTTATTGTTTATTTGGGGATTTCTTTATCTTATAGATTTACATCTTATTTCTATTCTTGTCTGTTACTGCACTGATGATTCAGGTATGCTCAACTCTCAAGGGACAATGTACTCATTTTAGTATTAAATAGTATTTCCCTGGAGATATATTAGTTCTTCATAGCTTTACAAACCAATGTCTGCAATGTGTATGCAAAGAAGAAAGTACCATGCTAAAATAAGCTTGGATTCAGCGCTGATGTGTGTGATTCTTGGCCTAACCGGATTTCGGTGTCCTAGCATAAGTCCGTCAGGGGTTTTGTCTTTGCTGTGTGCCAAAGAACCACTTGCTCTTGAAGTGAAATTTGTCCTCATCGTTAAATAACACCTCAAAACATTTCTGTCCTTTTCCACTAATAAGTACCCTCATTCCAATGTTCTCTATTAATATTAAGCAAGGTGCATTTTTGTATGACTAACTAAAAGGATAATGTATGAGAGAAATCAATTAAATATATACTTACTGTGTCCAGGTAGCAAATATGCTAACCAAGCAAGCAGGCTTTTGGGCAGTTTGGTTTCTTTTTGAGTTTTTTAGTCTTTTTGTGCCCCTTATGTCCAACTGAGGACAGTATAGGGCTGTAGAGAATAGCATCAAGCTTTCTCGTGCAGCATAAAGAAGTGTTAGTGGATGTGAAAGCTTACTTTTCTCATAGCACTGTATGGAATTTCAGTTTGCTGTTATGGGTGCATACCATTTTATAACATGGCATATGACCTTTTGTTAAAAGGTTTCAAGATCAAGGCAGTTACTTTAAAAATCAGTCTGTCTGGTGATTTTCATTATAAGTATTCAACATAAAATGTTCCTTTAAGAAAACACCACCACAAACAAAGGAGCTGTATACTGGACGACGCGTATGGGAATGCATGGAAAGGAGCATTCCACCTTGGGTCATAGAATGACAACAGTTCTGCTTGGCTGCATTCTCATGGTTGGTGATTTGTGGATGCAGCATATCTGCCTTTTTTCCCTGCTAATCTTTCCATTTGCATGTGAAAATAACTGGTTCCATGATTCATCATTATAACAAGTGTAAAGTAAGCATGTAATCTCACACGTGTTCTTTATCTTCTTAACTCTTGAAGGAAGACTAGCACCTGACTTGCAAAGTTTTGGAAGGTTGGTGTATATATATGTGTGTGTGTTTGTTTTTAGGAGGTTTGTGAATTCCAAGGAGGGGCTCAGAATGGCATATGTTAAAAGGCACAGTAATTATATAATACGTATTCTGATATTTTAAAAACATACTGTATTTATAGGTACTGTTTGCATTTCATGGGCTCTTAGTTTCAAAGGAGAATTTCAAATATTGTACTTTGTATATGTTGCTTTCAACCTGGAAATGAAGAGAATTTATTTTGTTTTAAATATTCTTACCTAAGGCAACTGAAAGGCTGTTGTGTTATGTAAGGCAAGTTTTAAATAACAACAAACATGTAGAGTATTTCAACAATGTGAAATACTTGAAGCATTTCAGAGGTAGGACCTCAAAATAAGCCTCTAATTATAATGAAACAAGAAAGGAATCTTTTTTCAGAATAGCAGATTGAGACCATAAAGTATCCATCCTTAGCCTGAAGTCTTTTGAAGAGTGTACAGTCAAATAGAACTCTTGAGTCTCACTTAAATTAAAATTGGACTTGTTTTTAGTGAAGTTTAAGACTAGACCACATAATAGATGCAGCGATGCTCATACACGTCATCAGAGTTTAGAGGCTCCAGAAATGTAAATACAGACTCTACAGCAGTAGAACATAATATTGGTGTTTCACAATTTGCTATCTGCTAGCAATGATTAACATGCTCTTTCAAATGCTTAAGAAGTAAACAGGAGCAATTGGTGTAAAAAGAATCTTGCTTGTCATAAACATTAAAACCGAGTGTTTACGTACCTTTTCCTTAAAGATAATGTGATTGTTCTTCTCTTTTCAGTCAGATGTCCATTTCACACCTTTCTGTGTGACTTCGTTGCTTGATCTCATTATGTATCTCAGTAGGCAGGATGCTACCAGTTGAAAGGGTTTCTCCCTTCAAAACCAGTTTGGTTAGAGCATTATAGCATGAATTAATTATTACCATCAGGTAGCAAGACACTTTTAAGGTAAGAGGAAAGGTTTTAAAGGGCAATTTTAGTTCCTGAACCCACTTTCTGCTCAACTGAGAAAACATCTTATTTTTAAACCATTAATATGTTTGATGTAATGCACCTTTTCACTTGGTATCCTCAAGATAGAACCTAGTGTTTTTCAGTACAGACGTCTTTGATCAGTCCCACCCCCCAAAATAAACAAAATCCAACAATTCTATTGACTTTAAGTTGATACACAGGATGAGTTTATCTACCAGATTTTGCTGTCCTAGCTTTTCATATGTATATTTATTTATATACTATGTATATAGAATCCTTGGGGGGGGGGGAAAAAGTGTCGTGTGAAACTGTTCTGACACTAAAAACTATTCTTCTATCTATTTCTAGCGTTCTATCAGTTTCCGTAGTGAGAGTCGCCCAGATCTGTTCAGTCCACGATCATGGTCTCGAAATATGCCCCCTGCTAACACAAAGCGGAGAGACAGCAAACTGTGGAGCGAGACCTTTGATGTTTGTGTCAATCACATGCTTACATCTAAAGAAATCAAGCGTCAAGAGGTATAATATTTTTTTTTTTTTACCATAAATTTCATGCTCAGAAGTCATCTTTAAAGCATGGAGTTAAAGAATGCCAGTAGGCATTAGGATAGCACTTGAAGCTTTCCTGAGATTAAACAGAATGTCACCACCTCCACTAGAAGCAGAATTTCATCCTTTGTCTTTATAATTAAAGCTATGTTAGATCAATATATTCTTCAAAATCAGCTCATATTTCCTTAATATATGTGAAGTTACTAAGGTACATTGTACTGTGATTGCCTGCATGAGTGTACATGTTCTGTATGACAGTTTCTGTAGTGATGGTTGATACTTTGATGTTTCATTTTGTTCCAGTAATGATAGATGAGCATGCTATTTCAGGAACTGGTATTCAAGTGATATGTACACACAGAATCATAGAATAGTTAGGGTTGGAAAGGACTTTAAGATCATTTAGTTCCAACCTCCCTGCCATGAGCAGGGACACCACACACCAAACCATGTCACCCAAGAGTCCGTCCAACCTGGCCTTGAACACTGCTAGGATGGAGCATTCGTAACTTCCCTGGGCAATGTGTTCCAGTGCCTCACCACCCTCACAGTGAAGAACTTCTTTATATCTAACCTAAACTTCCCCTGTTTAAGTTTGAACCCGTTACCCCTTGTCCTATCATTACAGTCCCTAATGAAGAGTCCCTCTCCAGCATCCTTGTAGGCCCCCTTCAGATATTGGAAGGCTTGGAAAAGAGTGTCTTTGAGGAACTTTTCAGTGCTAGAAAGATAAAATATTGATTAAAATATGTATCTTCCAAAGCATCAGTGGTTTTAATGTGTTGTACATGACAAATTATAAGTAGTTCTTGTTAAAGCCAATGACAGATCTCCTGTGGAATCAAGTTTTCCCCCACACCCCTAAAAAAATATTTGTAGCAGTAGCAACACAAGTTTATAGTAATCTCTCTGAGAATAGTTCAGGAACTGAGAAAGGAATGAAACAGTAACGTCAAGCATTTCTTGTGCAGATTTTAATATTGTACAAGAATTTATAGGAAATCACTTTTAAAATGGAGACCTTCAAAAGCAGTTTATTGTAAAATGAACTGTACAAACTATTTGCACAGAACAACAGTCATTACTATTTTGAGGCAGAAGCCAGAACCCTTCATAGAGCCCAAATAAATGAGCTGTATTCCAGGAACTTTTGCATGAGGGTTCTTACGCTGTGTGCCTTAACAGAATATCTGAGCTACTTCCATGCTTGTGCTGTCAGTTAACTCACACTATGGCAAGCCTGCCATGCATGCATGTTGTCAAGCTAGGAGCATCTGCACTAGCTGATTATGTTCTTCCATGATTTATGCAGGTTGAAAGCCTTGGCTGTGAAGTTGGTAATTCTAACTGACCAAAATGTTGTTAACTTATTTCTGTACCCCAGTTTAGAATGAAATCATGCAGTAAGTAAATAACAATGGTATTTTGATAAGCCAGTGTATTAGGGTGGTGGTCATTTTTAATCTCCTGGCTTTAAAGTCTTTCAAGTCTCCAATCTGCTTCCCAAGAAGTAACTAACATCAGCTGATAGTTAAGTAGGGCTCAGCCTACAAAACCAAACTGGTACCAAAATAAAAGTGCTCACTGCCAAATAAATGTTTTAGAGAAGATCTGTCTTTTACTTACTAGACCACATGGAACTTTTACCATTGCAAGTGTTAAAATGGAGCACAACAAACACCTGTGCAAATAGTTGTATAAATGGTTAAGGTACAGCTGAGTCAAAATATCACACTGAAAATATCTCCCCCATCTGGAAACACCTCGGCTTGAAAAAAGAATTCTACGTGTCGTGTCGTGGTTTAAGCCCAGCCCGTAGCTCAGACCCACGCAACTGCTCGCTCCCTCCCTCCCTTCTGCCTCCCCCTGCTCCCGGAGGGATGGGGAGGAGAATCGAAAGAATGTAACTCCCACGGGTTGAGATAAGAGCAGTCCAGTAACTACGGTATAATACAAAACCACTGCTGCTACCACCAGTGATAATAATGATTAGTGAAATAACAAGGGGAGAGGATACAATTGCTCACCACTTGCTGAGTGATACCCAGCCCGACCTGAGCAGTGATCTGGGCCTTCCAGCTAACTCCCCCCAGTTTCTATACTGGCCATGACGTGCTGTGGTATGGAATACCCCTTTGGCTCGTTTGGGTCAGGTGTCCTGTCTCTGCTTCCTCCTGGCTTCCCCTCCTCTTTGGCAGAGCATGAGACTGAGAAAGTCCTTGGTCGGAGTAAACATTACTTAGCAACAACTAAAAACATCGGTGTTATCAGCGTTGTTCCCAGGCTGAAAGTCAAAAACACAGCACTGCACCAGCTACCAAGAAGGAAAAGAATGACTGCTACAGCTGAACCCAGGACGCTGTGCTATTTCAGATAAGCATTTTATGAGCAATCTGGTACAGCTCTGTTTTAAACAATACCGCATGTTTCTATAGTTATGGAATAAAGCTTTACTTTATTTCTGCAATTAGATTTAGTAGAGAAATTCTGCTACATGGTATTAAGACAGCTGTTCAGAATGTAACATCAACTCAACAAGTGGAGTATAGATTAAATAAAATATATTTTATGATATTTGTGTCTCTTTTTACAGGCTATATTTGAACTTTCCCAGGGAGAAGAAGACTTGATAGAAGATCTGAAGTTAGCAAAAAAGGTATGTTCAAAAAACCAGTCAAACAGACAAAAAACCCCAATACAACAAACAGTATCAATTGGTTCATATCACTTTTAAAATAATCCTTGCTTTTACAATTGCTAAAACGGGGGGGGGGACGACACCAAAATATAATTCTGTTTTCCCATTCTTTCTGAAACACTTAAAAGTGCTGCTTTTTTTTTATGTATGAAACTGATATTTTAAGATGGGGTTATGAAACTTCAAAATATTCTCTGCAATTGGTTTGGTTTTGCTTACAGAGAGCTTTAAATGCTATCACTAATTTTTCAGCTACCAATGATATGGTAATTACAGAGCTCCCCTTTTTCCTTTCAGGCTTACCATGACCCAATGCTTAAACTTTCCATAATGACAGAGCAAGAGTTGAACCAAATTTTTGGAACATTGGACTCTCTAATTCCTCTGCATGAAGGTAAAACTCAAATAGTTTTTGTCTGCATTACTACTGCATATAGATTTATAGTCATCTGGTTCATTAAGTGCAGTTTCTCTTCTTTTTTTAATCGTGATTAGATCTTCTTAGGCGACTTCAAGAAGTCAGGAAACCTGATGGATCAACAGAACATGTTGGCCATATCCTTGTGGGTTGGGTAAGGCAGCATTTTCAATTAATTTTGGGACTTTAGTTTGGACCTGCAGCATAGTTTTTATTAGACAATTTCCTTTCCATATCTGGCATAACATGTCAAAAATATATTCTCAAAGTATTTTTAAAAGGTAAGGCAACTATTTAGAAACATAATGCAATACATTCTCTCTTTAGGGATTTTTCCTGAAAAGATTTAGACTAGGATGTTGCTTTTAAAGCTTTTGCTATTGAGGAGATGAGCAGCATTTAATATGCTTTAAATAAAAATCAAGAGGCAGACTATAGTTTGCCTGATGTAGATCACTGAAGAACCTGCCCCCATTTGTATTCTGGTTTCCTGGGGAAATGAAGCTTGAACAGACACATTGTGCAAGAGCACCCTACAGTTATTTTTGAATGTCAGCCTGTTCCAGTCAAGGTAGCAGGTAGTTGTTAGTGCTGTCAAAGATGCTAATTTTGTAGAAGTTTTTAAAATAAGACAGATGGGGATAAAAGAGCTCTGCTATTGCTGCCCCACAGAAGTTGGTAAGTTCACTTTCGCTAGCATCCAACTGCATAAACACTGAAAATAGCTTTTGTGAGTTTTGTTGATAAGATTGATCATTATATTCCAAAAGAGCTATTTTAAAAGTACTTAGATATGTGAAAAGTTTATTTGTAAATACTTGTAAGTAATGAAATTTAGCAGGAAAAAAGGCCTTGAAATTTTTAAGGGATGAGGTAGTAATACATTCAGCAACTGTGTGAAACAGCGGACTATTGTAAACAAGAGAAACATGATCACTACGAGTACCTAATGCAGGTAGTTAATGATGAGCTTCTAACTGTCAAAACCTAGCTGGTTTTCTTTGCATAAAGTGATTTTAAATATATTTATTTTTTTGGTGTGTTTGAACACCAGTTAAGTTCCCTTAGTCCAAATATGTCCTTTGTTGAAGATTTTACATATAATCATGTGTTAATGTAGCAGGTTTTCTAAATGGATGTATTGTTTTAATCAACATACAAGCTAGGTTTTTTCAGATTTAAGGCATGGTTCTGTCATCTTACTTTGGTCAAGGTTCTTGAAGGCAATATAGAAGTTTGACTATAGAAGTTTGCTTATCTAAAAAAAGGCAAGGTTTGGGAGTACTCATTCCTAGGCTTTTATTTCATTCATAATTAAAATCAAGCTTCTGTGTTTAACTGTTGTCTGCACTAAGTAGTGCTTAGTCTGAAGTCATGAATAATTTTAATGCTTTGGAATAATATTGCAGATTTCTAGGAACTGAGAGATGAGCTAGTGCTTTTTAAATGGTTTAAATGATGAACAAGGTAGTCAGAGGACCCTTGGAATCTTGACATTTTGGAAACGTTACCATCAATAATTTGTGGATAAATCTCCTACTAAAAGATTTTCAGCATGAATTCTGAAACTTTCGATGTAGCAAACTGTTTTGTTTCAGCTGCAGAATAATTTATTCCTTTCCTCAGCTTCCATGCCTGAACTCCTATGATAGCTACTGCAGCAATCAAGTAGCAGCCAAAGCTTTATTGGATCACAAGAAACAAGATCACAGAGTGCAGGATTTCCTACAGCGCTGCTTAGAGTCTCCTTTTAGTCGCAAACTGGACCTTTGGAATTTCCTTGACATCCCGAGAAGCCGTTTGGTTAAATACCCATTGCTACTCAGAGAAATTTTGAGACACACCCCAAATGATCATCCAGATCAGCAGCACCTTGAAGAAGCTGTGAGTTACTGTTGGCTTTGGGGTTTGGTTTATTTTTTTTAGGAGATTATAGCATTTTCTGCTTATTAATGAATAATAAAAAAGTGATATTCTGCTTCAGCAGATCACTGTTTATCTTTTGAAGTGATGTATTCTGTAAATTGTGTATTTGCCAAGTTAAATTAGGAAACAGAAATTACTCTGTGTGGTTGGCTCTCAACACTGTTTTAAGCTTATGAAGTAAATTTCTTTTCCTGTCTGGCAATCTGCTCTAAACACATTGGGCTAAGCTGATCCCCAATACATATCCTGGAATCAGTTGGTTCTTGAATTACCTGTTTGGGCATGTATGTCTCAACCCATTCCCCTGCTCCACCTCCAGTTATCTAACAGAGGAATTTGATCAGTCTAAGCAACCTATGGTCACTATTAGAGTTGTCTAAAATCAATAGAACTTCACATCCACATGCTCAATCAAGGAACCATATTTTAAGTTTTGGTTACATTGGTCTCAAGGTCCTTAAAGACTGCATAGTATAAAAAAGTTAAAGATAGGGGGAGTACTTTTATAGAAAGGGCAAAGGTTTTTTTTGGGTTTTTTTTAAGTAAAAGGGGAAGATAATTATGACTTTTAATTGTAAAATTGTAGCTTTGTGCAAGTAGTGGAATTGTAAAATAATTTGCTTTATTTCCAGAGGGTAACTTTCATAGTGAACAAAAGTTGAGAATTCAGTGGGTTTGGCTAGTTACATGTTTTGCAGGATAAGGATCTTAACAGGTCTTCTGTTTCTTGTTCTCTGATACGATACAGCAGTTTTCAGAGAATTACAATCTATTTTAAATAAATATCTTTAAAGCAGGTTATTTGTCCTGTGTCATTTATTGGCACATTTCAGCTGACAAAAAACCATCTCATTGTATTTCTTACATCTGTTTATCTTAATTCTGCCTATTTCGGTTTGATATAGAGACAAATACCAGAATTTTAAGCCATTGTTAGAAACAATGGTGAAGCCAAACTAAACTGTCTTTGTACACTGTAGCCTGCTTAATTCTGTACCTAGTATTTATACTCTTATAGAATGGTCTGCAAAAAATTATGAAAAATATACTGTAAATTAAAATGTGTTTTCTTGTAGCTACAGTTCAAATTATTAGGAGATAGCTCTGAATACTGGAATGTCTAACTAAAGTTCATGGTTTTTTCATTGTTTTTCTGCAGATAAATATAATTCAGGGCATAGTGGCTGAAATCAACATAAAAACTGGTGAATCTGAATGCCGGTATTACAAAGAGAGACTTATTTATCTTGAAGAAGGGCAAAGGGATTCACTGATTGATAATTCACGTGTTGTATGTTGCCATGGTGAACTGAAGAACAACAGGGGAGTGGTAAGAGTAAATACTTTGTCATAAATAGCTTTTAAAGATACCTTCATTTTGCATGACAGCTAAAAGCTGTGAGTATACAGACAAACATCACTCTCATATATAGCAAGTTGATAAATATTATCTGTAACACTCATCTTTTTTGTTAGCAATCAAATATCTGTATTATGGAGATAAGCAGCTATATGTGTCATATGTCTCTCTGTCTCTTAGGGAGACCTAACAATTTCCTGGCTAAATTGTAAATCTTATACATTTCAATAACATTCGTAGGGGAAAAAAGACAAATAAGAAACATACTTTTGGACTTAGCGACATGACAGTAATGTCTATAACAAGACACGAAATGTACTAACAAATGTTAAGTCTGTCAAAGGCTGTGGTTATAAATATTGGTTTACTTGATTATTTGTTGAAATCAAAGCTAATTTATTGACCAGAGGAATTTGGTATTTGATACTGCAGATTCCAGACTCCAGGAGTCTGCACTATTGATAAGCATCATAAGCTGACACATAAGAACATGTAGATTAGTAGAGAAATTAATAGAAACCAGTCATCTTAGATTTATTTTTTCCCCAAGGTTAAATAAAAACAACATGAAATTTTGAATGGACAAACAATGAAAACAGATTTTTTTCTCATTAGCTGATCTTACTAAAGTCTTATTAAAAAAACCCAACTAAGTAAGTAGAATCCTAAATGCATTTTTCAGCATTGAGAGTTGCTTCTATGTAACATGTTTATGCATATAAAATCATGTTTTGTCATACAGCTGAGATAGATAAAATGGATGCTGTTTTCTGGTTCGCTTGATAAAGATCAGGCAGGCAGTTACTGTATAGCAAACTATCAGGAAGAAACCGCCAATTTTCGTCTTTCGATGAACTTTATTCCATGCACACTACCCCTGCCTTTCTTTGGCAGCATAACAAAAATTTGCACCACCTAGGAGCAAAAGTAATTTTTTTGAGCTTTAAAGAGCTGTGGTGAAGCTGTTTGTAAGCAGCATGTGAATTGTAAAAATATTGCTCATAATTGAGCATTAAAAATATTTGGATGAGTAAGATTGCCTGTTTCTTAGTAACACAGAGAGTAGAGCAAAGTTAAAGTGGGTGTCAGAAAGAAGAATGCATATAGGTATGCTGCTGTAGAGTGCTTTGAAATGTCATGCACAAGGCCTCGACACGAGAAGATGAGTTAGCATCATGACATAAGAAACTGAGACGAGGACATGAAAAATAGATTTCAAATTTTTTAAATTGTTGTATTTATGTATTTATATGCTGTTGCCTCCTAAGACTTTTAAACTGTGGGAAGAGAGGAATCCTTATTTTAACTGTTGAAAATATAAGGTTATAACATACTATAGTTTAAATAGATTTGGTTTAATGATGTTCTAAAGAAGGAATAATGCTTTATTACTTACTGATTTCTAACAGAAACTGCACGTCTTCCTCTTTGAAGAAGTGTTGGTGATCACTCGTGCTATCACCCATAACGAACAGCTCTGCTACCAGCTCTATCGGCAGCCAATTCCCGTGAGGGAACTTGTGCTAGAAGACTTGCAAGATGGAGAGGTGCGACTGGGTGGATCCATACGTGGTGCCTTCAGCAACAATGAGAGAAGTATGACTACACCTTTTTTTTTATTTGCTCATATAGGATCATCATAACCTTACACCACTTGCCACTGAGGCATCAGAATGGTTTCTCTAAAATTCACATTACCTATATCCAACACCTTGATTTTTATTTCAAGCTGGCTTATTATCTTGTAACTTGCTTCTTTAGATTGTTTCTCAAAGTTCACTATATTGATAATGGGGTTTCTCCACCCACCTGCTTCTGTACTGAATTGAGAAGGGGAGAATATGTAGGACAGAGTGGCAAACCCACAAAATTATAAGCTGTTATGACTTTCCTTGTATTATTGCTTGTATGACTGCATTTCCATAACTCTTTCAGCTGACAGGTAATTAATGTAGTCCTCAGTGTTAAGACTGAAGCTATTCATGTTAATGTCAAGAGGTAAGAGTTAATGTCCTCCTAATCGAGACTATTATAAAGATGCTTGTTTCTATTACAAGAGTCCTTTGAATCTCACTTACCTTGTGAAAACTTTGAGGGGGTTTCATATGTATTCCCTTTATTAGTGAAATGAATGGAGGTGACGAGGCAATCTCCAGCTGACACAAGACACAGTATTCAGTGAAGATTCTGGAAATCTGCTTTGCAGAGAAGTAGGACGAGAGGCGTTGAAGTGTGGGAGAAGCATTAATTCTGCTGATTCACCTAAAGTGTTATGGGTAGCTCATGCATGGCAGAACCAAAATTGTTTAATCCAGCAATATGAAATTATTAGAAGTGGTTGTGGAGTTCTGTGTTCTTGCCCCACAAAACTAGGAGATAACTAGATTCTTCTCTCTGGTCTGACACAGTATTGGCAGGAAAAAACCTACGTCAAAGATTTTGCAGATTCTGTTATTTACATATACTCTTTGGTTATAAAATCTATTCAGCCAAAGCATTCAGTGTTTGGATATGTATTGTCTCTTTCAGTCAAAAACTTCTTCAGAGTCAGCTTCAAAAATGGATCTCAAAGCCAGACTCACTCACTCCAAGCCAATGACTCCTTCAACAAGCAACAGTGGCTTAACTGTATCCGCCAGGCCAAAGAAAAAGCTACATGTGCAGGCAAAGCTGGCGTGCTGAACTCGGAAGCACATTTCCTTTTGTCACCAGATGGAAGCAGAGTACCCCAGGGAGAAACCACGTTGGAGCGAATGGACCAATCGGACTGTGAGTCAGACTGTAGTATGGACACCAGCGAGGTCAGCGGTGACTGTGAACGTATGGAACAGACGAACTCTTGTGAACATGAAAAGCAAATAGAAACCAATGTTTGACAAAAGCAGTTTATGGAAGAAAATCTGTCTCTTCCCTGTACAGTATTTGCATTCCATACATGGAACCATTTGGAGAAGCACTTTTAGAGTATTTTCTGTGACGGTGTCAATGCAGTCCTTGTATTCGTACCTATGAGTGTTGTACTGTAACTGCCGATCTGTATAAGCTGGAATCTCTCGCAACTCATGTCCTGTGATTATATTCCGTAAACGTCTTAAGGTGGATGAAAGAGGTACTTGACCAGTTATTCTCAATGTCCTGCTGTAAACAGAATCTCTAAACTACTGTTTATATATGCATTACATAAAGGATCTTTTAATAATTTAAGTACTTTATTTGCCCTTTAACGGGGGCAGCTCAAGATGTGGACTTAATATGGAGTTTCAGGATGGGTGGTATCAAGATAAGCTTTCGTAAAAGCACTGAAGGAAAAACTAGTTTCTTGTAAAAAAAGGAAAACATCTTGCAATAACCTGTCTGAACTCTTGTGGTATTAAATCAACAAGAACTATGAATAGCGGGCCATGTAACCAGTGACTCTTTAGAGATGAATTTTTCCAAGTGAAGCACTGCCCTAAGTTCCAGCAACTAAACTTACTAAATTCTGGTCAGTTAAAGTGGTCACCCTAGTGCTGTGTTTATTTATCAAAGCATGTAATGCTAAAAATAATCAACTGAAAAAACCAACCAACCAAACCTCTACAGCCAGCACTGAATTAAATGAAATGCTGAGAGTACTGGGTATTTGTAAATAAGCTGATAATTTGCTTTCAGTGCCATATATATATATATATTTTATCCCAAACAGGATAAGAATGGAAAAAAGCTTTTGCTTGTGAATAGGCCCTCTTCAGCATTTTGCACTCCACTGACCTCCATTGTTGGTTTTAAACACCACTAAACTCATGTTAAAACATTTTAATTTTCTGTAAATGTCTGTTTACAATTATATGTAGTTGATTTTTAAAATTAAGTGACAATTTTATGTAAGTGGTGCTCTACAAAATGCCCTATGGGATTATGTAGAGAAATTTTAAACAGAAAGGGAATTGCTTTTCCTTTAGGATGTATTACATCCTTTATATTTTTCTTCAGTTTTGTTTTAAAAGTTTTTGTTGCATTTAATCTCATGCTGTAATTGGAAATGTTACTGTGTTTTCTGGTGGCTGATTTAATCTACTCATTATGATGAGAAGCAGATGAGTCACTTAAATGCAGTCTAAACCACTCAGTTCAATATCCTGTTACTTTTCAGGAATCCCTGGGTAATGCTTTATTTCTTGGCATAAGAAATAATGCCAGTGCTGTATGGCAAGCTATGAAAATGATGTATTAATAAACTTAAATGATCCTTCGTATTACACAAGATAACCTGTGCAAAGTACTCGTAACAACAGAAGTAGAAAAACTGCTAAGTTATTGCCAAAAACATTTTTGTGTTCTACAAGTTTACAGAAAATTTAGTATGTCAAGTATCTTCTATATATGCTGATGCGCATTACAGAAATCAGTGTGACAAGATGATAAACCATATGAAACAAGGTATTTTTATTTTTTAAAAAAAGTCATTTTTACCCTATAGAACATATTTCTGTATTTATGGTTTTTAAAAAAAGTCAATTTTCTTTTCTGTTTCAAGCTTTGTAATTTATTTCAACTGCTTCATTTTTAGAGCTGAAGGAGTATGCCAGTGAAGATAAGAGAAAGGAAAAATTTGCAAAAGAAAAGGCAGAGGAAATCACAGTAGGTGATGAACCATGTTCAGAAAACCTGTTCAGCAAAATGTTCAATAGAGAGCAAAAAGCCTGTAAAGTGTTTAGATCGGGAAGAAAGAATGAATGTGTGTATTGACTTTTTCGTTTTTTAATAATAGCCTTAAACTTCTCTGGAAGCATTTAAAATAAATTACATTAAACTATTTTGATTTTTATTTGGTTTGTTGGTTTGTTCAAGAAGACTACAAAACTTTCAAAGGTACACACAGTGAGGCTTACCATACGGAACTAAGGCTTATATTGTGGTTCTGCTGGAGTTGTTACATATTTGGATCCAATTTGCTAGATACAATAGAGTAACCAAGAAACAAGTCACTGCACTCAACTCAACTCCCAGAGTTTTGTATTAAAGAATCGATTTAGTAAGTGGAAGAAATAAATTAACATCCTGCCATTCTCTCTCAGGATTCTTGTGGGACACATCTCTACTAAATATTTATTATTCCAAACATTGAGACGATTACTTTTGGGGCATGTAAAAAGCTGCCAACCAGCCAGTGATTCTCAGAAGATTAATTTACGTTTATTTACTATCATTTAGCAACCTACTGAGCATCATGTTCAAAATGCTGCAGTGCCAGTGTTTTGGTTTTGCTTTGTAGTTGACATGCACTTAGCCACTGACTTGATCTAATAAAGCTTAATAATGTTGGGTTGGGGGGGGATTTGGTTGGTTGGTTTTATCCAAATTATCTTCAGGAATAAGCCTTCCAGTTTCAGAATACTGATATCATTCTGGACTTGGTTAACTTGTTCTGGTTCTAGCGCTTTTGAAATGCCACTGCTTTTGAAAGAATGACTTCTGATTGTGGCTGAGGGGTGGTGAGGTGGGCATAGATGAGAAAATGTACCGGAAAAGATGGGTAAAATACAAAACGGTGAATACAAAGTAAAAAGGAAAAGTAACGTAAGTAAATATGTCAGTGATCATTGTGGTTAGTGATCCTGGTGTCAGCACAATGGAGTCTGCAGCAGTGAACTGGCATGCACGAAAATCATGCAAAAAATTGCTTCTGATTTCTCAGGTTACCTACCATTGTACATACAGTGCTTCCACTAATGAGTCACTTCAAAGCTGTGTGATTTTTATATTGGATCTCTCAGGGAATAAATGTAAAAGGATAGATTGCCTTGACTGAGAAAGGTAAGCAAAGGGAATGCCCATGGAAGTCTGAACTGTATGGGTCCTCTGAGACTACAAAAGAAAATTTAACTGTCTGCGGTCTTTGGTTCCCCAGATATGGTCTGCAGCACTGAAAAGAACAAGTCAAGGATGAAGACCTACCTCCTGGGACACAAAGGTCTGCTATGAGACAACAGGAGCACTTAGTTTAAAGTCTGTGAAGCTCAGTACCAGGGAATCAATTGCCAGAGTCTGCCTAAAGGACAGGCCCAAAGTTGAACTACAAGGTAGATAAAGTGTTTCTCGGTAGTCACTCCTATTCAACATGACCCACCTGAACCAGGGATACTGCTTTAGGAATGCCTCTGATATAGAGGGAATGATGTTTCTTGAGATTCCACAGGTATTTATCGAATTTGAAGGACACATCAGAGCTTTTAGGTACCAGTTTAATGGATTACTTTTTTTGAAAATGTTGATGTTTTATGGTGATGCTGACTGATACATAACATCCAGTCAGGATGTAACACAGCCAGAAACCCAGTTCTACATACATGAAGATTTGTTTCCTTTGAATAGGGGGTACCAGATCCAGAATGGACAGTTCTTCCATAGTTAATGCTTATTCACAAATACTAACTGTAAAATACTGTAATCTGTTCTACAGGTTGATGCTGCCATCTACTGGAAATAATTGCTTATTTTTGGAACTCATTTAATTACATTAAAATATTTTAAGATATTAACTTTATTAATTATAAAATTATTTTTTAAATACAAATAGGTATTTTCAGACTTTCATCTGAAGGCCACAAACTTGTTAGAAAAAAGTACTAGGTGAATTTCTGCTACTCATGAGTGGCTTTACAGAGCCAAGGTGAGATGAGGTCCCCTGTTTGTCTCACTTTTTACTATCACAGGCATGTTTTCACCATGCCTGGTAACTGATACTAAAGCTCTTTCCAAGTGTGTAAATTAGGTTTTGTCTCTGAATTTTCTGAAGGTGCCTCTCTTTGCATGTCTATGAAGAAAGCTTAATGATACAGTTTTCCTATATTTGATCTCTTGGCATCAAAAGTTTAGTCAGCACAAAACTAGCACTTAAACATTTGAAGAAATGAGATGAGATGTGTTTTGTATCACTAGACTAATTTTTGGAAAGTAAACCAGTAATTTCTAGTTATTTAATTAAACTGTAACAATATGCTTAGATTAAATATTTTGTTTTTCTAAATTCTCTTTCATAAAAGAATACTGAGGTAATATCTGGAGCAAGCACCCAAGTTTGCTCCTTCAGCATGGAGCCTTATGCACCCCACCCTTATAAATGTCCTTTATTTTGTGGCTATTAATCTGTATTACTAACGTACTACATATCATCTAATTTCAGAATCAAAGGGATCTGCAGCTGCCTTGTACTTGGGAGGGAAACCACTTAGTGCAAGCCAGGGAGTCATGGTTGAATGCTTGGCAAATAGCAGAAACCACAGAAACCAGGAACTAGAAAGACAGTAAGGTGACAGATTTTATAACCCTTTTTTACTTCACAGTATTCAAGTGATCTCTTCTTACCGTGATTTGCCGCTGAACCTTTGTTTTGCGAACTCGGATTCTTGCTACCTCTTTTATATCTATCAGGATTTAAGATTCATGGTGGTACAGTGATCCAGAATTGTTACATCATTTATCAAGTAATACTTCATTATTTTTGTGATGGTCTCTCCCAGGCTTGTGTTAATGCATACAATAATTTTGTATAACTGCAAACAAGTAGCTTTTTTGAGCAAGTGGTGAAAAAACCTTTTTTGTATGTTGTTTAGTAAATAAGCAAGACTTAATACCTTCTTTGGATTTGTTATGATACACACTTATGTTTGTATTTCTTGTTACTGAGTGCATCTAAGTACACTGTAAACATATGCTTTAGGATATTTTTCAGTGTTTGTTGTAGAAGTGATAGTAAGCATACTTCTCAGAGCTACAAGGTCATTTCAGCAGACAGTAGTTTCCCACCGTTACCCTTTTTTGTAGTTGTTTCTTTAGTGCTTGTTGAACTTACTGGAATGGCTCTATAGTTGATGCATACAAAACAACTCTATTCCAGAATTACTGGAATATGGTGAAGATACGCAGTTTAGACTCGGTGTTTCTTCTTCATATTGTTATTCACTGTCTGTAGATAGGTCTTCATCTAATGTGAAGAGTATGTCAATAGAGTTATGATAATTCAAACAAGCAAGGAAATAAACATCGTGTGTGTATGTGTGTATATATATATATGCTAAAAATATGTTTTCCTAAGGAGAAAAGAAATCACGTATACTTACTACCTCTACATACAATAACTTTATGGCTACTGGAAAACCTCACTTTCTTTTGGAAATTCTTCTACCCTGCCCAAAGCATTTTTCAGTGATTCTCATGGAATGAGAATAGATGATCTGGTTGCAAGGACCTACACTAAATGTATGAATCGTTAGATGTTCCCACAAGTTACAGCAAAGAAGAGTATGTGTAAAATGAGAGTGAGTATTCCAACCTCACTCACTACTGTATTATTGCTCATTTGTGAATGCAGGCAAGCCAGATAGAATCAAATCCAAACAACCCATTCAGCAGTTGTATATTGAAGACATACACAGCCTGGAGGTGATTTTAGCAGCAGGTTGATATCTTCACAGATGCATAATGAATCAACACAGACTTAAATAACACTAGACTGCTATTTTCTTTTTTTTTTTTTCCCCCTTGTAGAGGAAATTCTATCTGAGCGAGGTAAAGCACAGCAAAATTACTGTGATAGTATGTTGGCTCATCTGTAATATTCTCTTTAGCACTACTGAATCCTCACAGAGGCAGGACATCAAATTCTTAGGGAGACCATCTTACTGTATCCATAGGCTGAAAGCAGCATTTGTGGGTTTTATTACCTCTGGATAATGTTTCTGCCATTAGATGAATGTTTGGTGTTGTGTTTCTGTAATTTATGCAAATTATAGTTACAGATACTAATTACCCCATTTAAACTTGGAGGCTCCCCAAAGACTTCTAAGAAGAAACTAATAATTATTAGCTTATCTTCTTTTAACACCCTGGAGGCTACCATTAGCACCAGACCATTTGTGGGTTGGTAAGTTACTTCTATTTTCCGACTTTCAGGTCATCTAAAAAGAGATCAATAAAAGAGCTAGGTTAAAATATTTGTTCCTTGCACAGGTAAGACTTTGCATTTAAGCTCGGTAGCTGCTTTCGAGATGACAATATAAATGGCCTTAGTTATCAGGATTTAAGATAATTGGTAAAAGCAACTAATGAATATGCATTTGTTCAACAGCACTAACTAGTATACTTTTAACAAACAAACAAACTGTGGGCATTCAATGTTTTGCCAAGTTACTTGTAAAACTAAACACCTGGTATTCCCTTTTCTAGGCACTGCAAAAATGGGTTGTTTTCAGCAGGCACTTTTCAATTTAGTTCATTCCTCAGAGCTGCCAATGAAAGGTCTTTGCTTTGGCTCTCACATATTCACACCCTTCTTTTACCAGAAGTTACAAGCTTCGCAGCAGGGGTGACAGAAGCAAGTGTTAAACTTCTGTTTTGATACTGGCCTCCAACACAGGTGTAGGATGGACAACAAGAGGTAGAAACACCTTGAAGTACTACAGAGGAATCCAACAAAGTTGGATACCTAACAACTATGCAGATGTGACAAAATTCCATGATTTATTGTTTTGAAATGCCAGTTACTGGCGTAATATTTGAAGCCCTGTTTTTCCTTAAAAGCTGATTTACACAAGGACCACAAGGATTAAATGCACTCTCACTATTCTTTTAATCACAGAATACAGAACAGATTGAACAATGATCTTGTGAGACAGTAGTAATTTAAGTTAGCACCTGTGTCACAGCGTGTTTTGCTATGTCACACTAAAGTCCATAAATACAGTCTTACGTTTTGTTAAGTGAATAGAACTTGTAACAGCTTCACATTATTATTCAGCTCTTGCACTGAAAAAGATGTTACACAGAACCATCCCAGCAGACTACCTCTAGTTTCCTTAGCAAATCATCTGGAAAAACAATTTCTGACTTTGCTTCAACAGCACCAAACCCATTTATAGCAGTCAGTTTCACTGCATTTGAAAAATAGTTCTCTTTGGTACATAAGCAGTGGATTGCATGGCCTTCAAGTGCTTTGTAATTCTTTATCTTACTGATGAGACATTATAGTTGTTTATTTTTTGAAGAAGGTCAGACAGTTAGTTACTTGCACATGCTGTTTTTTCATGTTGAAGCTTGCTTGCAGTTTGTAGATTCACAACCCATGCAATACAAGTAGCTATTGTCACTGAAGTACCCTTGCTATAGAACCTGTCTTTTGTCATGATCCTACATGCACTTGATTAAATCCAAGGAAGTTGCACAATTAAACATGTAAAATTCTTTGCAGTAACCCACATTTCCTTTTTCTGTCCCAAAAAAAGTAACAAATATTGTGTTTTAACAAGATTCGGTAAGAACTGCCTCTTGTACTTTTGTATAAAGCTTTCATTACTGTTTTAATTGGAATTACTCCTTACAGTGAAGATAACTTAAGTCCAAAGCCACTAATCCAAAGACAGAGTTTGTCAGTGTTTGTATGTCCCTAATACAGAGGAAGCTGTTGGGTGGGGCAGGTTATTTGGTGCTGTTCTAATTAATGACACTATCCAAGAATTCTGTTACGGTATGTGACAATTTCTGCCTGTCCTTCATGGTTAATAATTTCTTTCTGTTCTTCAAAGGGGCAATTTTTTCATTTTGTCCAATGTTCTAAAGAAACCCTTCACGCTGGGGAGGGAGAAGCAGGCACTGGCGCTGGCAGCACACGGCTGCTCTTGTTCCGGGGCCCTGTGGCGGTGACCGTGTGCGCGGCTGGGTTCTCGCCCGGGCAGAGGGCGAAGCGTGCCTGGGCACCGTTCTGCAGCAGCGTGCCCGGTACTGCATGGCGCGGCCGCCGTGCCGCCTGCGAAGTGCAGGCTGAAGCATGTGGCGTTATCCCGGTGACACTCCCTGTCCCTCTCCCCAGGGCACTCCGTGCACACCGCTCCCGCCGGAACGGGGACGTGGGCCCAGCGGCGGCCTCGCTCCCGCCGGAACCACCGACGGACACAGGCACCTGCCACGCCGGGACCTCGCTTCGGCCCTCTCTAGAGCCGGAGGAAGGAGCAGCCGCCGGTAGGAGGGAAGCGGGAAACGAGCAGGCGGCCTCTTCCGCCCCAGACGGGCGGCGGGCGGCCCCGGGGCGGAGGAACCTCCTCGGGCGCTGCCGGGGCTCGCCCAGCGGGCGGTGGGGGGCAGAGGGGGCAGCCTGACACCATCTCGGATGCGGCTCCGCGCCCGCCCGCGGACCCAGCGCGCCACCGGCTGCGGCGGCTCCCCCTGTGCCGCCAGCGGATTGGCTAAGATGGTCTGGCTGCAGGCCCGCCCCCTGCCCGCGTGCGCTGCCGCCATGTTAGCGCGCGGGGAGGGGGTGCCGGGGCTGCCATAAAGCGAGCGGACGGGGGGGGAGCAGTAGCGGCGGCGCATGGGCGCGGGGACGGGGCGGCTCGGTGGGGGAGGAAGAGGAGACGCGGGCTATCGATTTCGCTTCTCGGCGATAGGAGCGAATGGCGGATGTCGTGATGCCTAGTGGTGACGAGATGGAGCCGGAGCAGCATCACCGGACGGAGAAGATCAGCGCGGGCCTCGTCGGGGTGGAGAGTCGTAGAGCTGCCGAGGACAGCACACAAAATGGCGGACGCTCTCAGAGCAGTAGCACTGGGGAGGCGCTGCTGGTGGCTGCTGTTGCTGCGGAAGACAAGGTCCCCCTAAACCTCAGCATCACTAGCAGCAGCCAGCGCAGGAGCAGCATCTCAACGGCAAATGAACAACAGCAGCAGCCGCTCAGCAGTGTGTTGGGGGGGCCTCCCCCTCTCCTTAAGCTCCCAGAAGATCTGCATGTTAGGAGGAACTTTCAGATTCCCAGGAAGAGCAGAGAAAAGAAAGGTTGTTCCTTCCCTTTCCTTCCTTTCTCTCCCTTACTCCTCTCTTCATCTTATTCATTAGGCAGGCTCTTTATGCACCTCACACAACTGCATGCAAAATCCTGCGGGTGTGGAGGAGGCTGAGGCATGGCTCGGACTAGAGAGGATGCTGGGGATGAGATTTTCAGTGTCAGAGGGGCATTTACATTCTTTTCCTACCCCTCCCTCTTTTCTGTATTTATTTTGCCAAGAGGAGAAAAACAGACAAAAACTCGGCTTGAATTTCAGACTGTTGCTTTAAAAGGATGGAAAAGCTTGATGTGATCAGGGTGGGCTTGAGTGTTGATCCTGGCTCTGCTTCTGGAGAGGCAATCGCATGCAGAGAAGATGGTTCTCTGGGACGTGGACACACAGAGAAGATGATTCATTTTTCTCTTCCCCCTGACCTTGTCTCTGCAGGAGAGGGGTGAAATCATATTTAGGGTAAACTGGCAAATACTGAGCACAGTTGTCCTTCGTTGATGATACGCAGAAGACTTCTTATCTAGTGCATGTTCCTTCCTTGGCAGGA
The DNA here is from genome assembly GCF_004027225.2 of Strigops habroptila. NCBI lineage: Eukaryota > Metazoa > Chordata > Aves > Psittaciformes > Psittacidae > Strigops > Strigops habroptila. The sequence goes on along the minus strand of NC_046360.1, from coordinate 25,478,313 downwards.
AGGAAGCGAGCATCCCACGTTCACGTGCCTCGCCTTGGAAGCATTCCTCTTCCAAGTGTCCAGGGTTTGGGTTTGTTTTTTTTTTTTCTCTGAGTAACTCTTCCTTTAAAGCCTGGGGTGTTTCTTGCTTTTTGTGAGACTCCTTTGGCTTCTACTTATCTTCTCTTGTCTTACGTGGCACGAAGACATGTCTTCTTTCCTCCCTGAAACTTAGCCTCAGTTCTTGACCCTTTGCAACATGGGGTTAGTAACTTAGTATGTATCACAAAAATACCTGTTCTCATAGGCTTATAGTTCTTCAGAGAAGAGTCTAACGTCTAACTTCTTGAAATGCTTTCTTCTGTAAAGAAGAGATGAAGGTAGGTTTATTTCATTATCCAGTCTTTCCCTTCTGTTTTTGGCAGTAATGTCCCCATTTTCATTTTCTTTCTTTTCTTTCCCATTGCCACCCCCTGAGGGGGAGCAAGTCTTGCAGAGATTCATTGTAAAAAGGATTGGGTTGATTTGAGGGGGAAAAAAAGTCTCTTATTCATCTGACAGAAAAATGTCTGGATAAAACATGGTGCCTCTTGCGCTTCCATATGTCAGACCCAAGTATGGTTACATTTGAATGTCTTTAAATATATCTCGGGTATGCTTGGTGCTTAACCACGGACATTTGACGTTCCTCTGGAGCATTTGGTTCCAGTGTGAATGAAAACCTGCAAAATACCTTTCTGGGGGATCTAATTCGTCATTTGCCCATGCAGAGCCATCTCCTGCAGTGTGTAACGAGTTTTTTAGACTATGTAGTTGAAACATCAGGCTTCTGTGGCATCTAAAAGGGGAAGGAAGCCCTTCTTACCCTGCTTCTAAAATTGACTTGCTAACGTCAAGGTCACTTGACCTGCTCTGAAGGGCTTTTTAGCATGCTTGTCTTTTATTCTTGCCCTTTCAGCTTAAAGAAAGCTTCTTGGGCATTTTAATCATTCTGGTGACTTAGGGTTTCCAAAATTCTGGAAATAGACCTTTCTGCATTCAGTCCATGGCGATTGCAATATTATGGTTGCTTACGGTTGCTTCTTGTTGGTCTTACACCGTGTGATACCGCAGCGCAAAGTGCTGTGGGAGAGCATGTCTGTCGCAGGCAAGACTAGCAAAGTGGGCTGCCAGCATGGTCTTTGAGGCCAGCCAATTTCTCTGTCAGCGTTAGAGAAATGATGCAATTAAATCAGTCTGGAACTAACTAGAAGGTCAGCAGTGCATTGGCCATCTCGACATTGCAGTGGCATACGCTTACAACATGCTTAGCACAAATGCTCGAATACCTCTTGTTGATCAGAATACGACCTCTCAGAAGAGCTCTCTTGGCTACATTCTGAATTCCAGCATAAAACAATACACATGTAAGCTTCCTCCATCCGTCCTTGTTTTGCTTTTTCAACCTCCATTTTGTTCCTGGACATACCATCCCGATACACGCCTGCTGTTTTGATTGTGAAGACTACTCTGTCATGTACAGACTATAAAAACTGTGCAGGATGATTTTGTCATTTGAGTGGGGTTATTTTTTTCTTTTTTTAAGCACCAAAATGTATTTTGGAAACAAAAAACCCCCCAGTGGTAGAAAACGCGTAGTTTAGCTGCTTATTTAGCCTTTCTGGAATTTATGTCCACCTCCATTTGGAGACTAACGAGGGACTGAAAGCAGCAGAACCTTGTTTATGTGGAGAAACGCATCTGGAGGAAGCATGCTGCTTAAACCTAACTGTGGTTGGTTGTCACAGAGAATCTTTCTTCTAAACTTCTTGGGTTTTTTTTCCTCTAGTGGAAGAATTGGGGAAAACACTGTAAGAAAAGTTGGCCCTGAGATTATTTCATTTTTTTTAAGGCGTGCATGCACTGGTTTTCCTGCTTAGAACTGTCTTGAAAGTTTGTTTTCTTGGGACATACAGTTTAGTACTCGCGCTACTCTCTTCAGTAGCGTATCTCTCCTTATCATCTTAGTACTTTGCCTGTTGTCATGGCCTCCCCTGATTCACTTGTCACATCTTTGCTGGTTTCCAAGTCTGCCTGAAACTTCAGTGGTCCTTGTTTAATAGGATGAAGAAAATGAATTTTCAAGATAAACCCCCGGAAGAGCATTTCGTAACTTGCTGAACTATGAGAGTGGCCCTCGTACCAAAAGGCAGTTTCAAAACACATGCTCAAGTAGCAAACAATGATTTAATCAATTGCTTGTTGATTCAGATTGGACATTTATTTCCATCATCTACCAAGTTAACTGGCCGAGTAGTGGAAAAAGGTCTTGCTTTTATCCATGAAAGTCTTAGCAATACTTGCTTAGAGGTCTAGGTTGTCCCTTCTCTTCTTAATAGTATTTGATGGTCCCTTTTCCATATCTTTGGTAGAGAGAGGTTTCTGCTGCTTGGTATTTCTACATGGGGATTTCATTAAGCAATCTGTGGACTTGGTAACTATTTAGACCTCTTTAAAGACATCTTTAAAAGACATCTTGGGGTGCAAAAAAAATCATAAAGAACAATGCTGTGATTCATTAACACCATAGATTTTTGGTGTCAGTCTTAAAAAATGAAGACTTCAAAGAAAATGGTGCTTCTCAGGGAAGTTTTTGTAGCAGGAGCACTTGTTTGTCAAGAGTGCTAGCGTTCTGTCAAAATAGGTAGTTTTCTGAAGTTCGCTTAAAAGTTAGGTCAGGATTCCTTAAGGAGAATGTCTCTGTTGCCTTCTTCACATTTTGACTTAAAAAAAACCCCCAAACCAACCAAACATGCTAATCCAAACTCTTTTCTCATGTTGAAGCATCAGACAGCTGTGAAAGAGAAATCTAAAGCCTCTAGGGAATTACATGTATCTGAACATCAGTCTAATGTCTGTCCCTAGACTAGGTGCTATTACCTAAAAGAAGTTTCCACCTAATAATACTCATGTGTGTTCCAATACACTGGGTAGAAACTGAACAAAATCAATATTCTTTTACTTATTTTTACTTGGGCAGAACAAGCCAGCAAAACCCGTAGTAATTGACTTGTATGTGGTATAAGGATACCGCAAGTTGTCCCTACATAAATCACTGCAGTGATCGCTGCAGTGCCTCAAGTTCTGGAAATTCAAAGCTGAACGGCTGAAGTTTTAGTTTAATGGCTACAGTGCTGTCCTGTAGTCACTTCAGCAGCTATTTCTTGCTCCATCCATTATTTGGCAACTCGGAAATAGAATGCAGTAGACACAAAATTAGCAGGCTGCCTCAGAGAAGAAGTTCCTAGTGGGTGCTGTCTAGTTTTCAAACCAAGTGTGGATTGTCTGCTAGTACTGTGTATGAAAAGGTGGCAGGCAGACAGTTGGTTTTGGTGCTAAAATTTGGTATTTATAAGGGATCTTCAAAACCTACGTATGTGTTTCTTCTGTAAGGATTATACATTCAACAAACCTTGTTCATGTTCCTTTTCTCCCAGACAATGGATGACATCAGATCATGAACCCAATCACTCTAATTTAGGCATGAAGTAAGCTGAGGCAAGATTATAGGTGTAGTTGCTATTCCTGTTCACTTTGTGTTGGTTGGACAGTGCGCATTCAAAGGAACAGAAATTCCATTACCATGAAGTTTTTGGATTGTTAAGCATTTTGTTACGAAAAGGTGGATGTAGAATCTTGTTCTTGCACTGATGTGATCATTTAGGTGGAATCAGCCTTGTTTTAATGTTCCGTATGTTCTCAAATTGAAAAATTGGACTCTCAAAAGGGACTTTCATGCCCAACAACTTAAAAATATTTCAGTTTTGACCTGTCTTCACTACAGCATAGCAGCAGCCCTTCTGCTGCCTTCGGTAGTCTCTCTGGTGAACTTGGAGGATGTGTTTGGGATATAAATTTGGTGAAAAACAAGAAAATATATTATTGAACAATATTATTGAAGAATAAGCGACAATAGTAAAACGTATTTCTTAGTTCTCTGCTAAGAAATTGAAAAAAGCAACCATCTTTTAAAAAAATCTCTAATTTGCTGTATTGCATAATTGAAGGGATTAAGTAGAGCTCTTCCATAAATCTGTTGAGAGGTAATTGTATAGTGCGTTCTCCTTAGCTTGCTGTTCTTGGGCAAGGCTGTCTTGGCTCGCTTGCCAGAACTTTCTGCAAAGCAGGAAATGTTTTAAACACAAATGGGAACGTGATTGACAATATTTGAACGAATGACAGGGTCCTAATCAGTTTAATAATGTGCCGTTTCCTAGATTTGTGTCTGGGAAGTAGGCAAGACATGGCATATATGTAGTTTGTGGTCGCTCTTTCTAGCTAGTCCCGCAGACTTTTGTCCTCGCCTGGGCTGAAGATGAGAGAAAGAGGCTGTGTTTGGCTGAGCATGTGTTTCTAGGGGGAAAGGGTGAGGTAGAGGAATCACCAGTACAGAAGTGGGAAATTTGGACATGCAGTTGGCATTGGTAACCTGCTGCCTTAACTGAGCCTTGCAGAGACAAGAGGAACAGGCAATATGTGAAACTCGTGCACCACAACAGTGGAGTTTAGTAAGTCCTTGTCAGAAAGAGTAAAGAGGTGTGTGGGCATGGGAGATGCTTTTCCAGTGCGTGTAGGTCTATAGTAGGTTAGTTTTGTATTTCACTGGTAAGTGTTTCTCTCTTCAGTACAAGTGCATTCAATCTTAGTAATACGAAACTGAGAATTTAATTTTCTTCCAATTATCTTTCCTCCCATATTGCTGTCAGCCTTTCAAGAATGAAGGCGTTGTTACTGAAAAGGGTGTTACAGAAGAATGGTTTCTTAATCACTTCCATAACCTGCACTCTTAAAAAAAATCACTTATTCATTGTTGCTGGTGTTGGGAATCATTGCTTTACTTTGGTTTGCGCATGTGCTATTACATTACAAACTGTGTGTGTAAATGCAGCTTTTACTAGGTAACACAAACCAGGTCAGTTTTCATTCAGAACACTTGGTTTATATTGAGGCTAATGCAGTAAATATTTCTTGCAAATGAGGAAAAGATTACTGTCTAAATCTACTACCATCTTATTTAACGAGGTTGGAGATGTAATTAAATTTAATTTGCCTTTTGAGTGATGGCAGGTTGTCTTCTATGTGAGACTGGTACTATTGTAGTTTATTCCTAACTGTTGTAGTGTTTTCAGGTGATGGTGGTTTGGGGGTTTATTCTGGTAGAGAAAAAAGGGCAAAGGCAGTCTCAGAAACAGCTGCTGGGAATGCTGGCTGTCTGAAGTTGGCAAATACCACAGAAATACTGCACTCATTGTATTTTGGAAGTTCCTCTGAGGAGAAAAACACTTGCCATACCGAACCAGTTCAGTTCCCCCAGAAGTATTCTCTTCTTAAACATTACCCTCAGATTCTCAGCTGGCCTACTCTCAGGTTGCTCTTCTGATCAGTTTGTCACCTTCAGTACCCAAATACAACTGAGGAAGCCTGGGGAGATGCACACTTTGCTGTGCAAACTTTCATGCAAAGGTTTGCCTGGCACGTGAATCTGTACAACAGTAAATGAAAGGCTGTCCTTCTAAAGCAGTTCTCGTGAGGGATAAGGTGATGAAGCATGAACACAGGCAGTGTGTTCTTTAAGAGCAGGAGCTTATTGGACTTCTTCAGACAGTGTTGAATTTATTCATATTTAGCCTTGTTACCATAAGCAAACAAACAAAAAGCCCCGTAAGGGCTCTAAAGAGAGGCAGAGCTATGAATTTGTTAAGGTTTTTATTAGACCAATTTGTTCCTAGTTCTTAATTAAAAGAGCTAATTAGTTTAATTAAAGTTACAGAAGTTTAATTACAGTGTTTTGCAATACATATCAGATGTTTTCAAAGGGTAAATTCAGACTTGAGGTGCTTCCCTTCTAAGCTTCTGAGAACCAGCTCAGAGTAATAGTAACAACTCATAAGGAAATGTGGTTTGTTTTCTTTTTTTTGAACCTGCTGTAATTCCAGGCAACTTCATGTTAAACTTTCTAGCCTGAATTCCATCTTTCTCAGATACTCCAGGTGCTTTGTATTCTAAATTGAAGTGTTAACCATTTGTCGTCTTCTCTTTTATAGCACTCTTCCAGCCAGTAGCTGTAGGCTCTCGAGAATTTGAGGATGTTGTGAAGATTCTGCATTCATCTTACTTGGAACCAAGTTCAGTGTCCAATTTTAATTACAAGAGAGCCAGCTTAGTTCACAGTGAACTGTTGGAAAAGGAAGTGAGTATATTTATGGCTTCTCTTTGTGAATAAGGTACAAGTCAAATGAAATTTAATGTCATTTCTGAGTCTAGAGGCAAAGACCTAGAGATTATTTTCTACTCGTGCTTGATAATTAATTGCAAACTCACATCCCCAAAAATGTAAACAGCACTTTTTCAGGCAAGTTTGTTACTGCATAGATATAATATCTTGCCTGCCAGATACTCAAAAAAGACTAAAAGAAAAATGGTATTTGGCTCTGCTTGTCTCTCTGCATTTTAAGTTTTCACACATTTTCTTAATTTTTATGTGTTTTTAATAACCTGGAAAGATGTTACAGTGCCTTGTCTGAAAGGCCTGATGCTCCCTGTGAAACTTAAGATGAAAATAGTTTTCTGACACTTAAGGTTACACAATCTCTGTAATTCTGTTGTTTTCCAAGAAGTACCACCTAAATGAGGTGATCACTTGAACTAGTAAGTCCAGCAGCTTGGTTGAAGCGCTTCTGCTGTACCTTATATGGTGTTTCTTAAATCCAAACTGAGAAATAAGTTTTCAGTCCTAGTGCCAAAAAGCTTCACGTATGTTGTAATAGAATATATAATCAGTTTGCTGTAATTATTATCTTGAAACTGTAAGGTAAGCTCTGATGTGTTTTTGGTTTTCTCCATTACTGTAACACGGTTACAGCTAAGGAGTATTGCAGCTGATGAAAACCACCTCAGTAGCAGTGAGGTGCAACTGCAAAAGTACATGCACAACCTAAAATATAATGGTCTGTCTTCTAATAAGAGAAAAAGGCTTATTTCTGGAATTTCAAAGATGATAGGGAAGGCATTGAGCTGGATGCTTGTAACTAGTTATGCTACAAAGATAACACGAAAACATTAGCGCACAGGTTTGTTTGAGGGGTGTCTCTTCCTTAAAAAATAAACAAATCTCTGGGCAGATGAAGTCAGTGATATTTCCTGTGGTATAATGGTTTTGAAATTGAGTTTTAGCATACTATAGTCTCATTCAACTTAATCTTCTGATTACTTTTGTATACTTGGATCTGCTGACATAGGCAGGGCCTTAAAACATTGACACTTGAATGTGACAGCAGTAATTTTTCTTCCTGTGTTAATAACTTTCTGTTTACTAGTACACAGAAAAACGCAGAGAGCTGAAATTTGATGGTCGCCCAGAGAAAGAACTGTCTGAAACCTATGCATTTCTGATGGTTGATCGACCTCAGGTAAGAAAAAACTCCCATCTAAAATGCTTTCTCTTGTTTTTCAGTTAGAAGTTTGGTTTTGTTTTTTTAAACTGCGTGTCTTTATTGACACACTTAATCACTAAGTTATTTTTTGCAAAATTGGAAAGCGATATGATACAATGTCACCTTTTAAGTCCTTTATTCTCTGCTATTTGAGGTGCTCCATTTACGTGTTTCTGTGGAGTATGCTGTCTGCTTTAGGCTCTGCTTCACAACTAAAAAGATAGATTTCTGGATGGCATGTTGGGTTTTAGTGGTTTTGTGTCTGTTTTTTAATTGAAAAAGGGTGTTGTGTGTTTTCATTGCAGTTGAGTTTTGGTGTTGTGGATTTTGGGGGGTTTTCTGGTTGTTTTGGGTTGGTTTTGGTTTTTTCTGCATCAAGAAGAGGTTACCTTAAGGAGAAGGTAACATGTAATGTTAGAAAATGGACCTTATTGCCTATGTCTCTTCTTTGATCATACATCTTTAATGGCAGTGATGGACAGGGAGTTTTTGTGGTTTTCCTGCTATTATAGAGCCAGGATTTCCTAAGTATTCAATCGTTTGCCAGATTTCCTTCTGCTTTGTGTATTAAAAGCAAGTAATGTTCATGAAGTGTGTTTAAGCTATAGGGAGGCTGTTTTTAAGTTACATGTGAGTCTGTGTAACTGCTTTATGTTGAGCATTTGACTTGTACAGTTTAACACTTTATTGCAGTTCAGCCTGGGTTTTGCTTGTGAGGCTTTTTGGGGTTTGGTTTTGTTTGAGCTCAGTCAAAATTGTGTAATCATTGTTTCTCTCTGTTCTGTTCATATTCTGGCTTTTCTGATAGACTTGCTTAAACAAAAATGTCTGTTCTCTTCAGATCCAGAGCATATGTGAAAAGGGGCTGCAGGTGGGCCACTCCAAAATAACAATTCTTGGCAGCCCTTCCATGGGTAACTATCTTTTGATTCTATGTGCTGGTATTGTTCAGTGTGAGTTGGCAGATAATGTGATGCAGTTGTGTAAACTCTCAGTCCTTTTTTTATTGCTTGTTGCAGGAACATCACAGCTGAAGTGTTTTAGCAAAGTAGATTGACATCAAAACATTATTTCCTAACTCTGGTTTTGACTAGTTTATTTAATTCCTTTCCCCCAGGGAAGACCTAATTCTCATTTTGGGTTAAGTCAAACCAGTATATCGTGTCTTCCCTGTGCAATAGGGAGGCCAAGGAGCTAATGCAGTCTATGGCTGTGTGCCTGTGTGTTTGTACATACATATATGCATGTATATGCTTTCAGAAATACCTAATAGCAATTGTAGCTCAGCTTAGTATTGATGTAGTTATAACTAAAGTTCTTGAATCCACAAATCCAAGAAGAGCATAGGCGAATTGGAGACCTGGAAGAGCCACAGGGTGTTACGAAATTTGAAAGTGCAGGATTCCTTTTGTGCAAAGCTTTTAAAATAGAAAATGAAGAAATGATGTTGTTATCCTTTTGAAGAATTAACGTGATACAGAGGTGACAGTGTGAATGTTGAAAGCAGGAGAGATGCAAGGTGAGGAGAACAAAGGTACATGAGCATGTAATTTTTTACCAGTTTAGCCAATAGAGATTTTGGAGCAATTTATCAAAGCAGTTAAATAGAGACTTGGAATGAGAGGAACCTAAGCAAACTGGTTGCTTTTCTGAGTAACTGAATTCAGTTGCAGTTACTTGATCTGAGGTAGTCAGCTAGACCAACAGATGCAATGTGTGTCTGAGGCCTTAAAAAAAATCTATGAAATTATGGTTCAAGTGTTGAAAAGCAAGAAATTATTTTACCTTTCCATTTGAGTGTCAGTTTACGATTCCAAAACTGTATTTTTGTCAACAGTGTAGGATGAAAGATTGCTGAGGATGCCAGTGTTTTCCTGCCTTAGTTCTCTATCATATCTTTGCTGCTTGTCTCCACATTGTGCAATGGGACATTGTACAGAAGGACATCAGCTCTTTTAAAAAGTCCCACCTGAAAACGGCATCTGGAGAGCCTTTGGGCAGGGCTTGGCCTCTTGGGCACAACACTGTCAACAGTGTGGGTGTGCTCCTTTCACACTGAGCTGGTGTCCATATTCTGCTTCAGTGTTTCATGCTGCTGGTGGTGCAAGTAAACATTTATTCTGCTGTCTTGAAGCTGCAACCTTTTACCTTTCTCTGATCTTGTTCCAGAAAAATTATTCTATCTTTATTGCTTATTATATGTTGAGCTTGTAATGCTTTTGAAACATCTGATAATGTTTTGATATTCACCATAATGTGTTGGGGATTTTTTATATTCTTAGGTGTGTATATCTCCAGGTACGCTGATTTATTGCAGCCTAACCCTCTGGAAGCTGGAGCAACTGGAGATGTGATTGTTTTTAAAATAATAAAGGTAAATTTATCTTGCTTATTCTTGAGGGATTCTGTTGCTCACTGAGAAAATAAAGGTGGTTTAAACCTAACTTACTCAACTTCCATTTACACAGTTCTCTGCTTGTAGAGAAACTAGAACCCTTCCAGGCTTAAAATCTGTTGACATTGAGCATAATTTTTTATAGAAGGCGAAAATGTTGTCTTTTCTATGAAAATAACATACTTGTATAAGTTGGTTTTTTAATGGCCTGTTTTCATTTCCCTACTCTTACTTCCTTTAGAACTTGAAGCAGTTTGCCGGATTTCAGGAAAAATCTTATGCTTACAAATCTTCTGCTTTATTACAGGGAAAAATGAAAAGCATATATGACCACATTGGAATGAAAGCAATGGAATCAACAGTAAAGAGTGCATTAGATCCAACACCAAAGCATGAGTGTCATGTTTCAAAGAATGCAAACAAAGTGACCTCCTTGTTGGCTTATCGAGCCTATGAACTTACTCAGGTAGAGGACAACTGTGCATGTGTTAACTTCTTATCTAACAACTTGATAAACAGAACTTTTAACATGATGGAGATAAATCACTGAAGATATAGCAAAGACTGAGCACTCCCTGTAACGTTGCAGTCTGGTGTATGTTTAGCAGTAGCCCAGAGATGCCTGTATTAGAAATTAAGAACATGTCAGTCTCTCTTGTTTCCCTTATATATACCTGGACCTGATGGAGAACTCCTTCAAATCAGGATGTAGATGGAATAGGAAATAGCTAGGGAAAACACATGGGGACTGGATGTAGAGCAGGGAGGAGAGGAGAGAATGAGGAGTTGTAAGTGTAAAAGCAGAACTGGCTAGGAAAGAACAGCATTTTCCTCTTTTCCCCTTTCATCCCTCTCCCCACCCCCGCCCCCACCCCGCCTTTTCTTTTTTTTTTTCCCATTTTTTTGTTTCCCCTACCAGATTCTTAGGTTTGGAGATGGGGAGGGGAGGACAAAAGGGATCAGTTCCAGGCATCTCTGTTCCTCCAGCTGTTCACTGCAGTAATCCGTTGCAGTCGGATTATTCTATCAAGTCCATAGATTTCAGGATACTTAACTTGAAAGCATTCTCTTTAGTATTGCAGCTTCTTTTGACTTCTGTGAATCAGAGGTGGGCACTGATTCAGATGGCTGGCAGATGAATGTATCTTTTCATTTCTCATTACAAACGTGCCTCAATTAACGTTTAACATCAGAGTTTTGTGACTGCCCTAAGGATAGACTCCAAAACTCATTGCAGTACTTTCCTCAGTGATTTTTTATTTTATTTGTCCCTTACCTCTCCAAGAATATACTTTCAAATAAAAGTTGCAAAATCATTTTTTCGTTCTTGATTAGCTCCTGAACTAGTGTCCATCCTGTCACTGTTGGGTAGAGGATGGAGGAGCAGGTGAAAAAATACCTCAATTGATTGTATTACAAAGTACATATGAGAAGGACATTTAGAAGCTTTTCTAAGTATCACCTTTTGAAGAAATAGGCTGTCGGTAAAACAAGCAAAGATGTGATTTGTTATAGTAACTTACAACTTGGTTTATATACCAGTTAATGTTTGGCATAATGGGTTTCACACAAACTCCGTTTGCTTATTTAAATAATGAATCATGAGGTGTATTTTGTCAGCTCTTCTGTGAATCAGAGTGCACCTTTCAGTGAAGAAAGGTCGTGGATTTTAGTGTGTTTGCAAAATCCAGTTCAGCAGACTTGTAATTAACATTGTGTTCACTTCTTTTCTAGTACTATTTTTATGAATATGGCTTTGATGAGATCAGGCGAAGACCAAGACATGTGTGTCCTTACGCTGTCGTTTCATTTACTTATAAAGATGAAATGGTGCCAGTACCAAAATTCTTGCCTCCGTCAAGGTAAGCTAGAAGATGAGTTTCGGAAGGACTGCGTGCAGCATGAAGAACTCATAGCTCTTGACAGTAGCTTAGAACTGATTTAGGTCAACAGTGCTGAAACGAATGGACATGTTACAGGGACTTAGCATAATAAATATTTCTAATGCAAAGCAAGAGGTGACAAAATTGGGTTTATGCAGCAGGCTGGCCCCTGTAAGAAGCAGTTCTGCTGCTTCTGCCTAGGTGGAACCCATGTATAGTGGGTTGGGGTTTTTTTTTCTTTTGGTTAACTGAGGAAATTCAGACATAGAAATGTTCACAGCATTATATTGTTTGATAATTGTCCTGGGTTCAGCTGCAGCAGTCATTTTTCTCCTTCTTGGTAGCTGGTGCAGTGCTGTGTTTTTGACTTTCAGCCTGGGAACAACGCTGATAACACCGATGTTTTTAGTTGTTGCTAAGTAATGTTTACTCTGGCCAAGGACTTTCTCAGTCTCATGCTCTGCCAAAGAGGAGGGGAAGCCGGGAGGAAGCAGAGACAGGACACCTGACCCAAACTAGCCAAAGGGGTATTCCATACCACAGCACGTCATGGCCAGTATAGAAACTGGGGGGAGTTAGCTGGAAGGCCCAGATCACTGCTTGGCTCGGGCTGGGTATCGGTCGGCAGCTGCTGAGCAATTGTATCCTCTCCCCTTGTTATTTCCCTTATCATTAGTATCACTGGTGGTAGCAGCAGTGGTTTGTATTATACCTTAGTTACTGGACTGCTCTTATCTCAACCCGTGGGAGTTACATTCTTTTGATTCTCCTCCCCATCCCTCCGGGAGCGGGGGGAGGAAGAAGGCGGGGAGTGAGCGAGCGGCTGCGTGGGTCTGAGTTAACTGGCTGGGCTTAAACCATGACAGTATTCTAAAAGTATTCTCTGTATACTTTGTCACTGAGCTCTTCACTGGTGTTGTCTTCCTGCTTGTGGAGAGAATATTGAAAGGAGCAATTGATTACAGATACAATATGATACCTATGCTGCTAAGAAGGCATCCAGGTGTGGGGACTGTACCACGTAGTGCTAAAAAATAGTGATCAAGAGACCTGATAGCTTGAAATTAGCGAATTATCAGTGTTGCTTTGTTGTTAGACTGATAACGTATCCTTAGTGTAAAATTCAGTAGCCAGAAATTTCTGTTTCAACCTAATCATTCTTTTTTCTTCTTGATAGATCAAACAGCTTCAACGCAGATAGAATTATAGGTAAGAACACATTGAAATTTACTGCTTTTATGATGGAGATATGGAAGGTTGTGGACTTTTCCCCCCTGTAGCTGTATTTGTCTTTAACCAGCTTTGTTATGCTGACTGTATACCTGAGTTTTAATGATACTGGGTGATCAAACAGATACTCTAATGTATATCTTCTTTTACCAGAACAAACCAGAACTGAACAAAATCAAGTCTTTTTTTCCCCCTCCTTTTCTACTTATCGTCCAGTAAGAACCTAAATTCTGCTTCTGAATCTCCTCCTCAGTGGCATTTAAATTAATATGATCCTCTGTCCTGCTTTTTTTGAACCTCATCCCAGTAAAATATTAATGTTTGAAAATTGGTTGACAGTTAAGGGCAGAGGATACCATTCCACTGATATTGGCATCAAGGGTGTGCTTATATAGACAGCTACAGGTGACATACCAACCTCCTTTAATCTGCTAAGAACAGATTAAAACAAGATAGGATTGTAAATATTCTTTCTGTTACCTTTTAGTTTATTATTTAACATATTGTCATCTGGTCTGGTGTTAGCATGGAATTTTCCCTATCCTGCTTTCGGAGATTCACTACCTTTTTATTGCCATTTCCTTTCAGTCCCACAAGTGTTTTTTGTCACCGAAAGTGGGGAGAATAAAACTCCCTAATACTAACGTAGCATTAAGAGGCAGGCACTTCTTTACTGCAGCGCTGAGTGCTAGGTGGAATTTCCACAAACCGAGCACACCCCATGCCCGTTTCGTCTTTCCATTTATACACAATTACAAGGTAGTGCACTCCCAGTTACAATGATTGGTTAGTGAGTTGCATGGAGGAAGGGTCTTCACCTGGGCGAGGGTCTTGATCTGTGGCTGTGTTTTTTAGTATTATGATGAGAATATAATGAAGATAATTCAACTAAAGGACACCCTAATCTAATTTTGTTGCCAAGCTGGCCAGCTAGATATCTACCTTGCCAGGTTGTCAAATAACTCATCCTGTATACAATAGACCCCAGGTGTTCTGGTTATGGCCTAGAGAGTAAGGACTAAGGTTAATACGTTACAGAGAACAGGGACTTCAAGCAACACAGCATCAGATTTCAAGTCGCACAGCAACCCATGCTAACATAAAGGCTAACTTCTTAAATCAAGATATTCCTATAGCTGTTTCACAAACAAACACAAAATATAGAAAGATTCAGTAAAACTGAAGATAATCTGCAACAGTTTCACTTAATCTTCCTTTCTCTATCTTAAATTAGATAAATATAACTATACGTTATGGAGGGGACAGCTTTGGAATAAAGGCAAACTTTTGTGCCACGTTTCCTTGAAATCAGCGCTACGTCCATTCCTTCCATGCAAGCTGTGAGTATTGCCATTTAAGCAGTAAGTTTAGAATATTGGTGTGTTGAAACTCTTTCTAGTAGGGGCTGGTGAATTTTGGATGTATTCAGGTGAAAATCCGAAATACACACTGACTAGACACTTTTAGTATGCCAGACTAGACTTGACCTGTGTGTGTGTCCAGAGCTTCCTTTAGTGCATGCACACAACTGTCAGCATCTCTTTTTTGTTTGGTGTTTTGTTGGTTGGTTTTTTCTTTTGAAGTGACACACCCCCCTTTGCAGGAATACACCCCACTGGCTCACGAGACAGTCCAAGGAACTGATTTTTAAGAGTGTGTATTGAATAGTTCTTACTTGATCAGTGAGGGTAGGACCAGGGGGGTGGGGTGTGTAAAGAAGTCTTTATCTTTCATTTTTCACCTTCCTCCCACCCTTCCTCTCCAGTCCAGAGAAGTTGGAGGTTGAAAAAGTCGTGAGCATTGATCAACTGAAGAAAAAAATCTCACCAGCGCTGTTGTATAAAGAAACTTATATAGGAGCAAGAGAAGGTAACTAATTCCAGCTTCATTTTTTAAAATTTGGAATTTTAAAAAGTTTTCTGAATTACAGTATTGTTTCTTTTTTTCTTACTTTCTCTCTCTACCTTTGTATCGTGTCAGTGTTGAAGAATGGCATGTACTGTAGCCTGTATGAAGTTGTGGAGAAGTCCCGTTCTGGTGGTCACTTTGAGGGTTTACTTCAGAAACTAGAGAAGGAGAAACTTGTGAGTGCAACAGATTTTACTATTCCTGTTTTGAAAAATAATGTTACTCACTCTTAATTGAGGTGTATTACAAGATCCATGATCTCACTGGAATTCCTTAGCTGGCATATTCTTAGGTATTTTATCAGGGCACTTCTTCGCCCATGATGAAATTTAGCTTACCAGCAGTAAGAGTATTTGTAGTGAGCAAATGTCTGTGCTTGATACCGTATCCTCTTTTCGGTTGAATACAGGTTCTTGTGAAACCACTTCCAGACAGAGGATTTCTTTTTCTTCTTTCTCCTTGGCAAATGATCTCCCCTTATGGTATGCATATCTGGGGTTTTTTGGTTTTGAGTTGGTTTTGGGTTTTTCTTTTAGTGGGTTTTTGAGTACTAGATTTTGAAGCACAGTGGTGGGCTTCTCAACTCTTCTTATTTTCTTGCCTTCTAGACCAGCAAACTGGACGGCCCCGTATGCTGCATGCGTTGTTTCTGTTCCCAGAACCAAGAGGTGTAGTGAACCCAGGTAAGTTTGTGCACTGTTAAGAGTGGTGTGTACATGCTAGCTTAGATTCTGTTGAAGACCCTGTAGTGTTATACCCTGTCAGTGTAAACTAGGAATAACAGTTTGCATTGGTTAGGGTGATGGTGTTCAAAAGGTGTTTATTCATGAAAGCAGTTATTAAATAACGTGTTCTAGGTTCATTTTGTTCATGTTTGAGAAAGTAAAACTTTGTTCCAGTTTCTTGATTGTATATTCTAGTAGGACTGAGCATCAGTAGCATTGCACAAAGAGGTTTGAGGGCTTTCTTTAACCAGTAAAACATCTGAAAGTCTTCATTCAGTGTACCTGTTGGGGTTTTGGGTTGTTTTTTGGTTCTTTTTTTTTGCATTGGGCTATGCACCAAGAACTGAGTAAAAGAACAAAGACCATAGTGATACAACGAGGTAATAAAAGATAACTACAGGAACTTGGCTTTGGGATCAAACTTGAATCTTTTCCAGTTGAAATTTGCAATAATTCCTACCAGCAACAGAGTGCAGTCCTTTTTGGCTTGCTGTGAGTTAGAAGCGATAGTATCAAAACATAGCTCGCCCCAGGTATTTCACTTTTACAAAGAAGTTCTTGTCCTAAGTCCTGGCAGCTTCTTAGGTTCTTACATCTATATTTCTGATTCTAATAACCCCTTACAGTTTTCTTATTCAAGTAACAATTGTGAAAGTTCAATCTGCGTTAGATTGGGTAAGAGGCGATATGATACAAGATGACATTTGAGGTGTGTGCATGCCAGTTCCTTAAAAATCCTCCAATTCTTGCTCCTCTGACATTTCAAAGACTTGTGAGCTCCAGTTTCTATCAAACACAAGGTTAATCACTGGATTTCAGGGTGCTCCAATGATTGAATGGAGAAAAGTTTCAGTCTGTGATTGGAAGGAGGGGCAGACTGCTCCTATTGCATCTCTTTGATTTAGTGAGTTGTGTTGCTTTGGAAAGGAATGGAAAAAGCTCTGTAGGTTTCTGCTGGGTTACTAAGCTGAATCATTTTGTAAGGGTCCAGTGAGCTCAGAAGCAGCACGAATGCATCGGGACTGCATAGGAAGGAGTAATACTTCCCCTGTTTCTTGCAGGGAGCTGTTAGGCTGCTTCATAGTAAACCTTTGAAGTAGCCTTCTAGAAGGGTCAGCGAAGTGGTTTATATTCACAATAATACTTGTATTTAGGATATAGGTTACCACAGAATTATGAAAATGAGCAGTTTATCATGACTGTGAGTAGGCTGACTTTTAAGTAGGCTTTAAAGATGGTTACTTTCCCTCCAAAAAATCACTTTCCTGGCTTTCTGGTTACTTGTCCACAGTCATTCCAAACTGTCTTTCACCAAATATGTATAATAGAGAATATTGCTAACTAGTCATCATTTATTTATAACTTTACGATTTGATTTTAATTGTGGATTCCCTTTTCTCCTATGGCAGCACAAAAGAGTGTTCTGTTTGGAACACAGAAAAATTCAAGTACCGTGCACGAAAATCAGGAAATCATTCCAGAATTCACCAGGTTTATTCAGTCTCTACATTTTGCTTTAATCCAGTCTCGTAAAGACACTACTGCAGATTTCAATGCTGTTGTGGAAAAGTATATACATGAGTATTTGAAAAGAGGCTGTAGTGGCTCTGGAAAATACAGAGAATTTATATTATATCGGTATGAATCACGGCTGGATGAAAAAAAATTTCTGTATTCTGCTCCAAAAAATAAATCTCATCTTGACAGCTCCTTGCAAAACTATATTTTTGGGTGTGAGGCATATCAACTGCCTGTGTCTAGAGCTATGGAGCTGATGGAGGGAAATCAGAAATCTCAGCAGTTCAGTCCCATCTCAGATTATGAAGTCACAGAAGAAGACTCTGATTTTGCCAGTGCAAAAATTGGGAAAAGAATCCGTGCAAAATACGAAGCCAAGAGAAAACTGCCTCATTCTGGAGATTATGATCCCGATAGACTCAAAGAACTTATTAACTTAATCCAGAGCAGGAAAAAAAATGCAAGTGGAGATTCTGATTCTGAAGACCCTAGAAATAAAAGCGGTCTGAAAAGGAAGCTGGAAAAACAGTCTGAAAGTTTGAGGAAATACTTAAAAATGAGTGAATCTGCAGAGAATAGTTGTCAATACGAAGGTAAGTCAGTGTTTGGAGTTCCTCTTTAAACATTGCAATTTAAAGCATACTAACATTTAATTGTACAGGTGGAATGTTTCTTACATACTGTGGATACTTTAATGCATGGTGGTTCATTTAGACATTGGCCTGAGATCTATCAATAGAGGTGAAGTTGATTTTTATATAGGTTGTCTCTTTCTAGGAGACAAGTTAACAGCAGTTGTCATGGAGGCTGCTTTTGTCCTGCCTCTTCGGAAAGAAGGCAGACTTCCGGAGCTTGCTTAGCTGTGGAACTGCGCGAAGGCTTTCTCCTATAGAGTACTAAGCAGGCTTGATACCGTGATGTCGTTTGCGGAGTTTGACTTTAGGCATTGCTGTAATTCTTTATGGCTTCAATACCCTATGTAATACCTGATCAATTTAGATCGAAGGGGAGAATTAAACTTCTCAGCATGAGCACAGTTAAATTTTGAAACAGCCAGTAATGTGTGTAGTGGAACTGCAGAAACAACCTAATAGGATTAAGATTGAATTACTCTGCACATGAAATTATCTCCATGCGAACCTCAGGTAATGATCACAGATATCACCTCTTACTTACGAAGAAAACCCCAAACCCTCTTTGATTTCTCTTTCCCTGACCCTTTTCCCAAGGCAATGATCCAGGCCTCCTTCAGAAGGAGGAAACCTGGGGAGAAGGGTGGCTCAAAGAGGGGGAATCAGCATCAGGCACCAGTCATTCTTGTGTGTGTGAATCACTTTGGAAGATGAAGTGGCTGATTTTAGGAATAAGTTTCTGTTTTAAGGGGGACAAAAGATACTGGCATGTGTGGATGGAGGAAACAGAGGGTAGCCTACATGCTAGATCTTGGGATTCCTGCTGCTTGGAAGTCTGTGAACCTTCAGGGTTTTTTACATTGATGATTAATGTAAAATGGGTGAATGCATACCTGGCTGTAATCAGAACAGTGTCTGTTTAAAACTGAGTTTTTACTGAACTCCTGTAGGGGTTCCAAACCCGCAACATCTAGCTATGGTTTGAATTCCATGTTTATAGAACCCTAAAAGTAATTTGTTTGTCTTGAAAAAATTTTACCTGAAATATTCTGATCTTAAGTATCTAAACATGATTAGATTTGTATTAGTCAAACAGCTCTTATACCATTCCATATTTCCACATGTGATAAATGAGTTAGGGGTTCATCAGATACTTAAAGTAGTTCTTTGGCCTGTCTCTTCCCAAGAAGGATAAATACCTGTGGTATTTACTCATCCAGGGGGATGAGCATAAGAATAACAACCCTGTTCTAAAGTTATGTTTCATATAAATAAGTGTGATAATGTTTTAGAATTACACTTAGTCTAAGATAACTTAGGAGGTTACGTGTGAAGATACTCATCAGCTTCTGGAGCAACAGTGAGAAAAGTAAATATTTTGCACAAACTAATCCTTTTCTCTCAACAAGTGATGGAGACTTTTACAGGGTGTCCATAAAATGCATGGATCATGGTATGCGACTTCTATTAAGACATAAAATAGCGTGTTACTGAGTGACCTAAACCCCCCCCTAATTATTTACCTGGGAGAGGCTATTAGCTTTAGAAGCTGCCCTTTATCAACATCTGCCTGTTCAAAATGTTTTGTTAAGAAAATAAATGTCTGTGTAGTGTATGAACTGCTGCTGAGGGGTGAGACCGTGGGTATGTGGCTGGTGTTGGGGGGTGGGAATCTGATTTTGCTTTTCTTTGGAAAGTTAATAATGGATTACTTTTCCCCTCTTCCCCTTGTTCTAAGGGGGCAGAACAACCTTGGACTTGCCACATGCTGTTTTCTCAATTAATACTGGTCTTGGTGGACATGATCCTGACTTGAGGCAGCAAGATGTACCCGACCCTGCTGTTGCTGACCCACACGGCCTCATTAAACTGCTTTTAGAAACACTAGCTAGTGCAGGACACTTGGATTCATCGTTGGCACGGTCTGTAAATCAAACTTTAGGACTAAGCAGTGATGAAGAGGATATGAGACAAAAATATGAATATGAATCCATTCCAGCACACGACAAAGATGATCATGAGCTTCCCAATACTGCTCAGGCTGAAAATGTTCACTTTAAGGACCCGCAGAGCCCAGTGATACTGGAAACTGATGTGGCATGCTTACCCTACCCTGTTGATGTGGATCTGCAGCTTTCAGCTAGTGAAGTAGGCCTTGAACAGACACTGCGTTTAAAAGTAAGTGCATCTGCCATGTAGGTAGGTGCAAATAATGAATGTGCTATTTTCATGAAGAAGCTTTTCTGTTTGGTAGGAGCATATATGGAAATATTCTTAACAACAGATGTGTTCCTGGTTCCTTATGTCTATTCTTTCTGTGACAAAATTAAGAAAACCTGAAAGATGGTGGTTTGGATATGACAACTTATATATCCATATCAGCAGTGTCTGAGGGAGAAAGCGTTAAGAAATGTGCATAGTGGAGGGCTTGAAGTGCTCTGTGGATCTTAAAGGTGGTTGGGAAATGGGCTTTATTTTGTTTTGGTGGGAGCAGAGTTCAAAGGTTCTGAGCACTTAAATGCATGCCTGGCTCTCTCTGTGCCCTCTTCGTGTATATGTGTTCCGTGCATGCTTTGCATGACAGCATATAACTGGCAGAACACCCTTTGAAGAAGGCTCTTGTCCTTAGGGTTCAGAATGCCCCAGCTGCTTGCTGATCACAGTACTCTGCACAGTGGTTGTTCTATGATCTGAGTATTAATAATTAATACTTAGAAACAAAGCCCGGTTTCTAAGTCATGAAGCAAGAAAGGGTTTGTCCTACCTGTGCTCTCCGTGCTCTTTTGCTTCTAACCATCTGGAATGTGAGATGAAACAGGGTTGTTCAAGGGCTTAATACTAGCTGCAGGCAGTTCCTCAGTAATGCCATCTCATGACTTTAGTCAGCTATTGAGACAAGAGCCTGAAAAAGGCAAAGGAACAGACAGGTTTCCTTATTTTTTCCCCTCTTTGCCTCCTTTCTTCCCTGCCCCACCCAGCTTCTCTACCCTAAGGCATGTGCTCAGGACTGCCTTATTTACTTAATGATAGACCATCAGCTAAGACGTCTGTCTCAGAAATTGCCAAACAGCTGAATGAAATATATAAGTACCACGTTTGACTTGATTGATGGCAAGATTGCCAAATGCTGGTGAACTGGGGTGTGTTCTTGCTGTCAGCTGTTCAGAATGGAAAAGCTTAGTAGCTACCAAAGAAAAGAAGGTTTTGAGCTGAGAATTTTTGTTGTTTTTAGGAAGCAAGCACTGGAAGTATAAGTAGTCATGAGGACTACAGTCCCTGTCCTGTTACACCTATAGAACATGTTCATCGCAGGCAACGTTCCAACTCAAATAACGTAGGAGAAGTTGGAATGCACTGGAAACTTATTCCAATTACAGGTAAGATGGGTTTAACTCTTCTGTTGCTACAAATAGCACTCTAAAGGTTTGTACTTTTCATAGATCCCGTTGTTGGGTTACGTGTTGGTATACAAGTGTATATACGATGCACGTGTTTCTGATACTTGGTTAATGCAGAAATCCACTAGATGAAGACAGATACTGGTGGAGAGCATTGCTTTGGGTGCATACTGACATAATTTAGAAATGTGAATATTTGAGTATTTATCTGGTGAAGTACAGAACTGTTTTGAATTCGGTGTTTGAACTGGCTAGGTTCTGCTGGCAGATTGGATGGGCAGATAACTGCAGCTACTAATCCCGAAAAGTAATGAAAAATGTGTTCTCACAGAAAGCAGTCTACTTCTTACTGCATCAAGCTCTTCTACTGGAAGTGCTTCCAAGTCTTTGGCCTATCTAAATATTTAAATCTTAAGTAATCGTGTGTAAGAAGCATCTTGTTCTGCTTCTCGATGGGTCAACAGTGTCAAGTCTTCAGAGGATTAAAGCATGGATTTGAAGGATGGGAAAACTGGGCTGTAGGAATAGTTGAGAGCTCTAAATTCAAGGCTACAAAATCAAGTCATGTTATGACTAAATCCAGGTAGAATTTAATTGCATTCTCCCAAGTACAAACTGACTGATTTCTGATCCTATTCCAGGAATGCTGGAATCTGTCTCTTGGGCACCTCTGACTTCCATCCAGTTGTGTAGCTCAGCAGCTCTCTTTGGTTGGTTTGGCTGAGGAGGGAGCAGGGCCGGGGAAGCAAGTTTCCCCTCACAGCATTCTTAGGCCTTTCACTGAAATGATGGGGTGATTCTGGATGATATTTTCTGCACTTTTCAGGGCCAAACATCAAAAATGTGTTCTGATATTTTGCAAAGTTATAGAGTATGGATGGAACATTGTTTCTTTTACTGCTGGAGGAGCATACACATGAGGATATGGTTGTTGAGATAACCAGTTAACTGGATGATTAAGCATCTAAAACCAAATGCATCGTAGATGCTGGATGTGGGAGTTCATGCAAGGGTTTGTCAATTGACGGACAGATCGCACACACACCTGGGAGACTACAGATCTTACTAGAAAAAAGAGTATGTTTGGAATCATAAATCATACTTAAATAGTTGCTGAAGTGTTTGTTTGTTTGGGATTTGTTCCCTGCTCATGCATTTGTTTTTGGGAAGGCTTGTGACCCAAAGATTTAGGATGCCACCTTCAGAGAATTTCATTTAGTAAGGGTAACTTTAATTTAAATCATCCTTTTTTTTAATCCATTTTTATTTACATGTCAGAAAATCCTTAGGATTCCATATTCAGCAGCGTATCTCTGTTTAAATTCTGCTGAATGCTTTTAATAAAACCCTGTAGTAAAACCAAAGGGCTTTGGTTTTTAAAACAAAATTTCTTTCTTTCTGTAAAACTTTAAATAATAACCTTTGAAGAATAAACCGAGTCAGTTCTGAATCATACATATCTTGAACAGGTTTTTCCTAATGTAATTGTTACAGAAACTTGCCATCACATCAGGAGGAGTGGATGGTATATTAAGGTTTTTTTAGTAACCTCAGGATTTGAAATTTCATCTGTCTTGGGGGTGCGGAGAGGAGAGCCACAGAACAACGTTTCATGGTTAAAAATTGGTATTCAGCTCATTAGCTGTATTAAAATGTAAAAAGTTACAAACGCAGCCCCAAATTTAAAGCCATAGTATAGCTTTTAATCTTCTTACTAACACTTGCTTTTATAGTAACTGCAGCATTTCTTGTTTACAGTAGTGATGTAGCTTGTGAGTGTTGAGCAACTCAAGAAGAATGAGATACAAAACATTTCTTAGGTACCTTATATCCGAAATGAGCTTAAACTAAGTTCACTCTGTTAACATTATAATTTAATGCTAAGTTCTTCAGTCTTTGAAAATGAACATACTTGTGTACACAGAAAGCGTAGAGCGAAGCTGGAGGTACAGGGCAACAGAAAAAAGGTTCAAATAAAATGGAATGGAAATAATTGGAATAACCTCATTTGTATCTGTGGTAGTGCTTTTTAAGGAAACTATAAATTTGGGTTGACTCAAAGAATGTGCTGTGAAGGATGAAGAAAGAACATACGGTTTCACTGACGAGGAAAACAAAATGGAAGCATTTCTCTGGTTTCTGTATAACTCTGGTGGCATGAAGTAACTGTGAGGTGATACTGTCACCTTGAGAAAGGGATCCTGTCAGTAGCAGACATTTTCCTTTTAGATCTGGGTGGATGTGATCAAATTAGAAACGGAATAGAACTTTTTTAACTGGCTACAAAACCAACTGCCTTCCAAAAGAACACTTCTAGAAACTGTCTGTGCTGTGTTGGTTATTGCTTCTGTTCCAGAAATGTAGTTTTCTGCTTACAACTGTATTTGCTGAATATTAATACAACACATAGAAAACCACCAAAACCCTCAAACAAAATCAACAAAGGAAACCTCCTTTGAAGTGTTTATGGAACAGATATGTACGGAAATACCTGTATGCATCTGAGATACCTGGGTATATATCATTACTTGCAACAAAGTGTTAAATTTGGTTTAAAACCCAGCAAAACCATAGTTTTGACTGTGGATGATGAAGAAAACCGAGTGCTGCAGACATGATGTGGAGCGTGGGTTTGGAGGTTGGGTGATGCGGGATGTTCAGCACTCCATGCAGTGTATTATTCAGTGTAGCAATAACTACCCTGACACTGGAGTCCTGCCTTTTTTAGCTGAACCCCTCTGCTCTCAGTTGCAAGGTCAGACTGGCAGCCCCCAGTTTGCAGCCTGACTCCACAGGGCGGTGTGTGGCTGCAATGAGCCCTTTGGAAGTGAGGATTATAACCTAGTAGCAAATGAAAAGATTTGAATAATTTGTCACTGTGCTTGATTTCTAATTTCATCTGTTTTGTTGGGTCTTCTTGTACTGAAGGCAGTTCCTGCCATGTTTAATCAGATGTTATCTGTGGGACTTTTACTCGTGTTCTGCTTTTTGAGCAAACTTTGACTTTATCGTCTCACCATCCTAGGAGCTATTACATGTGCTGTGCTTGTGTACCTCAGCAACAGTAACACTTGAGTCTTTGGATTTAAGTTGATTAGCGGGGGAGGCACAACAGTAATGCAGTTTTAAAACCATGTTTTGGAGGTTTTAGTGTTAATCAGTTGTGCATGACTTTCAAACATGAGATGGTGATGATTAACTCTTCCTATATAGGTCTGAAATCACCAGAAGAACCACTGGTGTATTTACCGCCAAAGGATGCCTTTCCTAATGACCCCCGGGTAATAAATAGACAGAGAAGTTCTGATTATCAGTTTCCATACTCTCCATTTTCAGACACACAAAAGGGGACAGCAGAAGATGAGCTTTATGCAAGACAAGTGGAGAAACTGGAAGATCAGTGTGGGCTAGCAGACCACCCTTTTGCAACTAAGCATTCCATTAGTGCAGTAATAGAGACTACACTATTAGAAGAATATAATCTCTTTGCAAGAAAGATTCAAGAAATTTTGCAGCAAAAGAATATCACCTATGTTAGTGGTATGTCCACACCAGTCTTCTCCGCCCAGGAGAGGATAATGAGACTTTCTGAATACATCTGTTTACGGGCATCGGAGGTTTCTGTCCAAGAGTATATAGAGACACTGAATGAAAAGCTGCATAGTGTTATTTTGTCATCTTCGTGCATTAGGCAAACCCCCCCGGTTGGTTCTAGCCCTGAACCAGCAGAGGCGGTCGGTAACGCTGCGCTGAACCCTCCGCCCGACACGTTGCCCATTGGCAGGGACTCTGACACGGGCGCGTTACCGGAGCCGTTGTGTAATAACCTGGTGGAAGATGGGGATTCTAACGAGCAGCGTGCATCAAGCTTGCCCGTAGTGAAGGAGGAAATAGATCATGTGAATGCTAAAACTGAGGACACGGTGACATCTGAGCAGACCTCTTCCAGCGGTGATCTGACGGAGGTGCCAGAAAAGATGCAGAAATCCCCAGAGAACTTCAGCATTTCATCCCAGCCAGCCTTTTCTGATTTTATAAGCCAGTTAAAACCTGAAGTATTTAACAGTTTGGTCAAAATTATTAAAGATGTACAGAAAAACACTGTGAAATTTTATATTCATGAAGAGGAGGAAAGCGTTCTCTGCAAAGAAATCAAGGTAAGTATGTTCCAGTTCAACTTCTCTTTAGTGTTAAAACAGACTAGAGTGCTTTTAAATCACAGTGTATAAAGCTGGACTTGCAAACATACGGTAGTCTGAAATCTGTTTCAGAAGAGGGTAAATTGTGGAAGTAGGCTGTCCTGTCCCGTTTCTCCTTTGAGCTTCTGAGGTAGTCTTGCTTGTATTTAGTTTTTATGGAAGTCTGTCGGAAAGCAGAACAGCCTGCTTCCTGAAGGTACTGCCGGGGGGTGGCTTTATGGGGGGGGTTCAGGAAGTGGGGGGAGACCACATGAGAAGTTGATGCTTTGGGTTTTTTTCACTTCCTGTCCAGTTAATAGTACAGGTAACTTTTGGAGGTTACTGTTCTGTATTCAGGTGTGTATGATTGAAGCTGAAGGCATAAAACCTTCTGGCTTTAGCTGAAAACTTGAGCAGTTTCGATAGACTGGCAGTTGGCCATTTATGTGCAAAGAGCAACCGACCTGCTGAAACAGCTGGTTTGTGTGTGCTGCATCCTTCTGACTAATGTATGGCAAGGACAGGAAAAGCAGTTCCTCTGAGATTGACCTGAGCAGAAAACTTAGTTGATGTGGTCATCATGTGGGGATGGTTTTGGCCGAACTACCTATTCACTTTGTATTCACCCTCTTCTCTTTCTGTGGTGGTAGGAATATCTTACAAAGTTAGGTAACACCGAGTGCCATCCAGAACAGTTCCTTAAAAGAAGAGCTGATTTGGACAAACTGTTGATTATTATCCAAAATGAAGACATCGCCAACCTCATCCATAAGGTACTTCACAAAACAAATGTCTGCTATAGAAAGCAGTTGTTAAAACAGTGAGCCAAGCTCATGTTGAGCAAGCTCAACAACAGCAATCTCCTAACAGCACAGGATTTAAACAGTGCCCTGTGTTTAGCTGCTGTTTGAAGAAACAAAAATGGTAACTACTTTTGGTCCATCACAGACCCCTAACTCCTTCCACCTCCACATACGTGCTAATGTGTATTTATTCTTAGTAGTTGTAGAGATGCCTGAGTAGTTCTGCTTCCAGTTCTGTGATGGTGTAATGGCAAGTGGGGTTACTGTAGGCATTCCCAGCAGCTGTGGTTTAGGAACCTGAGCTGGACAGGACAAACCATTACTGTAAGTGCTCAGATGCATCAGCATTAACCTAAAGTTTAATGAGCTGCTGCTGTCTCAGTCATGCAGTGTTTTTGAGAGAGCACCTCCCAAGGCAGGAGAAATCTGTAACTCTGAAAATGTGTTTTGCAGTTTGATAGTTGGCATTACTCAGTAGAGATGTTCTGTAGTTCCTGGTTTTCTATGAGCTTTGGTGTACATCTCTGCTTTATAACACTTCAAACAGATACCTGGCCTCGTAACTCTGAAGAGGCTTTCCTGTGTCAGCTTTGCGGGTGTCGATAGTCTGGATGATGTGAAAAATCACACTTACAACGAGTTGTTTGTGTCGGGTGGTTTTGTTGTGTCAGACGAATCTGTCCTAAATCCGGAGTCCATCACTACAGGTAAGTGGGATGTTTCCTGAAGCTTTAAAACGCAGACCAGAAAAGCCCAACAATTCAGTACACGCGAGAGGCGCCCCACTCACCAGTGACGAATCGCAGCTTCTCATTTCCAAGTCTTCTAATTTTTGTGAGGTTGTTGGAGAACTTTAGTTAATTCAGTCTCTTTCTTACCTCAGGGGATAGTTTGGAGAACATGTTTCTGGGAAACATGAGGACTTAAAGATCTTGTCTAAGTTTGTGTTAGATGGTGCAGTTACGTATGTGGAACCTTTTATTCCCTACCACTCGCACCACAAATCTGCTAGGAAAAAAAATACCGAAAACCTATGTTTTTTCCCCACTTTTTTACTTGAAATGGAATAGTTGAACAGTTACCAGTTTTTTAAATAGGTGTTTTAGCAAGGCAGACCCTGTATGACTGAATTCAGCTTTTACATAGCAGATACCACTGTTAGGTGGCTGACTTGCAAAAAAAGCAGCTTAGTTTTGGGATACTGTTGTTGGCTGATCTGCCAGGAAGAAAACCCAGAGTCCTGGGCCAGTGCTCATAGTTGTGTAACTACACTTTGAAAACAGCAAGTGTACACTGAAGCAGTATGTTCAGTTTGTATACCTCAAAATGTAACTTTTATTCAATATCTCCAAAACAGATAAGCTAAAACAGTTCTTAAAATTTCTGGAGGATCTCAACACCCCAGATGGGAAATGGCAGTGGAAGGTCCACTGCAAAATACAAAAGAAACTTAAAGAGCTGGGGAGGTAAGTAGTGCTCTTCAACTACCAGTTGTTAAGATGCCTCAGCTTTAACTATGCTTTCCAGAACCCAGTTAAGTGGAACTTACTCTGTCTTTTGACCTAATTTTAATATTTAGACTGAGCTTAAATCAAGTATCTAACAGTGCACTTTTTCTCCGTTACAGGATGAATGCCAATGCCCTGAGCCTGCTGACCCTTCTGAATGTCTATCAAAAGCAGCACTTGGTTGAGATTCTGTCCTACCATAATTGTGATTCTCAGACTCGAAATGCCCCGGAGTTGGATTGTCTTATCAGGCTTCAGGCTCAAAACATACAGCAGAGACATGTTGTCTTCTTAACAGGTAAAAAAAACTAAAGAGTGCTTCTCTCCCTTTTTTGATAATAGGTGCCAAATATTAATACAAAATCTCTTATGTATTTAGAAAAGAATCTCAAACCACTTTCCAATTATGTTGATAATGGAATAGTGGTTGCTGCTGTCGATGACTTTATGCACAATTTTAAAAGTCTCGTTGGGTATCACAACTCAGTCACTGAGGAGAACAGCTTTCCTCCCGCCGACGCTCACAGAACCCAGTCAGGTAATATGAAACACACTTAAGACTTTCTTTACTGAGTTAGTTGTGTGGGGTGGAGGGCCTGGGGACAGCGTGCCGGTACGGCTGTAATGAGCACTACCGCTGGCAAGGAAACCCCAACTCACAGCTACTCTTTTTCTATTCTAAGTGATGGGGGTAAAGCAGCGGGGCTGGAGCACCACAGGAGATGTTACACTCAGCTCCTAGGCTAGCAAGGTGCTTGAGAGAGTAGACAAAGTGGTGTAACCTCTGTTCTCAGGAGAGGGATGGACTTGAAACTGAGCTGTTGGTAACTGTACTCCTTTAACTGACTGATCAAATACTCACCTGCTGTGTAACTTTAGATGCTGGTTTGACATTAACCCCCTTGGAGCTGGGAGTTGGGATTTCCCAACACTAAACATGAACACAATACGCAGAAGCTTTAGCATCGGAATAACTGGACAGTCACACAGAGGGTTAAGTGTGTGTGTTGAGTAAATGAACAAGAGTGGCAGAAGACCAAGACTTAAGTGATATTGGACTTACAGACCTGAAGCGTAACACTGTGAGTAGTGTATAGCTTTTCTAACAAAAGTGTGTATTTCAATAGAATAGGACTTTCTCTTTCTTCTAATGTAGTTCTTGTAGAAAGCGATGAAAAGGATGAGGAGGACATGTCTCTGGATTCAGGGGATGAGACAGCACAAATAGAAATCTGCAGTGATGCTCATGTGGAAACTGTACAGGCAGAGGCCAAGAGCTCAGATTCCAAAGAAAGCAGCTTGGCAGTTACGGAGTTACCTCCTGCAGCACCAACTGCCCTGTTGGAAAAGACTTCTAAAATTGACTTGGAAGAGATACAGCCAATGACTCCAGTTTCTACAACATGCTCTACTGAAGGAGAAAACCACAATTCAGCTGAACAAGCTCCTTTCAGTAACTTCCAAGTTTACAGCAGACAATTAAACATGTCCCACCAGTTCAGCCACTTCAACGTTCTCACTCATCAGACTTTTCTGGGAACATACCCAATCTCCTCTGCAAATCAAAACCAAGAAGGGGGCAACTATTTTCTCTCTGCGTACAGTCAAAGTGTGGATACAGGAAAGTCGTCATCACCTGGTGGCTGGGATGCAAGTTGTGATTCGTCCAGGTCATACTCAAACCAGAAATAAACTCCCAAGTCTCTTTTTGTAA
The DNA here is from genome assembly GCF_004027225.2 of Strigops habroptila. Taxonomy (NCBI): domain Eukaryota; kingdom Metazoa; phylum Chordata; class Aves; order Psittaciformes; family Psittacidae; genus Strigops; species Strigops habroptila. The sequence goes on along the minus strand of NC_046360.1, from coordinate 25,448,970 downwards.
GTTGCTGTGGACTTTTCTGTTTCTAAAATGGTGGATTAACAATTTCTATTTTATTCTGGAACAAAATGTTTCTTGTTCTTGATCTCAAATGTTTTCTTGTCTTATTTAAAGCCTGCGGGCCTGTACCTGTTGGAAGCATCTGAAGATTGAAATAAATATATATATTTTCTAACATTATTGTACTTGAATTATCTTCTTTGTTGGCACTTTTAAGTTTCTACATTTGTATTTGACCTGTACCTGGGCTTCAGTTTTTGAGGGTCTGTTTAATTGTAAAACTGAATGTTTGCCTAAAATATGTGAAACAGCGAGGTTTGTTTTTTTTTACTGTAAGAGTATCCAATCACATTTCTTTCATAAATATCAAAACTTATGTATTTATTTGACACAAATTTTGTACGAATGTTTTTACATGACTGTAAGTCAGTGTAGTTAGTTTAATGATTAGAGGCTGGATCTTGGCTAAATACCTCAATCAGAGTAACCAATGGTGCAGTTCCATTACAAAATAAAATAAACTCTTAATGCACAAGGGACTTGCTAACACATTGCGTTGTTTGTGGTCTTTATATTCATTTCAAAGCCTGTGAGAAAGACACCTAAACTTTATTTCAGGAATAGCGATTGTCCTCATGTCTCCCTTGGCTGCTCTGTGCTTACTGCAGCACCATCGGAGTGATCTCACCACTGTAATTTCTGTACCGAGAGAAGGACAGATGTGGTTTAATGACTGTGATAGTTCAGTTTGTATTTGAGAAACCTCCATCCTCTCCCCCTTCAGCATAATGATTACTGGGACCTTCCTCAGTTTTTGTGTTCTTTAAACTGGCACTGTGGTGTAAGTACAGAGTTTTTATCAGTTTCTTACTCTTTTTAATTTCATATCTGCTGTGTTACAACATATTTTTCCCAGTGTTTCTCAGTTGTCTTGTTTCATACCTCATCTTCCGAGTCGGCTTCTGGAAAACGGCAGCTGCTGGCTGTAAATGTGGAGTCTCAAGTGGGCCCTTGTTCTCACACTGCTGGCTTTGTGTGTACTCATCCTCTGCTCCTACAGTCACTGCTCTTGCCTTCAAGTTGTGCAGAGTCCCAGGTTGGTTTGGTTGGGTTTTTTTCCTGTTTGTAATTTATTTTAGTGCGTTTATAAGGATGTATGGATTAATACCAGATGACAGTGATAGAAACTACATGACTCTGAACTCATTAGTTAGGACAAATAGTATTGGTTAAAAAAGGGTAGCTTTTAAAAAACAAACCCCATAGACTTGTCCTTAAATATCTTTACTTCTATGAGCAGTTGTTTGTTTGATTTATTTGTTTAAATCAAGAACAAGCCACCCCTAGGCTGGTGTAGCAGTTGTCACCCTCCCACCAGCCATAGCAAATACATAATCCCTTTTCAAAGAAAAACCTCCCCTGTATCACTAGATCTCAGCAGCTCTTGTGAAGCACTGCTGTCCACCTGCAGCGTCCAGCGCAGAGTCCCACCACCTGCATGATGGGGCACAGCCCTGAGAGCCTCTCTTCCCTTCACTGCTGTGAGGTGCCTTCAGGTTCAGGCTGTGGCTACCAACAGCCGCTGCAGGGAGGAGCCTCAGGCTGGAGAGTCTGTGGCATTTGCCACATTAGGTCACAGAACCACTACCATGAACTCAGGCTACGCAGAGATCTGGAAGAGAGGGAGGTTTCCCCCAGGTTATCCTGTGAAGACTAAAAGCCAAACTCATCTGAAGTGAACAGTTCCCACTGGAAGCACTAAATACTGATCCCTGCAGCCCCTGTTTGTAAGAAAACTTCCTTAAACTGAGTTCCACTGCCTTGGGCCCAGCCCACTGCAATGTTAAGTGCTGTTATCCTGGTTTAATTAAGAAGGGGGAAAAGCTTATAGTCAGCACTTCTGTGGGCTTAAATCCTGGCATTACTGGAATTAATACACGCTGTCTAAGCCTAAAACATGCCTGAATAGTTAAGTATGAGCTGTTTCATGCAGTTCAAAATACCAACCCAGTCCTACCCAAGCCATTCAGAATACAGCTTAATATTTTTATTTATTAAAATGCATCCAGCACATTCTGAAAAAAAAACCGTTTTGGTAGTTTATATTAAATGCACACGTATCTTCAGACAGCATTAAGGCCATTCTAAACAGACACACCATCATTAGTTTAATGTATCTTCAATATGAAAAGCAACATGACACTGTAATTATCAAAATTCACATAATTTAAACCTTTTGTAAAGAAGAGAAGATGGTTCACAATTAATTACAGTAGCAGACAAAGTGCTGTGCATTGGCATTTTAAGAATCCAGAACATTCCTAAGTACCTGTCAAAATGGTGAAATAAAGTTCTCTTCCGGAGCCATAGTGGGCATCAGAGCAGTCTCCAACTCCTTCTGCTTCTGCAGGAGGCCCTGAAATAGAGTATTAATGTGAATGTTCTGTCTTCCTCATGCAGCCCAAAGCAGTAAAGTGTCACTGTTTCATATTGTTAAAACAATTTATTTGTGAAAGCTTAATGCTTCTTAAATAGACAAATCAAAGCAGTAAGTACAACACATTCAGTAGAGAGAGAACTCGAGATTTCCCATCTTCTACAAAAGACTTGATGTGTGCCAGAAGTAGGAGCCAGTCCAGTGTCCAGGGGTGGCTTTTCAACTGTATTAAATTCAACTCGCTCACTCCTCTGTGCATTGTCACTACAGCTATAGCGTTCCAGCCTGTTCTGGTACCAGCTTTTAGTCTTAACATAAATTATAGTCTAAGCTAAAGGTTGGCACTGCCATTTGAGCTAGAGCAGTGTCAGACTGTTTAGGATAAACACATTTACTTTCAAAAGGTAAAAGGTTCCTGCTTTGTTAATGGCTCTCCTAAGTACTAAACGCTGGAGAAAACCTGTAATAAAGAACGTTCCTGGAAGTATATCCTTTAAGTAACAAGACAACTACATCACGTATGTATTCACAGTTAAAATGAAGTCTTTTTACTGTAATTACTGGGCTCACATTATCTTAGACCTGTCAGAAGCCATTTGATCCCAAGGCAGTTTGTTTTTTTAAAAAAAGGAAAAGTTACAAAGGTCTTTTTCCTGCAAGTTACAAGACGTGTCTCAAGGCAAAGGGCTATGGGGTGCAAGCCAGCAGCAGGTACTGCAGCAATCCAGACACGGTGTTCCCGGTGGCACAGAGGGGAGAGGTCCTGCAGAGCTGGCTCTAGGTAGCAAAGCAGCCTGTTACACTTCTCTTTGCATCCTTCCAAAATAAGCAGCTGCCTATTTTCAGACACTTGATGAATTGCTTTTTAGCTAATCAATCAACAGTATCTGCTATTTCTGCCAATGGGTCAGTGACTTCTGCAGTCCCTTTGTCAATTATTACTCTTGGTATGGAGTGGTTTTTGCATTTAGCTTGTTACAGCATGTTACAAAATGAAGTCATGCAATAAATTGCCCTAACTCAACCCACAGCTGAGGTGAGAAACAAGTAACACTGAAAAGTGGAACAAAGTCTATCACAGAGTTGTGGGCTACAATCTGCTGACAAGTGGTTTCGTTGCCTTAGTAAAATTGAAATGCTCTGGTATGTACTGACTGTAGCTGGGGGCTTTGTCCTTTTTCCTAATCTTTGACCCTTCTTTTTCACAAACAATTCACTTTACTGGGTGACTAAACTTAGGCTTATTCCACTGACTCTTTCAATTTCAGGGAGGAAAATAACAGTTCCTATTACTGCTTTCCCCTGAAACACAGGAAGAGTCTTGCCTGCTTGTAACAAATGCAGTGAGAGCATCGCCCTCCCTTTGGCAGAAGCAGGCCCTCCACCTGCCCTCTGTTTCCACTGGTGTCTCCACGGGTCAGCCACTGCAGCTAGAGTGTTAATGAACAGCCCAATTACCCACCTGTCACTCCAGCTGGGTGAGTATTTCAGAGGCTAAAGACTGATCAAATACACTGTGAATTCCCCCAGACAAAAGAAGGCTCAGGAATGGCCAACTATGGTGTGAATATTCATATATTCTGAAACTATCAATCCAATATATGTATGTATATATAAATTTAAAAAACACCATTAGGTTATCTTCTGAAATAGAAAAGTAATCTCTGCTCTTTACTTAAAATTTATTTCCTACAGAATAGTGCATGACTCTTCCTTTCTCGGTGAAGTAACTGATGCAAAACAGGTGCCATCTGTAGGAGTGTGCACCCAAGTTCAGCAGCCGATGAGGTTACACATGCATCCTGCAGCTGGTAGGACGTTTAAAAAAGAACTCAATATGTTTTCAGTTAACTCTCTCCCTGAGCCAAGGCCCACTGAAAGATTAATCTTAGCTACTGTTAAGACCTGAATATACACTGTGCATCAAAAATGTCCCTAAGTGCCTGCCTCTTAAGTTTGCCACATGGATATTATCACCTTAAACCTCTTTAATATCCATGGCTCTTGCTCACCTCAGCAAGTGCAAGGATTAAACTGTGCTTTGAAGGTGGCGCCACCTCACTCTTAACCAAAATACCACTGAGAAATGAAGCCTGAATACGAAATACTGAACAGTTGCAGATATTTATCAAAAATGTTAAGGAGCATTGGGGAAAACCAGACCCAGTGGAACCCATTTGGAAGACATTAGAAACTGGCAACCTTTCAGTGTGCCTGGGTTGCAACTTCTCTTAAAACTTGGAAAAAGCCCTGACCCTTTTTGTTTGCACAAGGAACTTATCTACTCCTGCAGCACGATGTATGCGTGACAGAACTTCTGTCTTTCTAAACCACAGCAGGTAATTAATAGCATAAACTACTGGTAGTTTTGTTGCACTTAAGTCTGTCAAATTGTCTTCTCTTCATTTTGATTTTACTAGCGCTGCTGCTAATAAAATACTTTTAGTACCAAGCCTTTTAAAAACCAGGGACGATACTGATACATGTTTATCTTTAGTGTTCTACAAGAACAAAATGCAAACCTGAAAGTGAATGTGTTTTCTTTGTCTTGCAGGCCCCTGTCAGGCCATTGAGACGCATAAAAGGAAACTGTTCAGTGATTAGCCAGATCCACGGCTTGGATCTGCCATGGGCCACATCTTGTTGCCAGCGGGTAGAGTATCGAATTCACTCATGTTTTAATAATGAGATGCCTGAGTGTTTTTCCTGGCATTCTGACTCCAATCAAGAAAATACATAACTTCACAGTTACCATCTTTTGTGCTTTCCTAATCTACTGCAACACAGATTCTTAAAGACAGTTTTATATTTAAAATCCTTCTGGCAATCCTGTACATCTAATCATTACTAGTACCTTACTACAAACAGAACAGTGTATACAAACATAAACAGGCTTTTCTCTCAGGAGCTTGGGTGTGTATATTATTAAACTAGATTTCACTTTTTATTCACTTGCTAAATCTGGCTGATTGACAAATCCTGAATTTTACTTTTACATGTTAACAAATGGCCATCTTGGAAGGATCTTCTGAGTGTTCACACTTCAAATTTGCTAATTACAGTATTTTTCCAGGACTGACCCAGGAGCATCACCTCACTGCTCTGCCATGACTGGCTCACCCATGAAACACAGAACTGAATGTTCATTAACAAGAGTTCTAGTGTTTCGTTAAAACACGATTCTTTTTCCCCTTGAAATTGAAACATTGTTTTTGTAAGCAACCCTAACGATCAAAACCTGAAGACTAAATAAAGCCATTCCTCTTGGCTTCAAGTTTTCTCAGATACTTCTCTGCTTCATAGCTCATCTAAGGACTAAGGAGTCCACGGTCTCTCTGGATGACACTCCAAATGTGGAAGTATTGCATGAAAAGCAAAATTAGGGAGAGGGAACAAAAGTAAAGGACAGGGCCCAAACCTTAAATCATACATGATGAAAAAATGAATTAAAGGCTAATGCTTCTAACTATGTAATAGTTTGCAACATTCATTTTGACTTTACTGTATACTACATACATATTTATCCAGTCACTTTTTGCTTACCTGGCGTAATTCCGACAATCCTTTGAGAATTGCTTGTTGTCTCTTTCTAACTGCATCAGGATTTAGGAGAGGATCTCTAACATGATCAGAGCTAAAAATCTGCCGTGGCGTTTGGCAAGAATCTGAAAGTAAATGTAGATGAAATCAGTTAGCAATACTCTTTATCATTTTTTGTTTAATTCTGAAGCAGTAGATTGTCACAGCTTGTGAAAATCAGGTTTTGGCTGCTCTCAGATTATAAGCACTATTTTTAAGTCAAACAACACTTAGATTCCTGAACCTAAATCAATGTACAAGTACCTCATTAAAGCTAAACAGACAAAAAAGGCAGATTAAAGGGTAAGAAATATTGTTGCTTTTTTGATTTTTTTTTTTTGTAACTTTTTCTGGTTTGTTTTTGTGTTTTAAATACAGAGCATCATCTAGTTGCACAGGCTTCCTGTACAGTGCTGTGACACACACAGGCTACTGCAAAATTCAGTACAAACAAATACCCAACAGAATAAACTGCAGCACTCAGAGCTAGATCACTGTAACACTGCTTCTCTTCTACATGAATCGGTTCACAATACATTTCAGTACCATTGAACTGTCGATACTGTGGGTCATGTGTTGAAGGTCTAGTCACTGGTGCATCTGGATCAAGATAATATACTTCATTTGTTCGAACATACGGAATAAACTGTGAAGAGGGAGGTCTTCCAGCTTCTGTAATGGGAGGAGGGGAGCTCCTCTGCTGGGGATCTGGCTTGGTATTTTTCTCTTTTCTACTACTGTTGTTATGCGCCAAGAAATTAGAAACCTGTGCCTGGTTTTGTTGCACTTGGTGTAATCTGTTCTTAACTCCTGGAGCAGGTGGTGATTCAGACCTGTATGAAACAATACATAGTTTCATGTAGTGTCTATGGCAGCTTTAAGCACTATCAAAAATGCTCTATATATTTTCCAATTTTCAGTTACAAAACCCCCAAACAATACATGAGTAAAGTGATTAATTTTCTCAAATAGGTAGAGACAGAGAATCACCAGAGGACTGGACTTTTGCTCATTTACTCTGCTTTCATACCTGCAGTTTGTCTGGTCTTGCATCTTTTTTAATAGTAGACAATTAGGTGCACCTAAATTATTATTAAAAATGCAGATGAGGAAGGAAAAGCCTGTGTATTTCACTGTTAGTGTAGTTATACATATAAGTGATGCAGGGTATTGACATACCTTTCTTCATTCACATGATTCTTATGTAATTGTTCTTCCTAGGAAGAAACCAAAGTAAACAGTAAAACAAAAAGCTCCATGGCTTCTATATTAAAAGCTTTCACTTTTCAGGACAAGTTTTTTCTGAAATTCCAAAATGACTGTTTGACTGGTTTCAGGAGAAAGGTATTTATCAAAGACTTGTGTTAAAGAGACTCGTAGTGTCTAGGAACTGAATTAAACAAATGACAGGAGGATTGGCACCAATTTTCTGTGTCTATGGCAGCTCTAAGCACTATCAAAAATGCTCTATATATTTTCCAATTACCTTGGAAAGCTGCATTTGTAAGCCTGAAAGGTTCAGCCCGAGATCATGCCAATTAAAGGAAAGGTGGTGGTTCTAGATACGTGAGTGTCTAGAATTGAAATCTATTTAAATGAAATACGTTAATGTATCCCATGATACTTACGGTATCAGACAATGCTTAATTGTAAAAATCTGCTTAAAATTCCTTGCCTTATTTCTTAGGTACAAAATTCTGGAACATTTACCTTTCAATCATGTAAGCACAGAACTTAGATTGACCACTAACCTCAAATAAACCATCCAACTCAGTTTAACAGATCAACAGATCTTTAAAGCCATCTATGGGAACAGTTCTGGACCTTCACATAGTTTTTTTAAATACAGATTCTAAAATACATGTGTGTAGCCACAGTAAACAAATGGTTAAATAGAACTGAAGGGGTCAGATTTTTTCTGTTGGAAGGTGTGAGAAAGTGAGGTGCTTATGCACACATATGTATAGATACATATAGAGAGTGAGCAAGTAAGGGGCAGGGAGAGCGAGAAAAGGCATGAATATATTCTAGAATATTTTCTTTAAATTAAAACTGGGGGGGGGGTCCCCCAGACACAAGCTATACCGACGTGCTTACTGCAAATGGCTAAGAAATGACTCCACTAAGAAGGATGCATATCTAAGACAACAGAGTTACATCCTCAGTAATGCATATTCTTTGCAGAAGTAAAAATTCTCTTAAAGAGGTAACTCTATCTGCAGACTGCTTTCAAACAAGCTCCCCGTTTACATAATGAATCAATGGTAACAAATAAATGAATCAACATTTTGGAAGACTGAAATAACAGTAAAAACAAAGTCACAAAACCTGAATACATTCTTCTGATCATGACGAAGGAACCAACGCTGTAATACCATTCTTCACACAAAGGATAGTGATAGGAAATTCTCAGTGCTTGAGTTACAGAACTGAATTCCCATCCAGGCAAAACCATATGGTACATGAGTCTTAAAAATACCCATCGCTGCTGTAAAAGCCCACATAGTTACCTTTCTGCGTCTGTGTCCCTTAGTGTTTGTATTTATTTCTCCGTGAGGTGAAGGAGACCTGTCTGAATAACAACCCCTTTTTGGGCAGAGATTCCATGGGTTGTTTCTTTCCACCAACTGAAGCAGCTCCATTTGTCGTCTTACTTTGCTTTCTTGCCTTTGTTTTTGTAGCTGTTTAGGGTATCTTTCTGATGCTGGAATGTATCTTTTCCCAGGCTTGTTTATGTTCCAGTCAGGTCTTCTGTTGTGTTTTTCTGAAGGTTTAGTTTGTCTTTCTTTTCTTGCATATTGTTCATACAGATCACTGTAAATGCCACCAGTCTCTCTTCCTGAAATTTTATTTTTATCTATACACTGCATTTCCTTCTGGTATTTTTTGCTGTTCGAGGTTTCTTTATATTCTATAGAAATATCAGGCGATCCACAACATGCAGTTCTGTCCTCAGCTGACTCAGTGAATGCTGAAGTATTGAAGTAATCTACAAAAAAAAAATTTAAAGAAATTAGATTTTAACTCCAAGTCTAAGCTATTCAAATAATTTGTTTGACTTTTGCATGTGTATGAATCTTTCATTATTGATTTTATTCAAAAATTGGTTGTTAACAGCTTTATAATGTTTTTTACTCTTTTTGATGTGGAAGATAGATAGGACCAGTAGAAGCAAACTCAATGAGGGAGGGGAAAAAGTAAATTGGAGAATAAAATCAAGTCAGTGTAAAGCAAAATCTATGTAAAATTAAACTCCATTATTTTAAAATGGAGAATTCTATTTCCATCATTGTACCCAAAGGTAAAGACCAAACACAGCTTCTGGTTAGTTTTTCAGTATGCCAATGGTTAGGTCATATTCAGAGCACTACTGGGAATAACTGACTTTCACAGTCTTTGTCTTCTAATGGAAGTAGTTTGTTCCATTGTTAAATTACTAATAATCCAGCTTTCTTTACATACACAGAAGCATTATTTAATCTGTAAACTCTCCAACTTCACAGTAAAATTTCTACCAGAACTGCCAAAACCCAAAATATTGTTGCTTAAGCAAATAGAACTAAAGCTTCCAGTTCACACATGATAAACTGTGTGATAAACTTGCATTTCTAAATACAAGGCGTAAAGTGACTGTAAGTTAGCACTGCATGTGCTCATTCACACCTCACCTACAACATTAATAAATGCTGACCAAGTTTGAGCTGGGTTTTTAAGGGTGTGGTACACGATAAAGACTGTAAAGTATTCCACCTAGATGGACCTGCAATTGTCAGGGTATTTAGCAAGCATTGTAGAAAGCTTTTCTAAACGTTTGATTGTAAGCCCTCATTTTCTAATGGTTTTGTAACTCAGAATTGCTCATGATGCTTCTGCCAATATTTTCAAGGATTCACGAGGAACCCAGCCCTGCTCCATACCAAACATGTGAACATTCACACTGAAGACTACAAAACCATGTTTAACTGCCTTAATAAATTTAGTCCTACAGGGCTTGTGACCACGACTCTAAGTCAACACTGTATTTCACACTGCATGATTCGACTCTGTAACTGGTAAGTAACAACTTTATAGACCTATAATTTATTTAGAAGACTACAATGATACGCTGTAATACACCAACATGTCTGAGTCTGTCCAAGTATTTCTTCTAGTTTTATTCCATTCTGAATGACAGTGATGTGGCCCAGTTTGACAAATATACTGTTCTACTGTCTTTCTTGAGGTGCATCAGAGTAATTAAATTTAAAGGCTGCATACCTGTCTGCACAGCAGTGTCCTTCCGAGGAGAAGCCTGCTGATCAATGTGACTCTTAATGTCATCAGAAAAATTATTACTTTGATGTGAAATGCCCGTATTACAATTTTCATATTCTGTACCACCTAAAAAGAGGTAAATAGAATTGTTCAATTTAGTCATGTATGTTCCATTTAAACCCTGCTATCAAGTTATCAGACTGTTGTGGTTTAGAACTCAAAGGAAGACGGAGAACTCTGGTTCAGATCCTAATATTGTCCCTTTTTCACTGGAAATCTAATTGACAGCATATAGGACTGAATATTCCCTATGTATTCCTGGTTGTATCTCATATTTCTTCCTTTATGCAATACAGCATTTGATTCTTACTGAAATACAATGTTCTGCATATCAGTTAAAACTGGCATTTGCCTGGAAAGTAAGTAAACTGAAATGAAATTTGGTTCATGAAGAAAAGGCGCAATTTCTGACCCAAACACAGACAGGGAAAAAAAAAACCCAACAAAAGCAAACCCACAAACAGCTTCCACACAAACACCAAAGGAACAAGCAAACTGAATATGAAACGACTTGTACTTGCCAGCACTAAGATTCTTCTGAAGTTTTGAAATGTCATGTCCCTTCTGAGCCAAGTCTTGAATGCGCTGCTCTTGTTTTAATCTCTGTGCTAATTCTTGAGCTTTCTGCATTGTCTGATAGAGCTCATTTGTTTTAAGAGTCACAAGTTCCTTTAAAAAAAAAAGTGGTAAATATGTGATCATTTATTTTGAGAATAAAATTAATAGGATTATTTACTCCCCATATAATCCTCAAGGGTTATGTATCTTCTTATTTTGAGTAAAGCTTTTTTTTAAACAAATAAACAAAACCAAAACTAGTTGAGTAGATGCAATATGTAACACAGAACTTTCATGACTATAAATTCAGAATCTCTGCTGTGCTAATGAAAGATGTTCAATCCTAGCACTAAAAAACGAGCACCTAAATCCTCAAAGTTATTTGGATATTTATCTCCTTTCTAGTAACTTCATCTTTTCCTAAATGCCGTCTGATTTCAGGCACCTCTGACTTTGTAGATCACTGTGCCAAATAAAAGAAGTGTAAGTAAAAATAATTTAAACCCCACCCTCCTCCTACTTGCACAAAAAGGCAGAACATCCCTAAACATGAAGGTGACAGTTTCCAGGCTCAGCAGGTTCTAGGTGCAGAAGACTGGGACAAGGAAAATCTCCTATCCAAAGCCCTATTGCTGTCTCATCCCCACTTCCTATTGCATTTGCAGGCGGAAAGAACACGTTAGCATAATGTGTTTTCAAAGGGCTGTGCTATTACAGAGAAAGACGACTTTCCCAATTTTTTACCAGTTTGTTCTAGAATCGAAAGGCAGATGCTGTATGTTTCCATATAAAAACTCAGAGAAATCAGGGATCTGTATTTCTGCAGGTTTTAGACAAGGGAGTGGTTTTGGAATCACCTTGTCTTACGACATGAAATCTGCTACTGTTCCAAATACAAAACAAACAAGAATAGCTGCTACCGTGCCAAAAGGACGAATAAAGCATCAGACAAGGCTTTTAACCTTCTACTAAGGTGAGAATGTAGACAAATGCAAAATTTGCGCTTAGAACTTTTGGTTTAGCTTTTATAGGAAAGGAGTATGTAAAGCTCTGCAACAGATAAAGGACAAAGCTCTAGAACATGAATATATTCTGGAAAATTACTTTTCCAAAATATATTCCGAAATGTCTTTAATCCAGAGTGAAAGCACATCCAGTGAGAAACTTCATCGTACTGAAGCATCTTAAAAGCACTGAAGTACCAACAACAATAACTGGATCACATACTCTGAGGTTTTTCTATTTATTTAAAATTTGCATTTTAAAATGCATGTTTCTGCATTATTTAAAATGACAATTCCATTTTTGCTAGTTCTTATAATTTCTCTTCCTGAAAAGACCCTTGTCCAAAAAAAAAAAAAAAGAAACTCACCTTAAACCTGTCTGCTGTTAGTAACTGAGGAAACAGATTTCAGCTTCAAATGTCTAAAATTTCTGGTAATTTTCATTTTCAAAATGAGGTGACACAATTTTGACGGTGAAGAACAAGAACCATTTTCCTCAAACCCCTGTATTATCAGACTGTCTGCACTAAAGAAAAAGCAAAGCCCCACCTCCTTTTGTTTTTGTTTCAGCATATCTTCTTCAAACTGTTTCTGCATTTGTTCTTTTTCTCGTGCTAAGCGCTGTTCTTCCTCTTGTTCTTCCCATTTTCTCTGCTCTTCCTCCAGTTGTTTCTTCTTTCGGTTTTCTTCTAGCTGAGCCATTATTGCTTTCTAATAGCATTAGAAAAAAAAAATAGAAGATATAATATTAAGGTATTAAAAGCTATTTATTCAAAAAATCAAGACCATTTATTTCAAACACTTTGTTGCTTTTGATTTCTCACAAGGGAGGTAGATGCCCTCTTCCTTTTTATTTTTTTGTTTTCAAAATGCTTTTATTTTTCTTCTAGAGAAATGATGGTCTGATTTTTACCTTAGGTACTATAAGCTAATATTGTGATCTAGCAGAGTAACAGTTTGACCATAACAGGCTAGTTACATTTATACTAAGACTTCTCTAGACTGAGACACCACCATGCAGATACACGTTCAGCTGGAGTGCCACAGATGTAATGTGAATGACTGTAGATAAAAATTTAAAGATTCATGGAGTGGGTACTGGTAAATATCAGTTCTCCTGATGACAGCAGAGACTGAAGAAAAATGCACACAAACTTACCAGAGCTCTAAAGACTGCACTGCACCTTGTTTGAGGCAAGAATTTGGTTACAGAAATGCCATCATCTCTGTACAAATATTAAAAGAAACCAGCAGAGTCTAACTGAATGTATTACCATGAAACAACTGTAAACACGTAATCTGAAGTGTAAGAGTGCCTCACTGGATTCTGGTATTAAATCTCATGCCTTATTCATGAGACAACACTATCTTTCATCCTTTCTTCTCATTAAAATAGTGTTAGACTTTAAAACAAAAGTTTACCTGATGTTCTAACTGCTTCTGCCGCCGCCTGTCTCTCTCTTCAATCTGTGCAGGGTCCAGGAGAGCTGTCATTGAACGGAGGAAACTATGAACAAAGAAACATGTAAAAGTTTTCAATCATCGGAAAATAAGTGTAAAGACTTTCTTAATTAGAATCAGTTAGTTTTCAAGTAATATTTTCATATTGAAGTTATCCCATTATATTAACTCACAATTATGAAATTCATTTTACTAAGGAACAAAGTACAGTTATTTGCAGTAAATTTCATTACTAAACAATGGAAATACTTGTGTTTTCCAAAAGTGACATATCAGATATCTCTGAAAAAAGCAAAAGCCAGATGAATAAGACCCAAATATCAGATTTAAAGAATTTAATTAATTTTTCTTTTTAAATTTCTGAGGAGGTATCAGAAATGTTCTGGCTGGGAACTATCCTGACAAAGCTCACTCACCTGGCTTTCTGACCGTGTTCCAAGGCACTGCTTTTAGCAGCCTTTTCTGCATTTCCTGCTTTTACAGGCATGAGATTGTCTGAAGCTGCAGGTGAAAAAGGGTGAATAACAGCAGTCAGCTCCTTAGGGTCAGGTGACAGGCAAAGACTTTCAGGCTGCTTTTTGTACATTCCATTTAAGGGGTGTTGTGCATTAGCATTAAGGTGGTTCTTTAAAGAATCAAAATGCATTGCCCATCTGTCATGCTCTTCAGCCTAAATACCAAGCAACAAAGAAAAAGGAAAGTGCTCAATTACACTGTTTTTATAAAGTATGGTAACAAAACAGACAATGCACCTTTTGTAGGACAGGAACATTTGAAAAGCTCTGTTATGGAGCTACAATACAGACAGTAGTTAATTCCCTAAATCAGAAAACAGAAGTGTCTCTGTTGCTCGAAATGCAAGCCAGATGAGAAAATACACTGCTGATTCGTATACTTGGACAGCAAAACCATATTGCTACTGTATTTTCAGGAAACAAAAATATTTTTTTTTTTAATAAAAAAGGTCACATGGATTCAGGCTTTTTGGTACTAGGTTGGTTTTGGGGTTTTTTTCCAATTTATATTACTATTCCACTCCACAGTTTTTCTAATAGTACTAGGAACTGCTTCATTGAGAGATCAGTACCCTGCCCACCCTGCCATGCTCTCCTCCTGTTATGTACATACTCTCTCTCTAGCAAGATGAGCAAGCGGCATCACTTACACTGTCCTACATTTATCCCTCCATTTTAGTTCTGGACAGTAGGAGAATTAATGTGCTTTGGGCAGAGATATTAATCTCCAACTTCCTATTTTTAGCTAGACAGGCCTATTATAAAATACGCTTTCTTTCAAAATCTCTTCCACCCACAGCAGCCACCACTGTACCCTAGCAATGTACCTAAAACTTCTGTAGAGGTGACATAGTGGGTTTAAGTCTCTCTACCACCCAGACTTATTTTTTTGGTTCAGTGTTGGCCACTGGAACATTCTAATATATCACTAGTAAAAGATTTTTATCTAAGGGCCTTTGGTTTTGCTATAGGTACTGTCTTCTCTTGACTAAAAGAAGTTTCCCTGGAGGGACTGGAGAACGGCTGCCTCAAAACTCGCATTCTGCAGGTTAAAAAATAATATAGTCTGATATAATAAACTTCCTGTGCGGCCTTAAACAAAAATTCCCTTGTGTCAGAAAAGTTTCACACCTATTTTAAAAAAAAGCAAGAAAATCATAGTCCATACAATAAGAATCCAGATTATTCTTCCTCCTGTTCCCTGAGTTTTGTTCCCTTTGAATACTCTCTAGTGTTTAAGCAGATCAGAGTGGTTGGAAAATTTACTTTATTCTTATGCACATCTGTGGTGCAGTATGCAGAAGGGTTGAGAGTATAACACAAGACCTAAAAACAAAAGATGTTGAAAAAACGAGATTAAGTGCACGTTAACTTCCTTTCAAAAACAGGCTGGAAAGAAGATTACCATTAGGTTACTCACTGGTGACTGCAACCATCTTCCCACAGCACACCTATGAAATTAAAAACGAAGGCAGCTAATGAAGGAACCTTTCACAGCTGTGTTGCTTTCACAGTTTAAACAAACTCAATTTACAAAGGAAATTTCATCTCTTCCACAATTCAGGAAATGAAGAGACTTGTGTGTAGGTATGTAACCTGCCTTGGCAACAAGGGGGTTTTTTGGAGGGCAGGTAGGAAAGCTCTCTTCTAGTATTACAAACTGTGGAATTAGTGAAGAATTTCTCTAGTAATGTGTAATTGCTGTAAATGCTTCATTTGAGAGTAAAAACTGTAGCCTTTTAATTCGGAAGGCCACAATCTATGAGCATTTGTATCAATCACGTTTTGGTAACCAAGATTCTTGTTCACTAATAATGTATTCACATCATGAGATATTCTATATCTCCTGCATGGTGAAAGATACAATCCTGGGGTTAAAGCTGCGTACAGTAATTTGGAAATCTGGATTCTAGCACTAGTACAATCTCACCACGTTTCTTCACTTCAAGAGACGAAGTCTTTGGCAGAGTGTGTCAGTGTCAGCCTGTGTAAGAATGCAAAATATTCCGCTTACCTTGAAACTACGACTAGTAGAAATAGGAACATATTAAAAGTCTCTTCAGGTATTCTACCTGCAAAGTAATTATATTTGCCACTGTTTGTTTCTAGATCCAGCATAAGAGACCTACATTCAACTGCCTGGAAAAACCAAAGGGTTAAAAAGGTAAGGCTATTTTCTTCAATACTTTTTGGAGAAGCGTTTAAAAAGGTTTCGTAAGAGTGTATGTGTATTAAAATACTATTTCTAGAGACAGGATTTGAACACCACTGTGACACACCGTAGTCGTCTGTAACTTTTCTTCTCTTTTCTCATCTCCTTCTGTAATCTACAAAAAATTTCCTTTTACGAAGTGTGTGGCCACTGTCTCTATACCACCTTCCAAATCCCAGTGCTTTTGCTCAATGGTGGGAACCATTTTGTTTCTTAGAACAAAAATGTGGAGAAGAGCTTCTCTTATTCCAAAAAGTCCCTCTAAACCACAGGTACCTTTGATAAATCAAGTTTTTCTTCTATTTTTCGTAGCTTAGCTTCTTCCTTCTGTTTGTCCAACTCTTCAAGCCACTTCTTCTGTTGCTCATGCTTCAAAGCACTAAAAGGTCGTTCCTGTGGCACAGCTTCCTGAAATAAGATAAGCGATAGTCTAGTCTCTTCCTTGTACAAAAGATGCAGTACCTTACCTAGCCACATAATAAAGACTTAGCAGAAATCTTTGCCCTCAGTTGCTAGGCGTAACTGGGCTGTTCTCTTGCATGAAAAAAAAAGAAAAATGAATGGAAGTTTGTACCTGTAGCAAGTGTCTGACTGCTCCATAAAAATGTTTCAGTTGTTAGAAAGATGTCAAATAAGCCAGTCTTTGAATATTATTCTAACTTGATCTAACTTGATCTCACTCCAAAGAAACCTTACTTCTATATATCATGAATAAAAATCCCTTCCTTCTTCCTGTGGTTCACTGCTCAGTCTGTGTTCCAAGAAGATTCACCACCATGATCTAATTAGTAGTGATCTGTCATGAGTAAATTCTAGATACCATCTTCATTCTTTTCTGCTTATTAGGGGATATCTCTGTTATTTAACAAACTCGATTGGCACTAAAAATTTTCAGTGCTATCTAACAAAAAACACTCTTCAATCAGTGACTACTAGCAATAACTCAAAAACTATTTCTTGAATTAGTATTCAAGTATATAATTAGAATTTCTGCCATTAGTATATTTTAGTCTTCTATTTCTGACAAGTTCACACTTATTTCTTTAATGCATATTTAAAAGCTAATTAACCTTAATCTCACACGTCTAGTACTGTTCCTCACATCAGCCTTGAAAATGCAAAGTCTTCAGAGCATCAATATTTTGATAAACGTTCATTCAGACACAATTCTTTAGACAGAGCAAAGAGGTCTACTGAAATCTTCCGGTTTGTACTGAAGAGTTCACATCTACTGAAGACACATCTGTTGTCAATAAGTAAAAAGACACCTGCATGCAATTTAAAATCTTATACTGAAAACAAATGCTGTGCAACTGACAGCTGGTAAGTCAGAAGAACCATGATCAGAAGACTGCCCAGCTGGAGCAACTGAAATATTCAGTGGAACTTTAGTAGTATGAACAGAATTTTCCTCAGTGGTAAAAACTGAGTCAGCTGGAAACACTGTCTGCAGATAAAGTGACTACTTTAAGACCTACTCAGCTCACTAGCTTTGTTTGTGTTAAATAGCCTTTAACATATAATAAACAAGTAAATTATACTCCTAGAAGTTACTATTCATTAAAACTTCAGCCAAAACTTGTAACTAAGCATTTCATATCCAGTATTTCTTAATTCTGTAGACTGAAACAAATTCTTATGGGGCAGAGCAGTAACTTTTATATGAATGCTGAGTATGCCACAAAAGAAAAACAATTGCTTTTGCTATAAAAACTGACAGCAGGTACAACCCTAATTTCTGTTCAATGGCAATCAATTTCAGTGGAGAAGTCTCATCTGAGTACAATATATTTATCTGACACAGCATTTTCAGAGTGACAGCTGACTTTTTAAAAGGCAAGTTAGAGTAGAAGTCAAATTGCTATACTCATTATTATTTAAGCAACCAAATATATGTGAGAGCTCATGAATAATATAAATACACAACCAGGAATTACCTTTGAAACTGTTCCTCTAAACAAAACGAGAAAGATGTATACCGTTCAGTTAGGAATCAACCTGGAAAGACACGACTGGGTTGTTCATGCTACAAATACCTTAATTTGTGAAGCTACAAGCTGGATTAATGTGAAACAGGGAGTTGTAGGAATTCATGCCATGGAAGAGTTTAAAGTGACCACTGAGACTGGATTCTACTGGATTCATACAGAGAAGAAAATCTTGTATGAATTAAAAGTTGAACTGTTCTGGAACAGTGCTGTGTGGAAACTGTGTGCTCTTTTGTGTTTCCTGATAGTCTTACCTTATCTGGGTCAGCTGGTTCCACTTTCTCTCTATGCATTTTATTATTGCCAGGTTTTGCCCAGAAATTACCCACTTCTTCCAAGCCTTCTTTCAGTTTCTTCTTCAGCGCTACCTGTTCATCTTCAAAAAACCAAACTCTGGTAAGAGTTCCTGATACAGACATTACCAGTTTCTTAAAATAAAAAGAAAACAAAGAAAGAGCCAGCAGTGCATGTCTGTATTTTGATTGTAAAATGGAATGGACAGAGGAGTAAGTCTCCAATCAGCCTCCCCATGACTTTGCAGTTGAGTCTCTGCCCAGAGATACAGAGGTAACTGAGTAATCTCTCTGGGAAGACTACAATACACTGAAGGCTTTATTTCCCAGTGAAAAAGGGAAAACTAACAAATAACCAAGTATGTAAATTGTCTCAATTTTATTGTACTAGTCTTGGACTAGTGTAATATTATTAAGACCAATGGAGCTATACATGAAAGCTACTGACAATGCAGAATCAAACCCTGAAACCAGATGGTCTACACTCAAGTTGAATTCAAAATACAACACTCCTGCATGTGAATCACAAACAGCTTCATTTGTCAGAGAGAATTTACGACTGTGTTCAGTGTTTTTCTGCAGAGATTCCCCTTGGTTGGTGATGAGGCAGGACTGAAAACTGTTTCATGTTCAAACTGCAATTTGATATATTCAGTCATGCTTGTAGATTAGGGTGATGCTTTTCCCACTAAAAACTAAATGAATTTAAGAATAATGGCTATCAACTACTGGCTGAATGTAACAAAATCAGTGGCAAGTAACTCCTAAAATAATAAGCATGACTGAATATATTATTTGTGATAATAACTACTCGGTTAAGAAGCGTTTCTGCAAGAATTTATAGATAATATTTGCATAAAATTATGAAATTCAAGAAACAATCTGTCTTGGAGACTAATAAAACTATGTACTTTCCAATTTGTAGCAACTGCATTGACATAAGTAAATTTAAAAGAGCATAAGAAACGCAAGTTTCTTGGCATCCTGAATGTAATAAATTGACCAGAAATATATTCTGTGTAAGTACCTAATTCCTTCTTCCACTGGTTCTTCCTAAATTCTAACAAGGCTTTCTCCCTTTCTCTTTCACCCAAGGTAGTAAACATGTCAGAAGGTTTCCATGAATCCTTTCTAGAAAAAAGGAGGGGAAAAAAAAAATTTTTACCTCAAAATCTGTTAATTTTAAAGGTAACTTTTAAATTAGTATTTATAAAGATTCTTACTGTGATTAAGAACTACAATACCACTCTATCAAAGACACACGTTTCGTAGTCAGTAATGCATATCTACATACATAACTTTCTGTCCTGGTTGTGGATCTGCTTCTTGTTTCCTGCTTGAATCAGAGTTGGCTTCATCTGGAACAGATGAAACCTCACAAGCTTTTTGGAGCAATGTTACAATGTTTTCCTCTGATGCCTCATTAGTAGCTGTGGTAGAATATTAATATATTAAAACATATATATAAATATGACCATTGACCTTTCTTCAACATTGAGTAAATACTTTAAGAACAGGAGAAACTTACAAATTCTCCACTATTTAACACAACTATTCTAGGCCTGCTTGTAATTTTAAGGCACATTAAGTTACAACTTCACAGGGTATTTTTAGAATGCTAGACTTACAGTAACTTATTCTTGGTTAAAAGCTCGGCCTTTGGAGCTCTACTTAATTGCAGTGTGTCTTATGGCGAAAAGCTGACCACTCCCATTGCTCCACAAATGGGAAGATATGCATTAGTTCTTATGCTTCCAAGTACAAGAACTGGGAAAAAACCCACAACTATTCAACAGGCAAAAAGAAAAATCTTTGGGCCAGAGGACAAAGGCACTACTGCTCTTGAGACATACAGCAAGACCTGAACTCTTCGCAAAACCAGAAGGGTCTATCTTTTTGAGGTACTGGGTTGTTTGGTAGGTATTTTTTGTTTTGGTTTGTGTTGTTTTCCCAAACTCCTAATGGTAACGGTACAGTGCAGTTCTACTATGTTCTTTTTTTCCCTAATGTAAAATGGTCCCTTTTTTGCATGAAATATTGACATAATTGCTTGCTGTTTCGCTCTTCAATAAAATACATAATCAAGCAATCCTTAGTTTTTATTGTTAAAATTATCAAATGCTTGGTTCCTAACAGTAACAGGCAATTTCATGATAGCAAACAGTATTTTGTCTGAGATTAAACATACAAGTAACATCTCTGCAGCCCTAAGCTTTCATATTCTGCTCTGTTTCCATGAAACTAGCTTAAGTATCGGTATCTCACCCATTTCCTCTTGCTTCTCATTATTAGTCTCAGAGATGCTTCCAGTTCCTTCTTTTACAGTCATCAAAATCTGCTGAAGCTGTTCTTGTGTTAAACACACCAAACTTCTTAGGTCTTCAGTTGATACACACGGGTTTTGAGGTTTCTGTTTGCTTTTTTTAAGAACATTACGATTCTCTGAATCAGGATATCTGTTTGTGCTACCTCTTTGGAAAATCAAAGAGTGATCTTTAGATGTGGCTTCATGTGAGCAGTGTGTAGTAACTTGCAGTTTTTCACCTTTTGTCATTGATAAGCTTGATTCACTCCTTGGTTTTGTTAAGTTTTCCTGCTTGATACAAGCATTTTGTGTTGACCTCAGTACATGTGCAGTGTGCCTCATTCTCAATGTCTGTTTAGATGCTCTGGCTTTGTTACCCATCTGTTAAAGCAATAAGATTTGGCCATAAATTAAATAAGGAAATAAAGCTGAAAAAATTGCATGGATAACAAATGCAAACAAGATTGAAGCAACAAGTCAAGTAAGTGTCACTTTTTTTTTCTCTGTTACATCAATAGAAACTAACTCAGTATAAAGTAATGAAATATCTTCATGGGTACAAGGAATACCTTGGAAGAGAATAAAGCACCTAAAATTGAATATTTAAAATTGATAGTATGATAAATATCTTTATGTAGCATAACATTTAAAATAATTAATAGACATTAATTTTCCTTTTCTTTGGTGTTTCTGAAGCCTGGCTCCAAACACGTGTGCTTCCACCATTCAGCCAGTATTATCTCAATGTCGATTCTTCTATCCTGTACTAGTTTTATCCTTTCCAAGGTCCTTGATGTACACTTGTAATTATCTCCTATGTATTGAGATCTTTTTCTGCTTTCTTTCCCTGCCCAACCCACTGCATTCCAGTTTACACAGATTCAACCTATGTGACCAAATTGGAACTTAAATGCGCTTCAGATCCCTGTTTTATTAGAATCCCTTTAAGGTGTCTGGAAGTTCTGATTTACATGATTCCCTGTGCTGCTGTAACTTCTTGGCTAAGTAAGCTAAAACATTCTGCAAAAATAAAAGTAGTCACAGAACTTTTAATTAATCGTTTCTAACAGCTATTAAGAACCTGAGAAATCACAGAATATCTCAAGTTGGAAAGAATCCATTAAGTACATATTTATCTTTCATAAATATCATTGATCACAAGCATTTAGACAGTTCAAATGTGTTCTCAAATTTCTGTGTTAACAAATTAACTAGTTAATTTGTATGCTTTAGCCAAAGAAGTAGTTTTTCCACTTACCTTCACTGCAGGCTTTGATTTATCTTTTGGGAAACAAACATGAAAGAAGTGGTTAAGAACAACTTCCTTCTGAAAAAAAATCTTGATAGATTAGTAAACCAGTTATATTAATCTGATTTTTGTAAGGCGGGGGGGAGGGAGTACTTTCCCTGTAACATTTGCCTCAATTGTATCATTTTACTTTTTTTTTTCAGAATACACACTTCAAAAGTATGTTGGGAAAAAAAGATATATTCCAGTACCTGTTTTTAGTTTTATATAGATCTAATAAATTATTGTGTCAGTCTGACCGTCCCCTGCTATTCACTGTTTCTCAGAGGGCCCTGTAGTAATGGCTTATTTTTAACTGTGATTTTTCAGTTTGCTTTCTGTGTCACATCCTTCCAGGATAGTCCCTGCATCCAACCCCATCTTATTACATGATGTTATCTGTCTCCATCACTGAGAGCCTAAAGAAACAATACTTGCATTATCGCACTATCCATTATTGTTCCCCTTACCTATGCCCTGAAACACTCCTCAGTCTTTTAACCCAAATCCTAGAGGATGCATATATGTATAGTGGTCTCAAAAATAATATTAAGTACTATGTTTGATATACTTATTACTAAAGATTATAATATTGACTCATAGACGGAATGTGGTACTCAAGAAATTATGCACATATGGCTAATGGAAAAGGGTGAGAAAATAGCAGGGATGATATGTTAGTGGAACACATCTGTTGGAAACAAGGCTTTTTCAGCTGCACTATGCAGTTACTGCTCTGGCAGTGGTTGTTGCACATTTTGCAGTGATAGCACCTATAACTTTTTTTTTGCATTCCCTATTAAAGGCACTGGAAAACACTAACTTCTTAAAGTCTGCAAACCCACACTATTAATAGTTTCCAACCTAGATAAACATTTTAAAACTTGGGAGTATGCTGAATTGTCTTGCAGAGACAGCCATTAAATCCTGAACCACCTCGATTACGTTTCAGTAGCAAAAGAGTTCTATGGCTATGTTTGTCACTGGGTTCTCAAGCATTCAGCCCTTATCGGAGTAGGCAAAACTCACTTTTTGCTTCTTTCTGACTATTCAGAAACTAAGTAGTGGGATTCTATGTGCTACGCAAGCCTAACTTCTCCATGGAAAGGAGAAAGAAACATAAACAGGGTCTTTGCCATCACAGTGGGGAGATGTATAATGTGGAACTCCAAAGTGCTGCTTGAGCATTATTTTCTTGGTTTTTTGTTTGTTTGTTGTTGTGGGGGTTTTTTCCCGTTTAACAGAGAAACAATGAGTAGCTCCTTAAGCTACTGCAGAATAACCCTACCTTGAGCCCCTAAGACTAATTCAAAAGTAATGCAATGTGACGCAATTGTTTTATACGATTCAACTCAAGGAAATGCTGTTTCTATCAGTTGTATAAACATGTTAAGCTTGTTTAAGGCTAGTTCAAAGTCAGAGGCAATGCTTTATCTTACAGCCCTATCCAGCCAATGATGCTGAAGACGATTTGTAGCATTGCTTTTTGAGGTGTTGCAAGATTCCCAGTACACTGGTATTCCTGAGTGACTCAGAATACGCCACAATGCCTCATTAGACATCTGTCTGGTAAATACAGAAAATATAATTTAGGGGGCATTAAACAGAATATTTCTGTATCCCGACTGCTATGTAGAACAGTCAGGGAAAGTGGACTTGCGCTTGTATACAAACATACATCTGACAAATCACAAAAATAGAATTTATTAATGCTTTATTAAGAGCATATACTGGAAAAGTCTATCTCAGGTGGTAGTAACGAGAGCTGGCCTAAATAAACTGCTTATTGGAAACGATAAACACCAAATGCCAAATACCCAAAGCTGCTTTGAAGTCAGAAATGTGACTGTAAGGATGTAATTCTGTGTAAATGAAGCAGAGTTATTAGGCCTCTTTTTCCTTGGTAAGTAAGGTGCTATAGTTACAGAAATTATCAAGTTATGCCAGTCAATATGTAACATTACTTAACTTTTTATGAATGGAGAGACAAGCTATAAAGAGTTAAGACTATCTGCCAGCTGTTCACCAGTGGAAAGAGTATACAGAAGGTCATGCTCAACCTACTGTTCAGTATCAAGCTGGTGAGCAGGAGGACTTGTAACTAGCAATGCACATATATTCTTCCTAATCTGAACAATATTTCAATAAAGCTGTGCTTCATGTTGCTTGGATCTTAGATTTAATTTCAAGACGCTTTAAAGATTACTTGAGATAAAATGATTAAAAAAATACCAGAAGCAGCTAAAATTAGCCTAGGCTTTCCATCCAGCACTTCAGTTTCAAGCTTCAGTCCATCACTGCAAAATAAGAGAGAGGGGAATCTGAAACATTAAGTAGTCTGATAATGGTAAGATTTTTACATGAGTAACAAGGATAACTGTACATAATTATAACGCTGTATTTACTGTTCATCCAGATGGTCTTTCATACCCCCCCAAGCTTCCTATGTTTGTGAGAAGGTACTTAATACAAAGAAAGCAATAGCTCTTGAAGAGGGTGTATTTTTATTACTGATACTAGAAAATTTGGATTTGCATGTTGCAAAGTAAATCTTCGTGCTGAAGGTGCCACTCTGTATTTTTATACACAGCAATACGCCTGCCTCAAGAACCTAATAATCCAGCAGTATCAACTGTGTGCTACAAATAAAATCATAGATGCTAAAAATGCTAAACAGGTCTCCCTGAATGCCAGTGCTGATCACAGAGGGGCTGTATTCTGCAAACAGTCTTTAACTGTGCTTCTATGCAAAACAGCCCACATTTTAAAGTGGAACAAATGCTATTGTTAGGGTTTAAGAAAAACAAGCTGGTAGTGCTTTAGGTGTATGAATGTGAAGTACCCAAACGCTTCTCTTTCCTCCATGCATTAATTTGAGAAAATCTAATATGAAGATTAACGTTTAAAACAACGCTTATCTTCAAGCTGTTTCTCATTAAAAATGAAAACAGAACAAAAACTCTAACCCATCTAAAGCTCGTACGCAGCGTTCTAACTCGTAGGGCAGCACAGAGGTGCCTGAAGCTGTAACTCCAGGCGGTCAACTCGCACCTGGCAGCCGAGCCGAGCCCAGCACCGGCTCTCCTCTGCAGATGCTGTGCGGCGGCGGGGCAGAACGCGGGAAGGCGCTTGGTTCTGGCGCGATCACCCGTGAGCCGGCCGCGTCCCCCGTCGCTCGCCGGGGCGCTGCGGGGGTCCCTGGCTGGAGGGGGCGCGCCCGGCGGGGCCCGAGGGCTGTGAGTCCCGCTCACCCCGCCGGGGCACAGAGCTTCGAGCATCTCATACCCCCGAACCACTTCGCAGACCCCTCCCCAACGCCCTCCCACGGGAAGGGGCTGCTACCCCCCGGCTTTGTCAGGGAGATCGCCGCCCTCACCAACGCCTCAGCCGCAGCGCGGGTGGGCCGCGGGGCTCCCGTCAGAGCCGGGCAGGGGAAGGCCGTGAAGGGTCCTGGACCACGAGGGTCCGAGGCCGTCCCTCCCCGGCCGTGGTAGCGGCTCCCGCTGCCAGCCCCGTGAGTCCCCCCCTCCCTGCGGACCCGTCTTACCCCAGGTTCATGGCTCTGCCCAGCTCCGAGCGCGGCTGCGGACGCTGAGGGGCCGCGCGGACCGGCGCGCACGGCCCTCTCTCCCCTGTGTACTGCGGTTGCCAGCCCCGCGCAAGGAGCCGGGAGCCGATAGGTTTCCAGCAGAGCGGCAGCCGCGCCAATGGGCTCCTCGCACACTGCGGGGCCCGCCGCAGCGAGGCCTTGTGGGGGATGGAGTCTCGCAACCGGGGGACTCCGCTCAAGTCCCGCTGCGGTGCGCGGCTGTCCCGGAGGCGCTCCTGGCTGCAGAGGGGACGAACGGGGCCGTGCGGAGGGACGGGAGGAGTGATCGAGCGGTGAGGGATAGAAAGGTGGGCGCGCTGTAGCGGGAGGGGAGTGGCGGAAGCCTGGCTCTGCCCCGTCCGGAGAAGTGGCCGCTTGCCTTTTGTTTTTCCTTTTTTCCTGGTTGGTTTTGGCAAAGTGAACAAGACAGGGAAGAGGGGCGTGTGGCTGAAGGCAGGAAAGAAATGGCAGGCGGGTGGGCGCTCTGCCGAGCCGGTGAGGGGCTTCAGCTGCCCGCCGGGGTCCTGGCGCCGTGCGGGGAACGGCGGCCGCGGGATCCCGTTGGGAGCGGGGAGGTGGATACGGGAAGTAGCTGAGAAGAGCGGCGGGAGCACCGTCCTGGCGGCGAGGCTTTGCTCCGGCCCCGGCGGGAGCCATCTCCTGCGGGGGGTTTCATCCTGAACTTGCCTGGAGCGGGCCGTTCTGTCAGGAGGCACGGTGGGGTTTGCTGTACCTGGGGCTACTGCAGCGTTTCCGAGTGCCGGTCCTATTGGAGCTTGTGATCCAGCCCTTGGCAATCGTCACTGCTTTCCGTGGGTTTCCCAAGCCACGCTCTGGGGGTTGGTGGGTATTCGTGGACCATATCTGATGCTCTTGAGAAGCGTATTGAGAACTGAATGTTAAGCACTGTCCACGTAACCGTGCAAATTAAATGAATCTACATTTTGCCTCATTTTTAGGAAAAACATCTTCGACTTATGTAAGGAGGATTTGGCTGTGTTGAAGAGTCCAGTCAGCTTCAGTGAAGTGCCTCAGAGCCCGTTTAGATCTTCTACTCTGGAAGATAGCATTTAAGCTTACTTTTAAAGCCAGTGCTTACTGAAATCCTTCATTTCAAAGAACGTCAAGATCTTAAGACCTGTCCTGAATAGCGTTGCTTCTAGATGTAGTTAATTTTGTCTGGCCACAAGTCCCATATATTTAGGGGCAGTGCTGGCTGCAGCTGACAGTAGTACAAGTTTTGCCCTTTTGAGACTACAAAGAAAACATGTTTTGCTTGTTTGTCAAAGAAACATATTCATATGTGTAAACTTTCAGTGTACATATTTTAATCTTCTATGGGGGTGGGGGGAGGTGGTCTCTGTTGATATTCATAATCCCTTCTCATTAATTTAACAGTTTATATGCCAATTAAATTATGTTCTCTTTAATTCACTCAAAACACTCAAGGTGTTAAAAACCCCTTAACCTTACTCTATTTTTTTAACCATCCTGCTTCTCCCAAAACTTAATTCATTGAAATGAACCGTTACCATAGAGACTAAATCCTAGTGTCCTGCAGACAATCACCTCTAGATTGATGGAGGAGAAGGCTGAAGCATTTTCTTCTTCCTAGTCAGCTTGCAGCATCCACAATCTCTCTCAAAACATTGTGCCTGTAGTAAGCAGCTCTCTAATCTGCCTCATTTCCTCCCAACTGTATGTATCTGGTCACGGTGTGATAAGAGCTGCAAGAGAATGTTGTATTCTGATGAGCAGGGCATGCCTAGCTAAGTTAATTTCACTGGTAATTTCCTTCTCATTGACTCATCTTGTTTTTTCTGGAAAAAATCATGGCCAAACAAAAGAAAAGGAGAGTGGGCACTAAGTCATTCTTCACTAATTTAAAATTTATGTTTCATCCCCTGCTTCACAATGGATTTGCCAAATTAATAAGTTTCTATTATACTTGCAGAATTTGAAATAATGTAGCCAACCAGATCTGTCTCCTGATTTGCCTCCTGACAGCAGGTGGCAATCTAGTTTAAAACATCTCCTCAAAAGTTTGCCTTTGTCATACAGAAAATCGGGAGGACTGTGAAACCTCAGTCTTTTGCTAGGCAAGTGTGAAAATAGGTTGTCAGAAAGCTGATAGTTGATCAAGTGCTGAGGTGTCCAGGATGACACCAGAATTAAGATTAATAGTCCTTTTAATGCAAATCACAGTGGTTTCAGGACTTGGAAAAAAAAAAATCAGTGCTATTCTTTGTCTACAAGTTAAGACCATCTAGAAAACTTGTTCCAAACATAGGGAACTGGGGGTTCTATAATGGGGTAGGGTTAAAGGGTACAATATGCAGGCTTGGTAGATACTTAATCACAAGTCTGATTCAAAAAGCCCCCCTAATATTAAAGAGCAATTCAGGGTCTTAACATCAGGTTGTTGGCTGTAGCATTATGGGGGAAGGGAGTGCTTTCAAAGTGACAGAATAAACCAGTCCCCTATATTCTATGTTTAATTCTGTTCTATATTTAATGCTGTTTGTAAATGAACATGTGTGAAATGTTATGGAAAATTCACACATTACAGTAGATTACAGGAAGGCTGTAATGCAAATAATTTTACTACTTTTATTACTTTAATAATTAATTACTTTAATAATTGTACTACTACCTCAGTGTTCAGTTTTGATAGCTGCAGAACACTGGTCACTTTTTGTTCAGGTCATACCAGGTCTACAGTAAACCTCTACGGAAGGGAGAGTTAATCACGTGCTAATTGCTGTGCTTAGGTAAAACTGCACGTGTTTATTTTTGGTATCATTAACAAAAAAGTGAGAATCGGGGAAGCTGAAACAAAGTCACCTTGTAGCCCTTTCTGAATTCATCCTCACCCATTACCTTGTTGGCATGCTGCTTTACTCCTTGTTTTCAGAATTCTTGCCCCCATGCGTGGGAGCATTTGCATAATTTTTAGTGTATGAGATTCTTGCTAAACTTTCTGACTCCCAGGGAGAAATCGAGTTTTTTGGCTTGCTGTGGTTGAAGCTCTGGCTCAGAGTTATTAAACTTTAGATATTTTTAAACCATTTTTTAACCCAAATGTTACACCTAATTTGCACAATATATGTATGTCCAAGGGCAGCAGAGGCTTGAGAGTGAAAAGAATAAGGCTCAGTTAGTCTAAAGAAAGAAATTTGGTAATTCATTTCCTTCAAAAAGGAAAATCCCTTATATTTTATCCTGTTATAGGGCAAAGGAATATATCAAATGGCCTGTTGATTCACTCAAGTCACATCCTCAAGAGACTTATGCAGACATTCTGCCCTGGTATGCACATTTCATTCTAAAGTAAATGCATATATGTGCACCACAAGGCAAAAACTGGCTTCCTCACTACTCCAAACTTGAGCACATATGCTGTTCTGTAAGATGCAAATGGAAAAAAATAAAACATGCTTAAGTGAGAATTGCTGGAGAGGAAGGAATTAACCAGAATGTATTTTTCCTCTTTCTTTGACTAGTAGTCTTATTGGAAATTCACTACATAAAGCATGTAAGTATCTATATTCCTTTTACTCTGTAACTTTAAATTATCTTTGTTGAATCAAACAGGCTGTTGCCCTTTGGTATCTGAAGCAGAACTGGTTTGGCTTGCATGTAAGGTGTCAGATTAATTCTTTAACAGCTATACCATAGATGAAGTTGGCCAAAATAATTTTAATTTGTGTATTCCTTTATCGAATACCATTTTTGAAGGCTTGTGTTTTGTGAAGTGCAAGATTTTTATATAAGTAAATGGAAATAAGCAGATTGTAACTTGTGTAAAAGGACTTCCTACGTTAAAAAAAAAATCACTCCTTCCATTAATGTGCACTTGGCTTTGTATTATCATGAAGGCCAGATTTTTCTATTTTTTTTTTCTCTTTCAAACTACCCTGGAAATTTCCTCCTGAAATATCATGTGTCATTCCCACATTAATAGGCAGAATTCTAAAAATACACTATATCCCTTAACTGAACCACAGTTTCATAAGGAATCCCTATGTAATGTTTATATATTGTGAGAAGGATTGTATCAAAGTGTTTATTTGACAGGAGAATTACTCTGTCCCACAGCAGGACAGTTACCCATCATGCACTGAGAGTACATTGTGCACTGATGCTGACAGTACAGATTTTAAGGCAGTCTAATCACCTATAAATTGACATACTTTTTAAACGAGCAAGCAAATCTATCTAGTGTACATGCTACAATTTAAAATGTTTTTTGAGGAAACAATAAAGGAGTCTTTGAAGATAAATCCTGCTCTGATTTACATTTAAAAAAATACCTATTTTTTTAATCTTTCAGTATTTGCTGTGATTTTAAATCATGGGAACCTTTCAACTTTAAGACAATTATTCTATTTTATTTGGAGAGTTTTAATGTAGGTTGCATCAGATCATAAAACTCCAGCCTTAATTTGTGGTTTTATCTTCCCTGTATCTTTTCACTAGATATGAAATTAATTGCCTCTGCTGACATACATTTTTTAAATATGTGGCTATGGAATCTATATATTATCATTAGGCATTTTTGTATTTTGGACTGGATGCTTTAGCCATGCATTCCAAACTCTGTAATGCAATTCATGACATTATGTCTCATTGTATGGACTATGCTCTAACTTGCCAGGTTTCCATATTATATAAATAAGCTTTGTAGTTTTACTTACTGATTCTTATCTGCAGAATTCCATGTGAATGTTAGAATCCAGTGTAATGGGCATGATGGGAGGTGATGTGAAATATCTGAAGAAATCTAAACATTATGTTTCCTGCTACTGCTTGTCCAAAAATATTATTTAAAGTGCTTATGCTTTTAAGAATAGAGGAGACAATACTTGTTTCTATAACACAAGGACTGTTTGAATGCTTGCAGAAAGAGTTAACCAGGTTCTATTTCATTTCCTGATAAATTAATCACCAGCGTTCCTAAGTCCTTGACTTATCATTCCAGAGGACTGAATAAAAATACTTTCAGGCTACATGCATCTCTCCTAAGGATCATGAAACACTATACAAAGCACTCAAATCACTCATTAATTAAACTTTCTAATAGCCCATATAAGCAAGGTAAGAGGCTGAGATTTCAGTGGGAGGTAGGTGTTATGAAAGTCCCATCAGGTGTCTGCCTTGATCTCCAGATACATAAATACCATTAATATCTGGTCTTAAGTGACGAGAGAGAACAAGTCCCATTGATTTTTCAATCACTTACATACTCATGAAAACCCCACTCAGAATTGTTAGGCTTATTTTCTAGGTGGATAAATGGATTGGCACAGTGATTAAATTCAGCATTGTTAGTGATAGCTCCTGGAAGCTAGAACAATGGGGGTTTGGCCTGGGATTGGGTTTGTAAATGCATTTACAATACAAATGCAGCTGAGGGTCCCCCAAGAATACATTTTTTTGGGCCTCGCATATGGAATGTAGGAATTGTTGCTGCATGGGGGAGTATTTTTTAAATAGTTGAATATACTGCAAGTATGGTTTTATTTCATTAATAACTATTTTGTCTGATTTTTAACTTAATTTTGGGGGGAAGTGATCCCCAAACCTTTCCAGAATAGAAAGTGTATCCTTTTACCTTACAGTGACAGACAGAGATCATCATCCTTCTTTTTAACGTGTATGTGGTTTCTCTAGGATATCCAGCCATTGCAGATGTGGTAAATTAAATCAGGAATGTCCTTAAGGTGTATTTAATTTTTCTTCATTAAATTCAGTAGTTTGAACTATAGAGAAGCTGAGCGCAAAGGTGAGTGAACAGCAAATCCCTGTCAAGTGCTCTGCAGATGAGCGCTGACACAAAGATGACTGCTGAAGAACAGCAGCCCTCAAAGCATAAAAATGTCTTCTATGCTACTGGACAGGTTCAAATTCATGCTTAGTTTTTAGGTCATCAGAAGTTAAATGGGAAACCTAAGTAGTTTTGGTCTTGCTTCCAATACATTTTAGGGAATGTAAATGAAAGGTTTTAGATTTGTTTTCTTGATTGCTTCCTGCAAATGCAAAATGAAGAGTAACTATCAACTTCATGCAATCAAATGCCAGCATGAGATGGTGTTAATCTTTAGCTAGCATACTTGACAATTAATGAAATGAACGTATGAACTGTATGCCAAATAAACTGACTGTTGAAATCAAACAAAATCTTGCTTTCAAGAAAATCAGTTACTTTTTGGCACTCCAACTGATACAGGACTACGTGTTCTGATTTTAAAATAGTATTCCCAACAGGAGCTTACGTGATGTCCATAAATTAGAGTTTATATCTGATATCATGGATTAGTACACACTGAGAAGTTTTTAAACATTAGCATATTTCTAAAATATATTCCTATGTATCAGAGGAATGCAGTTTCTGAAACCTGCCTTTGTGGCCAAGAAATATGCAGACCATATGTATCATACTTTGTTTTCATTGTGGGTATTACACATTCCTTCCCTTCATATTTGTGGATTTAAATTATAGTTATACTTGAGATTGTGTTAATAGGAATTGTCTTCGTATTGTCTTTGTATAACTTGTTCCCTTGCAATGCTATTACATGGAAAATTGGTACTTTCCTGTTCTGAAATATACACAGTTTTGACCACCAAGAAGCACGTAAGGAATGTAAGGAAACTATGTTCTTATTGCATATGCATTACTGAACAACATTAAAGCAGGAAGAAAAACTTGGAAGTAATCCACCCAGATTTATGTAAATTGAAGACTACAGTGGTCTTTTCCTTTTGTAACCTTCAACTCCATCAGTTTGATTGGGTTGCAGCCAAATTAATGGGTGGCAAAAATGGGTGTTGCTCCAGTGGAGTTGCACTGTATCAGAACAAAAGTAAATCCTACTTTCCTATTGAGATAAACTCTTTAATTAGCTTCTTGGGCTTTATAGCATTTGCCATAAGTATTTGTAAAGTATCTTCTCTATTCAGATATCTCATGCACCTCTGCGAATATCAACTTTTGCATTACCACTGTTCATAGGAATTGTTCGGAGATAACATACTTAACTGAATATTCCAGTAACTTGTTTTGGAAGAAACATCTTTTGAAGTGAGCCTTGCTTCAAAAAGGCATGTTTGATGTGTATTTGTTGTCTGTACATGGCACGTGGTACTGTGAAATTGCACATAGCTAAACAAGGTTCTTGTCACACTCATTTCCTGTCCTGTTTCTTCCCATGGCAGTCTTAAATGAAAAAAAAAAAAAAACCTCAAATTCATCACAAAACTTATTTCAAAGTTTGTGGCTAAAAAGGATTTATGTGTAGTGTCATTGTAGAATTGGTTCAAAGTGTAGGAGTAGAACATGTTGCACAGTAAGGCAAAATGTTACCAAGCAAAGAACGGATTGTGATCTAAGTTAAGTGGCTACAGATTTTTACCAAGTTTTCTTTCCGTATTCTTATAGCAAATAAACGTCATGGTACTATACTGTAATACACAGTGATTGTCAAAACACAAAGGCATCGAGTAGTATTTCTTACAAATATATTCCCCATCAAATGTTGGGGAAGAATAAAGCCTGCATCAAAATAACAGTATTTTCTGGGAATGAGATTCGAATGTTAATTACATAACACTAATATGTAGCATCAAGTTTGGATTTTTAAAATAATGAGGTTACTAATGATCAGCCTATTAAGTGAGGATGGACCAATGTTTCATCTAAAGTATGTATCATCTTTTTTTCCTAAAAGTATGTTTTGATATAGTTTATAATAAAACATTATAAAAGCTAAGATTACCACTTAACATTTCATTCTTGTCAGGAAGGCATCTCCTGCAAAATACTTACAAACGAGCCTCTTACTTCTCAAGTCTTGACTGAAATGCATTTTGCAGAAATCTGACAACTGTTCAGTACAATTTGCAAGCTGCAGAGAATGCAAAATAGTCTTTGATGTCTGGGCAGAAATTCACTGTACAGCAGGGAGTTGAGATAGGTTCCCTGCATTTTGTCAGTCCATGTTGTGTTTCATTAAGACATGGCAAGCATTTCAGGATTATCGTTTGACAGCTGAGAGTTTTTGCTCCAGGTTAATAAGCTTGATATTTTTTCCTCTCCCATTTTCCCCTTTCATAACAATCCGATAGGCTTAAAGGAGCTGCCTTTTGGATAGAGCTATCATATTGGCACTGATGCATGCCTCAACTTCATGCATAGTGTCCCATGTGAGCTGACTAGGTTCTACTACATAGGAGATTAGCAGAAGCATTTGATATAGTAAAATTAGTATCTCACAGCAGATAGAAATATCTGATGTAAGGACCGCAGAAACTGTCCTCGCAAGAAATCAATCAGTATGGATTTGAACATACGCTAATAAAAGCTAAATTAAAACATTAAAATAGCAGAAAATAATAACCAAATAATTGAAACAGTAGTGATGTTTATTTGTACTTGTTATCAAATATGAATGATTGTCATAAAGCAAGGAAAAACTGTAGTAAATCAAACACTAATAAAGTAAAACTATATTATACTTTGAAAATTAAAAATGTCATCTTCAACTCAAAATAGGGGCCAAAAAAGTGGAGAAAAAGGGGAGAAAGTTATCTGCATACCAAAAATGGATCAAGCCAGTGAATTTTTCTGAGCAAGCACTTGATCAGGTGTTATGCAGATAGCTTTCTCCCCATCTTTATTCTTATATATACATATACTTTAATGTTCTTATGAAGAAAATGTCCATAAATTGTTAAAAACCTCTAAGATAAAAACAAATAGATCAGCCAAATAGGGAATGTTCATCAGAACTTGGACAAATCGGCATGCAGAGGATATACTAGGAGAAAGCCGTGAAACAATCGAAGTTAAACCAGCTGCAGAAGTATAAAAGAAAATGATAGCTTTAGCAAATGAATGCTAGTAATTATATTTCCATCAGTTTGTATTATATTGTTTGTCTTCTGGGGACAAGATTTAACTTATTCAGAATCTGAACCATTCTGATTTCAAGAACTTAGGCAAAGGGACTGCTCAGAAGAACCCCTGAGGGAGAGAGTAAGGGTATGTTCATTTTGTAATGGATCGTCTCGGAAGAGGTGGGCTCTGAGCTTCTGGCGCTGTTTGTGTTCGGTTTTTAAAACCAAATTTTCAGGGATTTTAGAGTAAACTTAATATTGAGTTGCATAGCTGCATCAGCTTGGGAAGTGAGGGAAGGTATGAAGGCTCTTGTTAAATGGAGCTCTGTAGTATCAGATAATAATACACAGAAAAAATAACAGACATCATAATAAACAAACATCCTGAGTAGCAGTATTTGCTAGAAATTGTGTGGCTTTGAGAAATCAGCTATGAGCTGATTTTTACCTTTACATGAGACAATGGAACTATATAAACAAGAGAGGAGATGATTGTCATTTATCTTGCTCTAAGACAAATATATTAATTTCTATAAATGGCTATCCCATGTATCCATTTATTGTATAGTGGGCAGGAGACCACACCTTCATTTATGACCTGACATTATCACAGGATGACAGCATGTTAAAAAATCCTTTTTTCTTCGAAACTGTTATGTTTTTATACTTTTTCCAATTGTTTCTGATGGAGGGAACCACAGAAATGTTACATAGATTAAAATATTGAGGGCATAGTAAATACAAATATTACACTTTATTGTTACATGACTTAGGAAAAATAGTTAATACACCATTGTGTTATTTAGGGAACATGTAATTATTTGTGTGTTTGGAAGTTTTGTTAAGATGATCAATCTAGATCACAGCACTTCTGTGTGATAAGGGAAGAGAAGCATATCCACCAGGCAGAGGCAGATAGAAACAAACAGATTTCTCTACAAACATTTTCAAGGAGCTTTTGTATTTTTGCTGATCTGATTAGGAAAAATCCGAGTAGAGTATCAGCAGGCTGAATATAAAAGTGTTTGTGCTGAGGGATAAATAGCAGGATTTTCTACCAAATTCCCTCATCTGCCCTTGTCTTTCTACACTGTAAACAATGCCATTTTCATAGGCATTTCCATAGTCTCTTGTCCTTCCCTTTATCAGTATCTGGTTTCTTCCCAAAAGTTCAGCACCTTCTCTTTTCCTTCACCCTTAAGCTGAACATGTGATTGGATTCACATTTGTATTTGGGGGTAAGTAATAAATTGTTGCAAACTTCACCTCTGTATTATCTAGATTAAGAAGAATATGAAGGAAGAAGTTGCATGTCTAGTTCATACAATCTTCTGTATGGCCTCATGGGGTTTCATTTGCTGATAACTTATTTCATTATAGTTATTAATGAGAGTATTTAACCCTAAACGTAAATATATGATTGTCCTTTTCCTTGCCATTTTTGATAGTCCCTGTAACTGTGTGAAGAATTCTGTTGGGGAAGTAGAATTTTATATACATTTAGTAAAGATGCTGTTAACATTACAGGTTACACATGATGGTGAACTGGTCCCTCAATTAGTAAAATGTGATATATGCTCCCAAATGGAAAGTTTTATTATAGTTTTACCTTCCCTTCTTAAGAATTTCACAGTTGTAATTATGGTTGGCGATAGGTGAAATTTCATGGATTTCTGTAGAATTATAAACTCTGTCCTAACAGTTCTATAAGTTTCTAGGATTTCTTTCATATTTTGTGCAGTACTTCATAAATCTTTGACTGACTAAATGGTGCATAAAAAAGTTAACCAAAGCAGTAATAGCAGATTCAGCTCTGACTAAATTAAGTAATTGTAGAGATTGATTTGGCATAAACCCCATCAGCTACACTGAATTCCGTCCCCTCCCTCCCACAAAATTTAACAATAAAAAGGCTTTTAGAATTGGAAATGTTTTGCTTTTATCCTTATGGCTTGGTTTTTACCTGTCCAGCCCTTGGGTATAGCTGAAACAGAAAATGCAGCGTAATGGATGGAGATTTACAAGAAAAGGAGAGCATCACCTACGCTGATGTAATGCTTTCTCTCATGTTTTGTATGAATCTCCCCTTTTGTCAAATTTTCTGAGCAAAGCTCTTTACTCATAACTTACTTCTTAAACCAAGGTGGGCTTGAACTTGGATGTATTTCAAAATAATTTTAATAAATCTCAACAAATGCTACTTGCTAAATATTTTCATTTTCATCTGAGCTTTAGAATTTCTGAAAATGTAAATTCATTTAGATGTAATCCTTATCAGTCTGTGAAGAGAGTGTTCATTATATCTGACAATAAATGTTTTTGCAGAAAATTGGGAAAACAGCCTAGATCCCTTGAATGGTTTATGATTCAATCCCACTTCATGAGTAAGCTTTGCCAACTGTTTTGTTTCTACCATGAAAGCTATATATATATGGGTGGATGTGTATGTACACATGCACACATATATATATAGGGTTGTTCTTGTAAGTATACATACACAAAAATATATATAAGTATATACTGTAGTTCTGTTCATTCTGAAAGCTTCATACGGTTGAATTAGATAAGCTTGTATAGAAAGATATTGGGACACTAGCAGTTCAGGATATTCCTTTTGAACAGGCAAAGGAGCTTTATTAAGGAGATAAAAATGTTGTGCCATAGCTTTCAAAAATGTTCTGTGCTTCAGAGAAAAAGACACTTATCTAGCTACTACAAGATGAGAATGAACTTGTGATGACAAGCGTGACAACAAATTATCACGTTGCTTACTGTAGCTCAAGTCAGTGTGGTCTTTCTTCTGCAGTGATTTTTCTGTACTAATGCAATGCTAATGTACATCCGATAGTGATACTGTATTATATTCTGGAACAAATGGAACCTGCCAGCAATTACTCTAATATCTATGAGAAATTGCTTCATACTTGTGCAGCTCTCTACAGGTTATAAAAAATTGTCACTTCTTGAAAGGGCGTTCTATAATATTATGTTGTACTTAATGTTTTTAATTGAGTATGCTCTTACAACATGTGGTAATTCAGCAGCATAAGTTATTGGATCATAGTAGTAAGAATGAACCAAATTCTGTCACTTTTATGTACACTAAGTAGAAAATAACTTGTTTTAATGGGCTTATTGCCAGACCAATGGAAGTCTCTGAGGTGTATCAGTGAAGTTGCCAAGGAAGAGGCTGCAGCACTGACACAGTAATGACTATTTCTGTCTCTAACAGTGATTA
This sequence comes from Strigops habroptila, assembly GCF_004027225.2. Classification (NCBI taxonomy): domain Eukaryota; kingdom Metazoa; phylum Chordata; class Aves; order Psittaciformes; family Psittacidae; genus Strigops; species Strigops habroptila. The sequence goes on along the minus strand of NC_046360.1, from coordinate 25,411,294 downwards.
AAATATTTTCCCTGAAATTTTGTATGATTATTCTTAGCTGAGTGTATGTGTGTGTGTGTTCCTTTTGACTTGTATTTAGGGGGTTAAAATACAGAGCTAGAAAGATGGTGTACTACTACAGTTCTGTTAGAAATGCCCAAATAGAATGTCCAAAGATAGTCTGTGAAACAGCCATATGGCCAGGAGCTGAAACACATTGATTTCTATTCCAGAATATTTGGGGTGTAACCTTTTCCCTCCCTAATTCACTTTTCCATTTGCAAAATAAGGCACTACTATTAAACCATTTGATAAGATTTTTCTTCAAACATGTTATAGTGACATCTCACTTTTATAGCATGTACACTGCTCTTGTTTCAGTAACACAGAAAAATGCAGTTTCATCTCATCTCTATGGCTACATGGTGTTATGCAACATGACTTTTGGAAAATTCTAAGAGGTAGCTTTTTTTCTCTTTTTCATTTTATCAAGGTAAATAAATCCTTTTGTTCAGGGGGAAGCAAAATACTGAAAATAATAGTATTGCAAAAGCTACATGGTTCTTTGGACCTTCTCAAGCGAGCCCAGAGAAGGGCACAAAGATGCTCCGAGGGCTGGAGAACCTCTCCTGTGAAGACAGGCTGAGAGAGTGGGGCTTGTTCAGTCTGGAAGAGAGAAGGCATCCAGTACCTAAAGGGGGCCTACAGGAAAGCTGGAGAGGGACTTTTTACAAGGGCAAGTAGTGACAGGACAAGGGGGAATGGCTTTAAACTGAAGTTCTTCCCTGTGAGGGTGCTGAGGCGCTGGCACAGGTTGCCCAGAGAAGCTGTGACTGCTCCACCCCTGGCAGTGTTCAAGGCCAGGTTGGATGGGGCTTGCAGCAACCTGGTCTAATGGAAAGCGTCCCTGCCCATGGCGGGGGGGGGTGGAACCTGGTGATCTTGAAGGTCCCTTCCAACCCAAACCATTCTATGATTGTGTGTATGGTATATAATAATTCATAAATGATTTGACTAACTGGCAACTTGAAGTACAGAGGTTTTAAACAAAAGCTTTTTGGAAAGGGATTCCTTTTCCAGGCCTTACTATGCACACACCACCCCCGATAGCTCCTATATCGAAGGGGTTAACACTTGTTGTCCATATGTATTTTTTCACTTGCATTTCTTTCCTAAAAAAAGGAGTTATTTGTTGTGTTTCTTCTTCCATACTAAGGAAGCTAACAAGTTTAGAGCACTTAAGATCTCACTGAATGACCTTTTTATACTTGTAAAGTTGAAGTAAGCCAATTAACATCACTATGGAATTCAACTATACTTTCAAGGCCACTTGAAAGGTCATGGAGATCATAAAATATTTACACATTTGAATCTTGGTTTGGTGAATGAAAAAAGGGATGTCTGTGACACTTAGAACTGGTTGTCATGGGTGAAAAATAAATGGACAAAAATAGGGATAGCAGGACTGTTGACTGCCTAAAGGGCAGAAGTTGCTGAGCAATTCATCAGCAACTGCTTTATGGAAGTTTCAAGCTCAAAAATATTTTATGGGTGCTGCAGAAACAGAGCTATTTTTTTCTTCATAATCAGTATGATATGGATTGTGGCAATGAAGACTTTCTATTCCCTTCTTCCATCTGTGTTCTACGTCCATCTGTCGTACTTTATCCATGTTTAGATTGAAAATGTTCTGGATTTGTGGCAGTATTTGTATTTACAAACCAAAGAAACAATAGGCTGAATGTGACAGAAGCTGGGAGACTTACTGATATGGTTACTTGGCAATAGGACCCCAGCTACAAGAGGCCAATTTTGTTATTAGAGTTGCTAAATTCTGGCATCAAATGCTTATCCTGTTACAGCTAAGAAAAAAATACAGTTGCACTCTGCTGTCCTTAGGACACACCACTTCTGAACAATAACAGATTATCCAAAGGATGGCTGGAAACAAGCGGCATCAGAGTGAACAGAGTGATACTTCCTAAAATGCAAGACTCAGGCTAATCAATAAATAGATTTTTTTTCCCTCAGATGACAAAGCCAAATGTCTTAATGGTTACTACAGAGCTATATACAAGTTCTATAGTCTTTGCTGAGTCTTTAATTTGTTAAAAAAATGGATATGTACAGAGTGGAAAAAAAAAAGGAAAAATATTTATCAATTCTCAGCTCACTTCTTTTATTCAGTATGATCTTCAATATTAGCACAGAGGCCAGGTAAGAACAATGGGTTTACTTCTCTGAGAGAGGCTCTTTTCCCCACATCCTTAAGGATGTTTTACTAAAGTTACACAAACACACATTTTAGATTTAAAAATACTATTCCAAGAGATTGGTAATTTGTCCAATTAACTGTATGACAGCGCTGTCTAGATAAGAATTTTTCCTTTTTCCCAAAGAGGAAAACATTGTGGTCATTGTGGTGCAACACCATATTGATATGCCAAGAGAATGGATAGCAAGGAATGCTAAACCTGGCATTGCTTCTAAAGTAATATGTATCAGATTATGCCCTCATTGCTGTCATTGGGGTAGAGATTTTTTCTTTTATTCCTGATTACTGTGACAAGATGAACTCTGGAAATGTCCCATAAATGAGAGTTAAAATGTAGACCAGGCAGAGCAAAGGTCAGGTAATGCTAATGCTGGGAGACCAAGAAGAGACTGCATCAATCCTTGATCTGCAGGATCACTGCACCTTATAGGAAGAAGCAGTTCTTCAAAAGAAGTAACTACTTCCCTGCTGATCCTGTTGTCAGATGGCAGAAGACTATGGTATGAAAGTTAAAAAAAATATTCTACTGGAAAAGAGACTATAACTTCAGGAAAAAGCTACATACTTATAATCTATTTATTTAGGAATAAATGAAATTGTTCCTATTCACTGGTGTGATGAAGCTTATTATTTTCTTAAAAGAGCTCCCCTTATTAAAAAATATGCAATTTTTGCATAGTAAATGAAATCCCAATGTGCTTCTCACTTCATTTGAACAGTCATAAGCTGTCATATAATTCCAGAGCATAATATTTATTTATTTATTTATTTAAAAATCTGTATTAATTTTATCTTGATAAAATAAACAATCTCCAGCCAGGCTATTAATCTAATGTGGGTGGTATGTGAAGTTAATTTCCAGTGGGCTCTATGTGAAGCACATTTATTCCCCTCTTAACAACCTGCATTCAGCACAGCGCTTCCACCACCATCACTTCCACCAAAAGTAATACCTTCTGATAAATTAATGGTTGAGATTCACTTAGTCTATTTGTTTATAATAAAAATCTACAACGCCATATAAAAATGGAAATTATTTTTCAGACAAAATTATTTGATAGCTTTCCTTCAAAATCAGAGCATAAAACCAGTGTGTCTTATGAAAAGCAGGGACAAAATGTTGAGAGATTTAGTATTTTAAAAGAATGAATCTTCAGTTTATGTTTCCGTAATAACAAACAGCACTGACAGTTTTAGAATAGCTAGAAACAGTTAGTCTAGTTTTTGTGCAGCCTTGGGGATACTGGTTCACCTTGGGTTCTACTATAAGAAGTAAATAGCGATCTTAGGTAAAATACTGTAGCCTAAATTCCATTAGAAACTGACTGCCAGAGGTGATTGGTATAGGGATCATCTCTCTACTTCAAGTGCTGACCGTTGCTGGAATTGGACTAATAAAAAGTAATTAATTAGTAACTCAGTAGCTTTTACTTGTTCTTCCTGTGCCTATTTCATAACACAACCATAATTCCATTGCAATATAGGGGTCTGGGTTTTTATTTTCCTGCAAATAAAAATTCTAATTATTGCAGTACTTCATTCTGGTCTTTCCCTCACCTCTCATTCATTTCGTTCTTAGTTTGTTTTATTCTACTTGCATGCGTCTTAGTCACTCCTATGCCTGTGAACATGTTCTGCTTTCCAAGCTGATCTGCAAAAAAGCATCTCTAAGATGCACTCTAATTAATATGGATGGGTTTGGTGACCACAGCTTACATTTCAAATAGCAACATGCAGATCTTAACTATTTTCTGTTCTATATAAGAGCTATGTGATTTTGGAACACCTCAGTTTGAGCTTCAGTAGCATACAGAATTTGTCTTTTAATAACTTCGTGTAGGAGAACTACAGTACCCCAACCGTCTGCTTTATGCTGAACTCTCTGGAGAAGCCAATTTTGTCTTCCAGAACGTGGCTGCTGCACATGCTGGGTGCTGATTGCAAGTATTATCTTAAGAGAATTGCTTCTCAATATTTAAGAAAATTACTCTTCTTTTAAAGGCATTCTTTTGTGCTTTTGTACTCCTACTGGCTTCATCACACCGGGAGGTAACTGACAAATAGCATCATTCAATTCCATGGCTGCTTTTGCAGCTACATTGTGTTTATCAAACAGATTGGGAGGAAGAGGACTATGAAAAATCAACAACCTGCAGCTTCTCAAGAAGCAAAGAATGTGGCTTGGCAAAAAAGAAAACCTGTACTATAGTGCAACCAGAGTGGTTTGTCTGTGTAACAAGACGGGAGAAGAGTTTGACCTGAAACAAAGGTTCATAGCCTTTGGGCATACTAATGTCCTGCTTTACAGAGAACTCTTGAAAATGTGAATGTAGGTAGGAGCCCTGCAAGAAAGAGCATAACCAGAATATTTCCTATCAGGCATTTTTCCTTACTGTTTGTATTAGTAGGCATATGATACAGAAATTTAATAACAGGTTTGCTAAACAACCAATATTAGTGGTCCTGAAGATCTAGTGGGTTTATATGCAAATAACCTGAACTCACCTTACATTTCTGAGTACCCGCTGCTATGCCAAACTAAATCCTTTTTAAGCCTCATCTTCTTTCTTCACTTCTGTTCCTTATAATACATCGTGGATCACCATAACCTCTGCTCTGTAACAATACCACAGAAGTAAATTTCACTCAACTAATATAATTGTAAACCATCTTTTTTTCTCATTAAAGACAACAAATTGGTTTTGCTCAGGTTCCCTTTTATTTCTAAATTAACTCTTCTGTCTGTCAAGCACAGGCCACAGTGCTGTTTAGGATCTTAAAATTGCAACTATACTTAAACACCATACATGAATCCCACTAGCTGCATGAAAGAAGCAGGCAAAATATTTCCAGTGAGATAAGGTTTGTGCAGAGAGGTAATACATTTTCCTAGACCAATTGCTGTAGCTGCAAAATATTTCTACTCATTTTCAAATGTACTCCTCTTCACAGCTTCCTGGTCAAGGTATTAAAACAAAAAGATTGCAGGAAATAAAAACATATTTTGAAAATCCAAAGGGCGTTTAAATAAGGAGCAATGTAAGTACATATAAATAAGAAGCAGAGATACGTTATTAAAAATACTGTTGGTGTAATTACTGCCTCCTGGTTTATCCAGGTATCTCTGGTTCTTCCATATTAAAGGTGGTCATATACAGTTCTCATAAATCACTAGTAGCACAATCTGCTCGGGGATCAAGAAATTACGCTCTGCATTGTAGTCTGATCTTTCATGGTTTATAAAGATCTTTTTAATTGAGTTATACTTCAGTGATTAATGCATTTATCCTCCCCTTCACAGCGGCTGCTGCTGCTGTAACATATGGTTTGCCTGTCTGTTTTTGCTATACATATTTGCTTTCCAATTGCCCTGAAGATTTCAGAATAAATTCAGTACTGCATGGCAAAATACTCCTTTATCCCAACATGAAAAATCTTGTGATTTATAGTTCAGTTGTATATAGGTGTTTTACATGCTGAAGGAGCAAGATATGGTTTTAGTACAATGGAAATAAGCTATATTTGTGAGGCTTTCCATTGCCTTTCTCTTACTTTCTCTATGGCTGATAAATTTATAGAAATTTTGCATTGATATTTCTTCCTCTAGTTAGTGATTTCCTTAAAGAATTTTACCAATACTCTATTTGTTTCTATCACCTGATTTTTCTGGGAGTTCTGAATCCACTTCTCAACATTTCTTTACAGCTTCAGCAGAGATGATGGCTTTCTTCTGCCTTTTTTCACATCTGCCAAAAGAATATTGTGCTGTTCAATGCTAATGGATTGACAGGCGTGTACATGTTTCTTCATCCTTAAAGGTGAGGGAAGGATAGAGCAACAGCTGTTCATAGGCTTCATTTTTGCTTCTTATGTTTTGAGGTTTCTGTCATTTTTCAGCAGCTTCAATCAAGTTTTCTTCCCAAGATTACATCTAAATGATAAAGAAGAAAAACTATGTGGAAATGAAAGTTACTGTGGCCTATTTAATCAATAACCAGAATTGGTCGGAAACAAAATTGTTAGTTATTTCTACTAAGCTTTAAAGTTCAATGTTTTCCTGTTACCTTTTTCTTTTTAATTTTTATTTGACTCCCTCAATAAAGTCAAATAAACAATGAGAAAGCCCACAAAACTGGACAAAGGAGATTAGGCATAATCACACAGGGATTTTTTTCCCTCTAAACAATTTGTCAAGTGACAGCAGAAGAAAAAATTCCTTGAACTTGCAAGAACTATGAGAGCCACCTTCTCCCTCATTGCACAGTCACACCTCAGGCATATTCATGCCTGCAAATTGCATATGCTGAGATTTGCAGTCCACTAGAAATAGATGTGTCAGACTGACAAGGATTCCTGTACATTAGCAGCCATTTTGTACCTGTTTGTAGGGAAATGTTATGTAATGTCAAGCTGGCAATTAGAAAACATTTCTCCCTCTCTATTTTGACTTCTGAGCCCCCTCTTTTTTTCTTTTTCTTTTTTTTCTTCTATATAGCTGAATAAAGAAATAAAAAGTCACCAGTTCAATTTCATGTAGACCTCCATTATCGTTATATACATAAATTCTTCTGTTACAATACATGGTTGTGTTTCTGACACTGAAGTTGCAAACTGCTCTTAGTCAGAAAGATCATCAACAAACTATACTAGTGGAATAGGATGTAAAAGTGGGATTGGAGCAATGAAGAAAGCATAAACTCTTAAGGGAAGAATACAGAAAAAGACAATAATGAGTTGATCCCTGGATCTAAATTCCCCAAACTAAGGGAGGCACTTCATCTGCAATCATGAATACTGAAGTAGGCTTTTTTTTAAGGCACATTTCATGTTCTGAGGAGAACTTATTCATTAGATGGTTCTGTAGACAGAGGAAAAGAATGTCTTCAGAATCAACTGGATAGAATGAATTTCACCTACAGTTACATTTATGCTAGTAAACAGGTTCAGGAAGCACTTCTTGGCACTGGAACTTAACTGTTAAATTGTTAGAACAGTACTTGTCATGTTTTGGGCTAGTCAAACTCCCCCTCCCAGTTCTAAGGCATATTTTGGAAGTTGACATAAGCGTATGTTCCCAATAAGAAATCTACATGGGAACACCCTATTTTGAGAGCTGTGAGAGTCCAGAAGCACGACTCCAGATAATGTTAAGCCATTTCTTCTTTATGCCAGAAAGTGGTTCTGGATAAATTGAATTAAATGTGCTAGCATACAGGTAGTTCACAGGGCTGGTTCTAAATGGTAAAAATGAAAAACAGACCATTATCTCTTTTTAGTTCTAGAACTGGCAAGATAAATGGGCATAACCAGTTATGTCCACTTGAAGTTAGATAACTTGAAGTTAGATCCTCAAAGAGTGACCAAGTTTTACTCAAATGTGGGAGAAGTCCCGATATTGCATAAAGTCAGGACAGCAGATAGTTGTCATAGAAATACTGATATTTAATTGTAGCATCATGAAAAGGATACTTGCAAGCCTATCTTTAACCTTTCTTCAATTTTAAAGACCAGAACATAAATGAAGTATTCAGAATGGCATGTGCCATTAGTTATTCTGTGTTACAGCACTGACAAGAATCTCAATGACAAAAGTGAAATCCGATGGTTATAAGATCTTTTTGCAAGTTATCACCACAATACTAAGAAAACGGGACAATGAAGTTAAGACTACTGCAATGAAGATTATGGCTTATATGACAACTGTCTGGATACTGAAATATAGTATTCCTTAATATCTGGCCATAGGTTCTACATGAAGCAAAAAAATATATTGGTACAGGTAGAAATCTTACACTCTTGTGTTCTCTAGATGTTTTTTAACATAGTATAACTTTGTGTATAATAGATTAATTTAAAATTCATTTTAAAAGAATGTTGGGATGGCATAAAATGTTCCTTAACTACAATCATGAATCAAGAAAGCAGGAAAAATGGGTATTTTAGACATCAAGTCAAGCTCAGCTCTTAGTATTATTTTTTTTTTTTTCTTAAAGGTTCTGGGACTTTGTAGTAAAGTTGAAGATTGAGAGGACCTGAGCTTTTGTATCATAGTTTCTCACTGGGGAACTTATGGAGGGGTTTTTGTGTTTTCAAGGTGGGGTACTAGTATATGTGTAAAAGCACCTATAAAAACTCCTTGTAAATTGTCTAAAGTAATATATAAAATAAATCAAACAATTCCCTATATATTTCTACTTTATATAATCCTGTGGAGTATTATGGATATAAAGTGTTACCCTCTCAAAACTAGTTCTGTGAATCCTCTTCAGCATGTCTTAATAGAGTAACAGATGGAAGATTATCAAGTCCTCGATATAAACCTAACAGTTGCGTGAAACTCATGCCTTTTAAGTAATGTCAGTTATTAGCTGATAACGAGTGTTAGTGTAGCTGGGTCATCCATGGTCAAGCATATCATGCTTCTTGCTATTCTGTTGGACTTGCACTTCCCCAACAGAATCCACAACTAGTACGAAAGCTGTGAAGCTTCCGCAGGTTCATTGTCAGTTGTGAAGCAGTCCTACCAGGCTGCTGTTTTTCACTGCTTTCACATTGTTCCTTAATGCATTTGATCTACTGGGGAACTATTCACTGTAGAAATTTGATTCCACTTTGGAACTACTCCCAAATTTTATTCCATTTTGGGATCACATTTCTAGCTCCACCCAGCTTAGGTAGTTTGGCTCCTGCCAAAGTCCTTCCACCATGTGAATGTGATTAAGGCAGTAACTCAGGCTTTAGTACCCAGCTGTGTAAAATTGGAGAAGACTGGCCTACCAATAAAAGGTTCCCTTACCAAGCAGCTGCTTTGTAGCTCTGCTGAGAAAATGTGATGTACTGAGGGTTAACAATCCTATAAGCCTGTTTTTTGTTTGTACCTGCCAACTTCACTGCAGTGGTTGAGATTGTAAGTAAGTAAGGAGATCTGTTTCCTCCAACTGGAGATTTGAGAGGGGAATGCCAACTTTTTTCAGACAAATTGCACTCTGTTGATGCTTGTAAGTAGAAGTTTTAATATCTAGATTGACTTTTCAGGAATAAGATAGGCATGTAAAAGCTTAAGCCTTATTGAAAAGCCCGTTGGACTCAAGCTCCAAAGTGTATTAACTGATTTTAAAAAATTAACCAGCATCTAAGAGTTTAGTATTCAGTGCTCATTTAGCAGCAGCTCTAGTATAGTCCCTGACTATAGTGGCATTTACAGTAGTGGTAGCAGCAATACTCTACAGAAAAAAAGATCCAACCAGGCAAATAAAGGACCATTGATAAAATTTTAGGTCTTCAAATATTAAACCTACTTCAAGATGGTTTAAGCTGGATTTACTGGATACTGTTAGGGGCCACTGGAGTTTGAATTTTTGTAAGAAATATTAGGTTTCTGAAGTACACTGTACAGTTGAAATAAAAACCTATTAATAGCCCTATTTTGAGATGTGGCAGCTGAAAAATTTGTTAGATGAGTATTTTTACTATTAAATAATTTTGCTATTTTTGTTCTATTTGCAACAATGCAATTAATAGCATGTGCTAGAGAAGCTTTGTTTATTCTGAATACATTATTAGTGCAGTACATAATAAGATGCTTAAATTATGCAATTATAAAAGAAAATATACTTTCCTTATTTGGTTTTGCATAATAATGAATTCCACAACAGCATATTGTGTATTCATGTATATCCAAGTAACATTACTTCATCCATAAGGCATGTGCTGCTGTTAGATTAAAAAGAAATAAATTATACTAATGATTTTGAAAACCAGGACAGCAGACTTTGAGATCTGTTGTGAAGAAAGTAAAGAAGGAAACTAATATTTGGTGATTTATGATTCAATTTGACGGATATGTGTAGGTGGGTGTCTGAACTGACAAAGAGGAAAGAGTGTGGTTCTGTAAGTTACTGACCAACAGGTGCAACACCTCCATGGACTAAACTAATAAGGGCCTCATTCTGAAATCAACAGAAAAACTTAAGCTTGTTTCAATGATCTTGTTTGGATTTTTTCTTTGTTTTGGGTCAAGTAATCACCACAAGTCTGATCACCACAGTGTGGCTTCGTTCAGGGGGTTTTCTTTTTGACTATGTCCCAGAGATATCAGTGTACTCCATGTGAAAGTAGTTTTCTTGCATGTTTCCATTAATTTTCCTTTTTTCTGGACCTTCCTAGTTGGGAAGAACTTGTGCTATGAAAGTAATTTTCTGATTTGATCCTTCCTGAGAATCAGGTATTAATATGAATATTATAACTACCTTTAAAAGTGCTTCTGAAAGCAATAAATACCTAAATTTTGCCAAGGAGCTTACTATCACATTTACTTGCTTTGTATTGCAACACAGGGTAAGCAGAATTACTGATTCCATTTCTTAATAATAGTCTAATCTAGTATTATCTATGTATTTGTTTTTTACCATCAAAACAATAATGCTGACCTGCATTATCATTTCTCCTTCTGCTTCAGAAGCTCCCATGCTTGTAACAATTTTCATGTCCTCATGTTGTTTCTATTTGTGCTGTATTTTTCATAGGTGTTTTTGTGAGAAAGTATTTCAGTTTTTATACATTAATGCAATACCAGACTGATTTTTACAATTAATTTTCACTTTTACTTTTTAGTTAAAAGTTACTGTTGTATCATGTTCTTGACTTAGCTTTTGTAATAGAAAATGAAAGCTCTGCCACTAGGGAAGCACAGATGCATTCATCAGAGCCAGGTTCAATGGAATAAAGCTAAAATGCTTTTTCCTCAGTTTTTAAAGCACACAGCTGCAGACGCTTGCTCTTAATTATGCAGCAGCAGTGACTGATCTCTGTTTCTGTTTGTATTTCTGTTTTTAAAAACTGAAGCACTAAGCAGCATACATCTTCCCCAAGATAAGAAAGGGAGCTAGCTGATGCTAAAGTGTTGTAACCACAGGTAAGAAAAGAAGGGGGAGCTGGGATGGATAAAGGGAGGCACAGGAACTGAGTGCAATCAGTAACATCATATGTTTTCTAATGTTGTTTTGAATTATTTATAGTTAGAATAACTAAACAGTAAAATTATAATAAGAGTACTTTTTATACTTTGCTGTTTCCAAAGTCAGTATAGCATATGCTGAGGAAAATAGCAGACTTTAAAATCTGCATTTTGTAGGTACTTCAATGGTTTAGGGCCTAACTTAGTCTCATTTAAATAAAATTAATTTTGTCATTAATTTCAGTGGGGTTTTCACAGCTCCTGGTGTGTGATATGAGCAAAAGGAACTGTGAATATGTTGCGTTTTTAGGGTAGAAAGTTTTACAGAAAGCAAACAATTTCAGAAAACAAAAGTACCCAGCCAAAAATGTATCTGAAGGTTAGAAAGTACTGAAAAGTGCAAACCTTACATATAGCATCCCATGACACTTGTAAAACTTATATCACTATTTATAACACTGATTTCCTCTAACAGTTAGCTGGAAGATGTATCTGGTAGTTAATGCATTAGAACCTCTTGCAACAAAAAAGAAAAAACAAAGTGCTAGTTTACTCACATGCTCCAGCTTTCTTCTTGTTATACTTAATGACACCCACCTGCATCAGGACACAAAAGACAACACAGATGTTCCTGTGATTAGACTGAAATGAGAACTTTCATCAGCTGCAAAGAAGTCAGTCTTAAGTACATACTTTTGTTATTATCCTACCCTTTGGATTTGGATTTCAGCATGGTTTTGAATGTAAGGAATGAATATTATTGAAGGGTTTGGATTATGTGACCCTGAGGTTGGTTGCATGGATCTTTCTGCTAATACAATAAGTAGATTAGCTGTATAATTCTGATTATTCTCCATTTCCTTGAACTGCATGTTTTTATAAAAACTTTTTCAGAATACATCTTGGCAAAATATCTCCACCCCCCCACCCCCCCCCCAAGCTCTATGCCAAATGGTCTTGTCCACAGTAGGTATATTCTATTGACTGCACTGCAGGCAGTCCTCCTGCAGATGATCTACTGCTCCAAGATGGTCTATGATTAATTCTGCTAGACACTTTATTGAATGATAGCAAGATTAATTCATCGCAACCTTAAGGTAACTCTATGGCGTCCTCCCACAATGACTGCTCCTTGGGAAGAAGGTTGTTAGGCTACTGCTCTTCTGTCAGTGTAGTCCTTGCTTATGCAGGCTGTCACAAGGCCCATAACCTTTGCCAGTGAATGAGTCACAAAAAAGATAAAGCAGAACCTGATGTTCCTGTCTTTTCATATAGACAGGGATGGTATGATATTGTTTAAAAAACTGTCAGCAGTTGACACTATTTGGAACAAAAGTCCTGTTGCCATTATTAGCAATACTGAGACAGGTCTAAGATATTCTTACTGCACACCAAATCTGAATTAAACACTAAACTTTTGAAAACAGGCACTTGTGCTCTGAAGCATTTGGTGTAGTGACCCACATTTTGTACTGTTTATACATTTTCTTACAGATGCGGACTTGCTAACTGTTCAAGGATACTTTCTGTTTGCTTTCTAGATCAAGTGAAATTATTTGTATACAAAACCATGTCCCTTCTGGTCAGTATCTCCAGCAACAGATTTTCTCTGCCCATAATTTCCATGGTTTTATAACTGTTTTAATATATATGTCTTCAAGTAAATATGAGGTTTGAAAAGCAGCTAAAGTTTGCATTTTAATCATGGCTTATCCCATTACTTTGAACTCAGAAAAAATATTTGCCCCATATTGAAATTATAGCTGGGGTAGCTATTTAAGAGTGTGTCCCTTTCTTGAGGGAATAAAAACCTGCTGTATTTTTATTGTGAATGGCATTTTAGCATTGGTTCAAATATTTGCATCTCTGAATAAATAGTCGTGACAGCAAACTATTTCCACTGGCTTTAGATAATTCAAATACAGCAATGAAGGGATTATGTTAGTTTTAAACATAATCGGTTGAAATCAATTTCACTTGACATAGTTTTTAATAGTAATTCCATAAAAGCTGTTCTTATCAATAACGCTTAATAGTGGCATGTATAGGTGCATATGTGGGCAAGAAAGGAGTAAAGTAACAATTACTGTAAAACAACTACTGATCTTAAGTGCTTTTAAAAGCATTGTTACAGCAGTGTGGTTAAGAAGAGGCAGATGAAACACATTTATGAGATGCTCTGTAGGGTAAGGTATGAAGTTGCATTGAAGCTAACGACTGAGGCTAATCAGTTATAACTATATCAAGAGCAATTAAACTCAAATATAAAATTTGAGAAGGGGAAAAACAGAAGAGGAAAACCCCTCTAATTTCCTACGATGAGAAGTTAGTGATGTTTATAGAAGTTTTTCTCACTCTCCTAAATATAAAACTGAATAAATAAAACATCAGGAGTAATTTTTAATGCAGTTTTCTGATGAGAAAAGGCTTTCAGGCTTCACATAGCTGATCTGCTTTATTTTTCTGCATACTATTTTTTAAGCACAAACAAGTGCTTTAATTATTTGTACACTTTAGCTAAAACACAGATTTAGTTGGGGTTATTTTTTCTGTGTATGTAGGCGCATATAGTAATGGATCTTAGATGTCATGTTCTCAAGCAGCTGGCTTTGAACATCCTTGGTCTTTGGGGACAAGAAAGCAATTTTGCCTCTGCAGTTCTATGCAGGCACAGGTGTATTTTTAGGCCATTTGACAATGAGTTACACACTTTCCTTTCAGACGTTTACTGGGTGGGGAATGGAACCTAGAGGTTTGCAATGAATGGACAGAGACAAATGCTCCGAGAAATCCATGGGTTTGCTGTTCGTGTGCTGCTGCTAGTGCTCCCCGCCTGCTGCCGGCGAGCTTGCTGCTGCCCCCGGCGGCGGGCTGCCCGGCGCTGGCGGAGCCCCGGCTCCTCGGGAATGCTGGGAATGTTGAGTCAGGGACCGGCAGACCAGGCAGGCAAGGCTCGCAGCTGGCTGAGGGAGACTCGCTGAGGGACGGAAAGACGAGGGACAGGAGCACACAAGCCTCTCCCGGCTGCAGCAGGTCCCCTCTTCCTCCCCTCGCGGGTGTTCGGTTGCTCCGGCTCGCCCTGCTGCCTCCTTCCTCCGCGCAAATGAGGTGTCAGCTAAACGTGATGTTGTAAAAATCCATGTGAGGACGAGACACGGAGGCAATGATTTGAAAGGTGAGACGCTTAAACAGGAATATGGCTGTAATACATTACTGCAAATGTACTGTGATGAAGGAAATTGCTATATATTGCTTTCTACAGCTGTCTGGTAGCAGAAACTGGAAATGAATTTGCAGAACAGGCTTTTTATATAGCTTCAGAAATACAGTGTAATAAATGGGACCAAGTGCACATCTTATTCTGGTAACAGAGTGCCTCTCCCTACAGAATCGTTAACCAGAAACCTCTCTTGCTATTTCTATTAAAAGCAGCCATCAGAGTCTCATTGTTTGTGCCCAGTGTTTAAAAATATTGTTAAAGTTTTCTAAGGTAGAATTGATGAGCTTTAAAAATTCCTAGTTTTATACCTAAATACTGGATAATGTTTGGTGTGTTAAAAATCGTGTCAGGAAGAAAGTGAGATATTTCTGTTCCCTTCTAGTGGCTGGCGAATGGAAACAAACTAACAGAATATTATTTTGCAGTTATATAATTAATGGATACTTATTGGGGTTCCTCATTTATGATGTTGTGTGAATTTATTATTTTTTAAAGATCATCTTAGGTCGGAGTGATGCATATGATAAAAATCCACGCATATATCCGTCAAGGATCAGATGTGTATTTTGCCGAGAGCACCAGAGTAGTAAAATGATGGAAAAGAAATATATATATGTTTTTTTTTTTTTTTTTTTTTTTATAAAGCGATTGATTTCTAGGCGGCTACCTGCTAAGCCTTGTGATGGATGGATGGGAATCTACTCCCTTAGCGGCGAATTGATATTTCCCTTTTGATGGACACACCAACCGACCACTTGCATTGGCAGATCCAAGCTCGTTGCAAATAAGCACGGCCAATAAGTGCAGTCAGGAGGAGGGCGAATCCTACTTGTCAGGGTTAGTTTTGTGGTTGGCTTTTTTAAATCAGTGGTTTCACTTAACTATTTGTTTGTTTGGGATTTGCTTTCTATTGCCGATTCCCGTGCCTTCATCCCCCAGGTGCATGTCCAGGGCGGCCCCTCGTATGCGACCCGTTCCCGGCAGCTCCTCCGAGAGCGAGCAGGCCCTTCCCCGGCTCCCCCCTTCGGAGGGCGGAGAAGGGGGGAAGGTCCGGCCCCCCCTTCCATCAAGTCGCTTCTCCGCTGGTCCTTCATTTCCCTGTGGCGAAGCTGAGGATGGAAAAGATCCTCCGTCCCAAGCCTGCCCCCCCCACCCTCGCCGCCCTGCTCTGAGGGACGATGCTGTGGAGAGCCGTTACCGCCCTCTTCCCACCTTGGGAAACCGTGCAACTCCACAGCCTTGATTCAGCCTCGTTTCACCCTACGGTCGCTCGTTTCCCAGCCCCACGGGCAGGAGGGGGCTTCGGACTGTTCTCCCCATTTCGCTTCTCCTCAGCGAGGAGTGAGAAAGCCCGAGCTGGCCCAACTCCCCGTGCAGGCGCTGTGTCAGAGCAGCGCCTCCTCACACCACTTGCGTTCCTCCAGGGACCCCCGCAGCAACCCCTCTGCCAGCGGGGATTTCCTTCAATTCTCTCGACAGAAGCCCCCCCAACCCAGCCCCACCACTGCTGCTCGGCCGAAAGCCCTACCCCCCCCCTTCCCCTTCGCCGCGGGCAGGCCCTGCCAGAGGGAGGCGGCCGCGCCGGGCTGCCCCTGGCGCTCGCTGCGGGCGGGAGGCAGCGGCCCCGCCCCTCCGCTCCCCTCATCCTTGGCGGGCGGGGCGGGCGCGCCCCAGCTCCCGTAGCCGCGGGAGGGCGGGGGCCGGCGCGTGCTGCGCGCGGAGCGCGATGGTCGCGGTCCTCCCCGTCGCGGGAGCCCGCGCGGGCGCTGCGGAGCCCGGTTCCCGCCAGCCGCTTCCCCTCCGCGCCCCGCGGGGCCGGGCAGCCGCCGCCTTGCTGTGCCGCTGGCGCGTGCTTTACCTGTTCTGTGGAAGAGCGAAGGCTCTCGCAGCCCCTGTCGCTTCACGGTCTCGTCTGCTCGAGCAGTGCATTTCTTGCCTTCTTCCTTGCCCTGAATATGAAGAGGAAAATGTCAATTTATAGAGTCTCTTTTTTTGCACGCAGGGGCTGTGTAATGGTAAGTTTCTCCAGTTCCTTTAAGGAATATGCTTCTGTGGGAAAACCTTTGTTACGGTTTCTTGAAGCAAGAAACTTCCATTCCGTGTCTTGGCTTCATGGGTGTGACAATAACTTTCCACATCTCTTAAGTGCTTTAAAAGAAATTTTGACATTACTGTTATTTTTGTTTGAAGGCTCTATGTAAAGCGCCTTTCAAAGGCATTGAGGTGAGTTAGCAAGTTCATTTTTCCTAGAGGAAACTGGGTGGGGGAAGTGACTTTCTGTCCTGCAAGTGAAGGAATCTTAATTTCTTCTTCCAAAGGATTAATGAGGTAAGGGCAGTCCCTGAGTTTATAGATTCACAGCTCAGGTTTAAACTAGATGTTTAAACTATGGAGAAACTGCTTTATCTCTTGCAAGTACATGCAGTGTGGGGTAGATCTTCCAGTGAGGAGCTGACAGCTTTCTTATTTGTTGGGTTTTTTTGTAGTGCTAGTTAATTTGTACTCTGTCTGCGAATAGACGCTCTATTTTATCACCACTAAAATTTCAAATGCGATGGGAAGGAGATAATGTTTTGCTCGTGAAAGAGAAATTGCGTGTATGGGCTGTGCTTGCACTTCTTTCAGAAATGCTATTTGTTTACTTGAGAGAGTAGATAGTAAACTCGCTGACTCTAGGAAACGGTTGGAGTAAATAATTTTGAAGGGTAATGCTGAGATTTGTAAGGTGGCTGCTGTATTGGAGAAAGTGTGTTTAGACAGGGTTGGAGGAGGTTTGGCTGCCATTACATATAGCTCCTGTTTTAATCCTGCTCGGTTGGTGGGGTACCTAGGCTGATATGCTCTCTACCTGAAAGTGGAAGATCATATTGTCTTCCCTTCCTCGCTCTAGCACTGATGTCATGTGCTTTGACTTTCTAATTCTGTGGGGTTTTTTTATTCCTATACCATGAAAATGGGTTTATGACTAGGAAGTGTCTTCTGTCTTCAACTAAGATGCCCCCTTTTCCAGATAGGATTCAGTTACTGAAATGGTTTCCTTCCTTCCCAAGCATGAAGGAGAAGGTTGGCATGCAGAGGCATCTTTTGTTCTTTCCCATCCTACTGTGCAAAATGGAGCTCCTTGCCGTAGAAATCATATGTGTCTGATCTTCCTGAGCACTGACCTCCTTTTACCTTCTGTTAGTGTTTGAATGCCTATTATACGCATTGTACTTATGATACTCTCTTGTGGTTAAGCTGCATTTGGAGGAGAACCAGCTCACCACCTTTTGTATACTGTAGGTGTTCTTTCCACTCCCCTAACCTACTGGTAGACCAATTTTGATGAATGGTATTGTGAGATACAGTTATATATGCCAGCAGTGGCCCCTCCTATTTCTTGCCTGCTCTGAAGACTGTAGAAAGGTGGCAAGGGAAGGAGGGGCTCATATTCTTATCAGCGAAATATCAGGTGAGCGCATTCAGCCATCTTAGCATGTATATACCCTATATTTAGAGAATTAGCTAGTCAGCATGCATGTTTTTGTAGAAGAAATGCTCATGGTAATTTTCTTGTTTCAGAAAGATGATTCTTGCAGAACTTTGAAAGATGACTAACAGAAAAGAGTGGGTTGTTCACCCCTCAAAGAGGGTGAAGCAACCAGCCTGTGTATCACTTCCAAAGACAACATATGTTCTCCCACCTGTATCTCTTATGGTGTTTAATATATTTTTATCCTCTGTGATGCATTTGTTATCTTCTCAGTTTAATTTAGTTTGCAAAATGCCTGGGATATATATGGGGATGATTAGTCACATCCACCTAGGAAATATTACTGTGATACTGATTATTTTTTTTAATGTGACTGCTCTTTTACTTGTGAGTTCATATTTTTTCAGTTTTAGGATTGCTCTAAAGTATTTTTGCGATGTTTTAGTTTTTGAGTGACCTCATATGTACTTAGCAATGGCAAGGTCTCCTCAACTTACTTATTCTGCAACATTAATACTAGCTTATATTTTCTGCAAAGTCCTGGCA
This sequence comes from Strigops habroptila, assembly GCF_004027225.2. NCBI lineage: Eukaryota > Metazoa > Chordata > Aves > Psittaciformes > Psittacidae > Strigops > Strigops habroptila. The sequence goes on along the minus strand of NC_046360.1, from coordinate 25,392,846 downwards.
AAAGGGCAAGGGTTACTTTAAAGCAAAATGAGATTATAATTTCTTTTTGAGGATCATAGTTGATCAATGGGAAGCTCAGAAATGAAATTCTCTAAACAACCTGGGTAGTGTTGCTTCTTCTGGGTGATACTTAGAAGAAAATGCAAAGGCGGATCAGCATGAACATCAGTTAAATCTTTTTCTGGAGCACTTGATTTTTTTTTTTTTTTTTCTTTTTTTTAATTGGCCACTTTGTTTCTTTGTAAAATGCATTATGTAACAAAAATATTTTTGAAATATAGTGAGATGGATTTACATTCATTTGTTACTGTTGGGTGTGACTAAAAACAATATTTCCTCATTTCCTTGGAGAATGGCTGTGGACTATTTGTATTATCCAAGAAAGTTTATAAGCATAGATATCCAATGTTTGTTTCTATAAGAAAATGTATCTTTGAATTAACATTGGTAGTGTACTATTTAAGTTGTATTGTTGCATTCTTGGCTACTGGTTTTGGGGAGTTCTTATGATTCCTTTAGTGATAGCAGCTTTTGCAATGCCCAGTTTTGGAATATCTTAAACTGCTACATTTTTTTCTGGAGTAGTTGCAACAGTTAGGAACATCAACCTCATCTCCTGTTAGAGACAGTCTGCCAGATACTGAGCTCTGACAAAGGAGAGAGACCAGGAGCAAAGATGTTTTAGCACTTTTCTGGATAAGGCTCCACTACTGTCACACCATTTTTGTTCACAGAAACCTGGAATTCCTTCACAATATTAGAAATGAAGACTTTGAGATATGGACAGTTTACATGTTTGGAAAGTTGTGTATCACTACAGTCTCCTTAATTTGTAATAAGAATAATGAGGGAGAAGCATAGTTCAGAATTTCTGTCCTTTTAGGATGGTGGATGGAATGTGTCTACATTTGAGGTATACATCAGTTAAAAATTGTGATTGGATGTGTGGGAGTCTTTGGTGTTTTGGATGTTTAGCAAAGCCTAAGCTTTACTGAGAAGTTTTAAGAGTAGGTTTTTGAAAGGGGTATCAGCTTTCTAGACTACCTTGGAAACTCTTGCAGATGGGCATTCACTGGAAATGCTTCAGACTAGTTAACAAGTGGATTCCTTAATGACTGATGTACTTCTCAGTTAAAGTATCCCACTTTCAACAAATGCTGTGTATTTTTTTATTTTTTTTTAAGCTTCTCACTTCGTTGTGTTTCTTATCTATCCCTGTAACTGAAGTCACAGTGCAGATATAAAATCCAGTAGCTAAATTCTACAGAAATGGAAAATTGAGAGATTTATTTTAGAGTTGCATCTCTCAAAAAATAAATTGTGTGGGAAATGCCATGGAATGTTGAAAGGAGTAAAGAGATCAAAGAAAGATAAATGCTATAAATGATGTGTTGTAGTTACCAGGATAACTGGAGCTGAGGTGGGAAGTCACTAAAAAAAGCAATGTCTATAATGATTGCCTAGCTGGATATGATGTGCAATTTCTTTGGAGGGAAATGAAAGAAATCTAACAAAAGTGTCTACCATTCCCGAATTCAGTCCAACAGATCACGTGTTGCACAGCTCATTGGTAACATGTGGGACAGTTTCCCTCCAAGAAAATAGGCCAGATTACTTGGGATGAATGCTGACTTTCTAGCTGTACTGTTCTACTAACTTTGAGAGGCTAACAGAACGCACTTTGGTGACTTTATTCCAATTCCTAATGGAGGTTTACTGTGTCTGTGCTTGTGGCTACGCTATTTGGCATCCACTTGGGTTGTCTCATTGCAGAAATAACAAATTGAATGTACTTGGAGACCACAGTACTTGAATTTTCAGGAACAGATTTCTCTTCGTCAAATATGAGTTGAATGCTGTTGGAGGCTGTGCTGGTGCTTCTTCAGATTTCAGTATTGTTAACTAGGCATTTTTTCATGGTCAGTAAAATTAATTTACAGGTAATCTGCTAAGATACAGGTTTCATTATGTCTGTGATATGTACAATGTCTGAGTCATTTAATGACTTTATAAGACAGCATAGGTCTGTTATTTCTGTGTAGACTTTGAGTTACAGAGTCTTCTGTAATGCGTGATTTTCTTCAAAATACATTGTTGTTAAAATACAGTTCTTACCACTCATGTTCTTTGAACAATTCAGGTTAGTGGACAGATGTGACATGGTAAAGCTTCTTCGTTGACTGCTGTGCAACAATAGTGCGAGAAATGGGTACTCTCAGGTGCTTCTCTGGAAGACTGTTTGCTGTGTAAAGCATGTTTATTTTTAATGGCTAAGGATTGGCAGTCATGAGATACCTTTGTTTTCATTTATATATCTCTTTCACAGACCTCATTTGAAATCTGCTCAATTTGTTTTTCCTTAAGGATAGCAGCTACAATAACGTCTGTCATCAGTATCAAATGTTCATGTTGGATGCCTGTAAGGATTTGTAAATTGCACTTGTGAATTGGCATGATTATGCTCAGCTAAGATGGGTTCAGTGTCGGCATAAAGGTGGAGGATTGTTTTTTGCTATGAAGTTGTTAACCAGCAACTGAGAGATGGGGGAACTCTTTTCAATTTTCTCTGTGAATAAATAAATAAAAAGGTAATTCCAGAAGTGCAGTGCCTTCTAATGGCTTCAGGGCACTGATTTTATGCAGAATTGACAGGTAATCTGCTAAATCACTTGCATCACTGACAGAGCCTGTAAGTTCCTTGGAAATCTTTGATCTAATGTGGCTGAGGCACAGCTAGTTTCTCTTTTTGATGTGATCCTGAAACATGTGCATACTCTTATATCCTAGTGAAGAGAACAGAGAGATGTTCTACATGCTTTTCAATTCTGATGGCTTCAAAGCATGCTGAATGCACAAATGTATGTAATATTCAAAGAAATGTAAAATGCATAATAGATACTTAGGCTTGCTAAATTGTAAATATCCCAATATTTAAGTATTAAGAAAAATCTGGAAGTTACACAGGTAGTCTTAATAGCTGATCATATGACTATTCTGTTGCTTTCTTATGTGAATGGAAGCTTTGTAGTAAAAAAAAAAAAAAGTTTTATCCTGCAAATATAAAAGCCTGTATTTAATAACATTCATGTGAACAGCCTTAGTGAGTGCAATCAAAAATACTCCATTGTGTAGAAGTATCTCTGATTATTTCTAAGATAGACTTACGAGTTTTAAATGCATCTTAAAATGAAAAGTACTGCATTAATGTAAATGACAGAATATTCTTAAACATACTTACTGTGGAAATAGACACATTTACAGGTCTAATTATGAACTCAGTCAATTTCCTTTTACATTATTTTCAGCTCCTTGATTTTATTCCTAATCAAATAATTGCTGTCTTTAATGTATGTTTAGTATACATGTGTGTTACCAAGTAAACAGCCTGATGTTTCAAAGACTGGTGTGAATGTTGACAATATAGACGTTTGCTGTTGCATGAACACATGTAACAAGTTTTTTGTTTTTCTGTCTTTGTGGCCTTACTGTTTATTTTGTTATTATCAAAACGTTCCTGATGCATTGAAAGTGTGGCTTTTCCTACTGTAGATTAAAACTGTAAGGAAATGCTCGTTTAATATAATGATATTTTTCTTCTGTCATTCCTGGGCATTTGACTGACTATTTTGTGTCTCGTGAATCTCTTATAGCCTAATTTGCTATCATGTACAGCAAGGGGAAATGGATAATAGATGTTGCACAGTGTTTACAGCAGCTTTCAATTTGAAGCAGTGTCTTTAGTATAAACACACATATATAAAAACAGTAAAACCATATTTTTATAAATTAAAAATATAACGCTTATGAATCTCTTGCTTGATCTTCAAAGGTAATACAAATATGGTCTTCTCAATACCTGAATTCTAAGAGCTTTTTCTGCAAGGTCTAAAGCATCAAACAGATGGCTATATTGGTTCCTCATTTCCAAATTTTTGGGGTGATTCTTAACCCATCTTGCTTTCTTGCATGATGACATAACAGTTGATGTAACAAACTTCTGCTGTAGTATTTGTGAGTAAGTGTTACTCACTCTTAGCGTGTGATTTGTTAGTCCAGAGTGTGTGAATGGACAAAAATCAATGCACACAATTATTCCATAAGAAAAATTGAGGTTTCTATCAGAATTGCAACTCAGTGTCATTAGCGTGACAATTTAAATTTACAAATAACAGAACAAGACTGGTCTTCCAGGTTTTGCTAGAAAACTTCCAGGTTTTCTTAGATCATGCTTATTTTAAGCTCTAACTTTGCAAAGGTAATTCAATCTATAACAAAGACAGTGTTTCTGTAAACTGTTAGTCATTCAAGTAGGGTAAATTTTGGCAAAAGCAAAGCAAAAGTCTGCTGCTCCTTATGAATAACTGTTAAAAGCATACACTGTTCTTCAGGATTACTTACATTTTAATATTTTTCCCCCAGGAAAACTATTTTAGTAAAAACTTAAGACACTTAATTTTTTTTTAATCGCCTGTTGTTGTTTAAAGGGCACTAAACTAAAAGTACTGTTTGTCTAGTGCCTTAGAATAATCCTACACAAAAGACTGGAGCTTGTAATTGCAGGCTTGTATTGATAAATGAGATTTCTTATCGAGAAAGAAATGAGGCAAGTGATTAACAATTGCAGGATGGAAGGCACAATGAATCCAGACTAGGATGCAGAATTTAGTAAGAGAGACCTGCATACCTTCTAAGATTGAAATGTTAGGAATTCTTTCTCTGGAAAGACAAAAGCTTGCCAAGCCTTTTGAAATATCTGTGTATCCTGAGAAGTCTAAGAAAAAGCCCGCAGAGGTGCAGGCAGTGTTTTGGAATGTATGTGTTTCTATCCCTTGTTATGATTCGCACCATTCACCCTTCCACCTACAAGGAAAAATGGGATTTTTACGATAAAAATTGCGGAGAGAGCAGATGAATAGCAAAACAGTGACACAATGAGCTCAGGACTGTGACCTTTCATCAGTTAAACCGGAGGTATTTTACCTTGCAGCTTTGAAACTCTTAACGACACTCTTAACGCTGGTGCTTAGTGTTTTTTAAACAATGGATGATGCTAAGCGTCCCTGTTCCTGTTGATGGACCATTAAATTGGAATAAACTTGGATGGTGATAGTCTGCATTGGAAGAGAATCTGCGTGCAGGTGGTACTTGGTTGTGCTTGCCCAGAATTGGCGGATACACTGCCCTATAGTTTTTTATAAAGACACAGTGTGTTCTCTGGCAAAACCAGTGAAATTAGATGTGATGGCTCTGCCATTGCTTGGCTATAGAAGCCTTTTTAAATGATTTATCTTCAGGTCTTTAATATTTGACACAGCGTAAGAAAAATGAAATAAAATCCTGAATTTTTTGCCTCCCTTAGGAGAGGAGACACTCTTTTGTCCCAAAGAGACTTTCTTTGTCACATGCAGAAGTACAGGAAGGAATTCCTTTAGTGGAAGTGTTAGAGATAAAATTAGTGTTTCAACAACGAAGAGGCTTAACTTAAAAATTTCAAAGTAATGGAGGTGTCAGTTGGTGAAGTTTAAATCTTTTATTTAAAGCATGTTTCTAATTAATATTATGTTTTGAAACAATTACAATGTCTCTAACTTTGTAATAAAGTGCATTGAAAAAAGTACATCTACTGGATGCTAGCCTTATTTAAAACCCAAGCTTGTCTACAGGAGAATTAAAAAGGTACTGCTAACTCTTCACCTAAATCTACTGGAGAGTAATAGAATTGATGGTCCTGATAATTCGGTCAGAACGGCTTGTTTTTCAAGTTTTTTATTTTTTAATACTGCATTTTGAGCAAATATTTCCATTGCTGGAGTTTTCCGATTGCATGAGAAGTACTCATTACTGTCACTGCACCTGATGACATTAGAATACCTGACAGCTTTATTTTCCACATGTGTCATTAGGATGCATATTCAACAGCTGTTCCTACTTTCTCCTTCATATACTATTTATTTTCGTATGACATGGAAATGAAAGACGCAGGTGTGATGAACTGTTCCTCTGAGGTGATAAATGCCAATGGTTTCATTTAGCATTGGTGGGAGTTTAGAGACATGACCACCTTGCAAGATCAAAACAAACTTTGAAGCTAACTTTATACATAACTACATATGTACTATTTTCATAACTAACTACAAGACAAAGCAAATAAATGAATGTTTATTGGCAAGTAAATAGAAATTTGTTGTGCAGACTACAGTAAAACTTAGATTTACATTAGAAATGCAGATTCAGGACATTAAGGCACTTTAATTATGATGATTTTGTTTTTAATGTTATATTTTGTTTTTCAAACTTCTACGGAATAGTAGAGTAATAGCAAGAAATGAGTGATTTTCTTATGATTAAAAACAGGGGAGATAAGTAATTTGATTAGTCTGGTAAGACTAATAAGTGTGAACAAATAATTACTTTGCTCTTCTAATAAAACCAATGCAGGTCTTGTACTAACTCTATATGAACCAACATTTTGTTCATTCTCTTTTTTTCTTCTTTATTAAAATGAGACATGCCATGCTGCTCAGATTAATGACGAAAGTGTACTGTACAATAGATTTTGGTTCTCTGTATCTAGTTTGCATCAGCTTGCTGTGTTGTTTCTCTCCACCCCCTCCACATTTGCAGAGATAATAAACATGCAAAGAAAAGAATGTTCTCTTTTTATGAGGTTGTGTTGAGCCACTGTTAATGCAGTCAAAAAGGTAGGTAAAACAAAAGCATGTGCCAGAAATATTTCTGGCTCTTGGTCACTACTTTAAATAGACATGCATCCCTGGACTTCTGCATACAAAGGCATACAGAGATGTTTTCTTGTGATAGAGTATTAAAATGATTATTTTAATAAAATCCTTACTGTCTGCCAGGACATGTGTTTATGGAACAGAATGTTTTCTGTGAATCTCCCTCTTTTAGTGGTGTCTCAAAATACAGGGAAGATGTGTGCTGGTGGAGAATATAGGACCTTTGTCGTCTACATAATCTCTTATTTCTCTTATTTCCTTGCTTTTGGTTTATACCTGGGTATTTGTATACGACTAAATGTCTTTAGGCAGTTTGGAAGCCATTGGGTATTAAAAAAAAAAAAAGGATTGATAGTTTTCTCACTTAGCTGTCACTATGTGTTATTTGGGGAGGATAGCTGTAAGGAAGGGGTTCCTTTAAAGCTTTTGGTAGTATTACAAATGTTTGAGCTCTGGGCTGAATGTTAATATTGGCAAATAGTTGTGCAAAGATATTAAGTATTTGCCTAATATTCAAATGTATTGCTGACTAGGTGATTCTGGCCTTAGGAGGAAGCATAGAAAGTCTAAATCAGGCCTGAACTTTCTAAGCATAATTGTGAGGATTATTTTTACCTCCTCTCCCCATTTTGGTGGCTGTTCTGGCCCAACTCTGCTCATGAAGATGGTGCAAAGAGTCAATATGTAAGATCTATTGACACAAAGTCAGAAAGTAGCTTTGTATTCAAATACTGGTCATGAGTTGATGACAAGGAAACAGTAACACTGACACTTATGAAACTAACAGGGTGCCCTAGTCTGAGGAAAAAAGCCAAACCAAAAACAAACTCCAAAAACCAAACCCCCAGTAACAGGAGAAGGAAGAAATCAAATCAATTTATCCTTCACTAAAAATATTTGGCTGCTGTTAATATGAAGAATGATTTCTGTACAGTTAAGATGATACTTGGATGATTTAGTAGTCAGTGTGCTTCCTGAGCACAATCTGAATATTTGCTTATATTATGTTTTCTGTCATGGGAGTATCTCATGAGGAAAGATTTGTCTCTGGCCCTATATCTAGTTATTGAAAATTTTCTGTTTCTTGGTGTTTTTTAGCATGCTTTGATTTGATGATTCTTTTCAGTAATACTGTTAAATCTGCTGTGAGATTAGCCCCACTGTGCTGTCTAGCACCTACCTGCTTGTTAGCAAAACCTCCAATGTGAAACTGGCAGGAACTCTGTATGCACTGTGGCTTCATGCAGAATTGGTAGCAAAGTTTAAACTGTTACCTGTTTTTAATGGTTTGGAATAACTGATATGAAGCTGCTGGGCTTCAAACATTTTACAGGAGAGACATGGAATGTAACAACCTATTCTTCTGAGCTGAATGAAGGAAGAATTTAATCATTTCATTGAAACTTATTCAGATACCACAGGCTTTTTTCTAGTGAGATCTAGTTTCCTTTTTTCTTTTTGAACCATCACGATGCACAGAGCTCAGGAAACAGGCAAGATAGCTCCCAGTCTGTTCTGAAGCTAAACTACAATGCCTCCACACAATTCTTTTCTTTTCATGAAAAGATTGACAGATACAATGCAGAAAACTCTTACTTGCTTTAAACTTGGTGATACTGATGTGTTTAAACAGCTTAATGAAATTAATGTTTTTTGTAAAAGGTGACCAGTGAAAACCAGACCTGACAGGGTTCTGTGAAGACAGTATTTCAAGGAAACTATGATTATGTGATATGTAGAAGTAATGCATTTGGAAATTAAATTGAGTGAGACAGGCCTTCTGTTAGCATTGTATTAGAATCCTATGTTTTAAGTCTCCAGAAAAATAGATAGTTAAAAGGCAAATAAAATTACAGTGTCACAGACTTAAGTGATGTGGATAATATGAATGATGTTATTGTCTGCAGAGTGCAGGTGGTGAGATGAGGCAGGAATGTGGAAAATAAGCTAAACCTAAGTTGGAACAGCCAGCGGGAGGTATTTTAGCATGGAACACACTATTTCTTATTTGCTGGGATTTTCAAGGCTGCTGAGAGTGTGGAGGAGTGTGTGTGGTGTGTCTGGCCTCTCCCCTTGCTTCCACTGAGAATGCATGTTTAATTTTCTGGATCCTTTTATATAGTTTTGTTTCTAAGGCAAAATATTAAAGTTACAATTATAATGGTTAGTTTTTAAGTCATACATCATGGACATTAGAAAGTATTTTTTACAGTAAGAAAATAATGAGACAAGTAGATGAGCATCTGTTCTTTCTAGTATTTTCTAGATTTGGGTTTTAAAACTCTAAACAACCTTTTATGGGGAAAATGCAAGAAGCAGGTTGGCAGTTTGTCCCAAACTAGCCTGCATGAATCTGGGTGACTTTTTGCCTTGGAAGTTTGTAGGGGGATATAGGTTTCATGAGATGTATTTGAGCTCCTTTGTGCTTGCAACTGCAATGTCTACAGCTTCTGGGCTTCTACCAAGAGGGAGGGTTGATGGCTTTAGTTGTGGGTACACTTGTTCTTGTCTGTACAGCTCTCCCATCCTACCCATAATAGATGAGATTCTTACATTTCCACTTGCTTCCATTTATCTCTACCCCTTGCACTATGATGCATAAAGGTTATGCTTCAGTTCAGCAAAACAATCCTTGAAATATTGGCTGAAAAATTATTGCCATAGAGTAATAATTTCCACACCACTCCCCCAATAATTGAAATAGCAATATAAAATCAATTTAGTTTTCAAGATAGAATCATCTATATCTCACCTGCCCATTCTGAGTTCAGCTAGAACGGCTGTGTGTCAGCAGGTTCTATGGGAAAATGGGAGAAAGGATCTCCTCTTCCTTTTTTTCTACAGGCAGTAGATGATATGTGGCAGTTGTTGAGGCCCTGAGGCTGATATTGCTTCTTCAAGCCTCTGATTCCTGATGTGTTGAGACACTCAGTAAATCTTCCTGAAGTTAGGAAGGCTCTGTGTATAAGCAGTAAAAAGTAGAAAACGATGTAGGTGCTGTTCTCCCCTCTTCCTTAAAGCAATAGTATGTGGCTTCTACTGTGCCTTGAGATTTTTCACAGCCGTAAAGGAAGGCTTAAGGTTTATCTTTAAGATGTATAAACTCCCAAAAAGCACGCATTCATGTGCTTGCCTTTTTATTTTTATTTTTTAAGGTGTTGGCAGGAAACCAGTGTGTATAATTGAGGTTGTAGAAGGTAATGAATTGCAAATGAAAACAGATAAACTGTAAGAAAGTCTTACCTCAGGATTTTCAGTTTTGGTCTGTGAGCTATCTTTAGTAGCCCATGAAAGAAAGGACTCCAAGCATATTGTCAGTTTGCTTGCACTTTCTATGTAGAGGTCTCCATCTTGATTAGAATACTTTTAGGGGAAAATTAAAAATAATAATTGAAAATGCTGTGGTTGTAATAACACTTCTTTGGTGTTTTAATTCTCTTTTCCTGTTGCTTTCAGAATTTTCACAGGCTTATAAAAATTACGATGTTAAATCAGTATGTGAAGATGATTATGAAAATAAAGAAGTCCAGGGAGAAGTTAGTCTCCTTTTGGATGAAGAATGATGATTCCCTTTTTCGGTAGGGCTCATTGGTAAGGATTGGAGTGTTAATCAAGATTAAAGTGTTATTTGCTTTGAGAAGAGGACTTCTCAAAACTTAGCAAGTAGAGAAAAGAAGATAGACCATAACTAATAAGTTCTAAAAGGCAAAACAAGTACTAAAAATACATATCAGAGGCATAAAGAAAAGGCTTGGTAGCATATTAAGTGACTCAAAGGAAGAGACATATTTATCAGACTGTGGCAATGGAAAGGAAAAACAGTACCGATATAAGGGTATCCTGTACCCATGTTTTTGAGGATCAACAAATCTGCACCACCCTCCACTACCTCGCCATGATGTCTGCTTTATCTAAAAATATATGATTGTATCCAGTTTAAATTTACATTGACACTTTATGTTAGCAATCTTGGTTTTTCACTAGGCCAGATTTTGTATCTGTCTGGAAGACAGTTGCTTTTGCTCAGTGGAAGGAAAATAATCTTCATGTCTGATCTCATCTGAGACCCTCTTTGAAGGAGCTATGGAACTTTCTCAGGAAACTAGAAATACACAAGGATGGATTCCTCAGAGTGTATTACAAGTGATGTTTGCCCAGCGGATGGCTGGCACTTGAGAATTAGAATAAATAATTGCATTGCCCCCAGCTGCCATGAGGAGGTATGGTTTGATTAATGTATTAAAGTTGAGATGGCAGAAAAGTTGCTCCAGTTTTTTGTGGAACAAGCTATGGGTCATCTCTTGAATGCTGGATGACAACTGAAGAGGGGGGTAGATTTGGATACTCATAAAATGTCAAAATTCGGAAGTGCAGATCAGGAAACTGCATCTGGTTCCTTTAAATCTGTGCCCCTTGGGGCTGAATTCTGGGAGCGTTAAGAGGCTTTCATGGCTCAAGAGGTTGGATCAGGCTTTTGCCTCCAGTTACGTGATCCTGCGGTAGAAAAGAGTTGCTAGAGTATAATTTTGTATCTATGTCTTTCTACATAGTTAAAACTACATTTTCTCATTGAAGTAGATACCCCTGCCTTTGCTTTATGCATAGCCAAAACGTTTTTACATGGCAAAAAGTGGGTAATGTTTTATGATAGAATTACTGGTCTTGTTAATATAGTTTGTAGGGAGCAATGTTATGTTAGCTTGTTTGATGCATTTTGCCAGGGGCAATGTTTGCGTTGAAATCAAATACTTTTAATGGAGCAGCCTGGGTGCAGTACAAAGAGTTCAATGTTTCCAAATTGTCAATGTTGAATAAATACCACATTCACGTTTTTGCCCAGCAGCCATAGTGGCATTGTCATGAACATTTTGGTGTAGTGCCATGCCTTCTTGTGATTCTTGACGCAATACTTTGTGACCTGTTGGGAAAGAGGTGAAAATTCACGAGAATGGCCACTGTTGATTAAAAGCAGTTGAAACATCTCGTCTAATTCAGTTGCATAATGGTAATTAAAATGAAACAAAAATGCTTTAGACTATGTTGGCTGTTAAACTTGGTGAAAATGTACCATGTTCCAAGCATATACTAAGCAATTCTTAAAATTAATGAGAGCCATGTGGTGTATGATTGTGGAGGGAAAATTAGGGGTCAGTGGAGAACATGGCATGCTGCTTATTTGCTGACATCATTGATATCCGTGATGTTTTATGCTAGTATCATTGGTGAGGCTTTAATATGCTAGAGCTTATTGATAAATGACATCAAGTCATCCTTCTGCCTGCCCTTCCATCAATGTGTTCTTTACAGCAAATGTAGAACAGATGTTTTGCAGCTCTGGGAAATAACGTATGTATAGATAATGAGGATGCCTTGAGGGTACGGTTAAAGATTACTGGATTTCACTCAATCCAACTTCTGTTCTTCTAGTTATCTTTGAAGTAAATAGTACTAAATCTGGTTGATGACCATCAATTTAAGTACTACCACACATTTATTGAAATGTTCAGATTTGTTAAATCATTGGGCCTGCCTAATCCTAAAGCCCTCTTTGTATGTTTATGCTGTGTAAAGTTACTTGAAGCTTGGTAAATGTATAATGATAGTATTGAAGAACTTGAAAACTGAGCATTGGTCCACATCTATCTGTTTGGTTAGATAAATTACAAGCATAGTTATATCAAAATGAAAATATGATACCCGTAGGTAAAAAAGAAAGAAATGAAATTGTATTTCATGAGCACTCATTTTCTAAACGAAATCCTAGATTATTATGATGCAGTCTTTTCCTGAGAAGCTTATTAACAACAACTATTAGCAAGTTAGTACTTCACTGAACAAATAATACTGTGTTGTAATACATTATAATTGTTTAGAAGGAAACATTCAAATTAGTTTAGTTTTGTTGTTAATTTTTCTTATTAAACTATGTCTTTGCTGATTACAGCTGAACAATTCAAAACAAGCTTTCTTCATCTTTTTTCCTATCAAAAAGCCATCTTTGTTAATCCAAACAAAAATTAAAACCCCTGCCTATTTCCTTATTCTGTGTTAATTTAATATTATATATTAATATATAAAAAACTACTGAATTGCTACTTCTATACTGTCTTTTGAAAATGTAATATCTTATTCTGGGTCATTCTTAATGTTAACAACAGCTGTTTGCTTTTTTTTTTTCCCTTGATGTAATTCCACATAGTCATTTCAGTCCATTAAGGTATCAGGTAAGATATGTTTTTGGGCCCATGTTTATTGCAACATAAAGCTAATTAAACTAAGTAAAGATATTTTCTAGCAAGAATGAAAATGAACAGCTTTCTTTTCTGAATAAAATTAGCTTGAAAATGCATTTTTAACTAGTCATCCTAAATATAGAATGTATACTAAACTTTATTTCTAAAGTAATTATTTTAGGAAGTGGGTTACTTTATTTTCCGATCTATGTTGATTACTTGGAAAATAAGTTTACAAGATGCAGATTTACTTAACTTCGTAATATCTCTTTTCAGGTCTCTGACTTTGGAGGAACAACAGATTTTTGTCTACTGGAAGAATGCAGTGAAACTGCCAACATTTCTAGCTGGAATTATAAATTTAATATTCAACTTTACTGTTCCTAATTTCTTACTAAATAGTACCTCAAAGTAGAAGAAAAATGTACGGAAGTGCAAGAACAATCAGCAACTTAGAAGGAAGTCCCTCCAGGTCTCCTCGTTTGCCAAGATCCCCTCGCCTGGGCCATAGGCGAACAAATAGTGGAGGAGGAGGAGGAACAGGTAAGACGTTATCAATGGAGAACATCCAGTCCCTTAATGCAGCCTATGCAACATCTGGACCAATGTATCTGAGTGACCATGAAGGTGTAGCTTCTACTACTTTCCCAAAGGGCACAATGACTCTTGGAAGGGCTACAAATCGAGCTATGTATGGTGGTCGAGTCACAGCTATGGGGAGCAGTCCTAATATTGCTTCAGCTGGACTTTCGCACACAGATGTCCTTTCTTATACTGATCAACATGGAGGTCTGACCACATCTTCACACCATCACCACCATCAGATTCCTTCTATGCTGAGACAGGTTAGGGATAGTACCATGTTAGACTTGCAGGCTCAGCTTAAGGAACTACAGAGGGAGAATGATCTTCTCAGAAAAGAACTAGACATTAAGGACAGCAAGCTGGGATCCTCCATGAACAGCATCAAAACTTTCTGGAGTCCTGAGCTGAAGAAAGAAAGAGTACTGAGGAAAGAAGAAGCAGCCAGAATGTCAGTTCTTAAAGAACAAATGAGAGTTTCCCATGAAGAAAATCAGGTAAGTAATTCTGAAAGTTTTTCTGTTGATTTACAGTGAAGTACTTCATGTTTTGCTTATGGTACTGTATTGTGTGCTGGAACAAGTTTGTCATTTACAAGAAGAATTGTATGTCTTGGTCTGTCTGCCTCTGACTGCTAAACAGTAGGAAAGAACATTAATAAGAAATTGAATGCAAGTTATAATTTCCTTCTTTCTTTCACAACATTCTTTCACATGGCTAAAGAGAATGTTCTTTTTGTCACTACCCTTTTTCTAATTTTTGAGACTATCTAGGGCTTTTTTTTTTTCTAGCAACAGTCTTAATATACCTAGCAACCTTTTCTGAAGAGGTAAATGAGCCACCTCTGCAAGAGCATAAATAAACATCCAGAGGCATATTTTGTATGAGCTGTGTAGGGATTTAGCTCTCTTTTAAAGTTAAAAGAAGATCTGATATTAAATCCCCATATGCAACCTTCTGTAACTCTGTGTTACAGAATGAAGTGGAAATTGTGTTTTCAGCAATGTTTGAGATCTGTGTCTTAGTAAAAGAGCATCTTGCAAATATGAATTTCAAATACTTTTATTCACAACATAACAGTCTTTTCACTAAGTTATAAAAAGATAAAGATATTGTAATCTGGATGAATAAAACTATAAGGTCAAGCTTTGAGACTATGCTATTACACAAAGCTATACAAAACAGTGGCACAGAATAGATGAAAGAAACACCCCCTTAGTATTGCTGTTTCCACACACTTTTTGGCTGCTGGTCGTATTTTAAAGCTGCTCCTTTTAGACCATCTGTTAACGTTCCCCAGACAAAAACACAATCCTGTGTTTCTCTTGCTTCCAGATTCCCAATCTAAACTTCTTTGCTGGCGGGCAGCAACAACTGCAATTTTTAGTTTACTTCTGAGTTTGTGATCCTCTGCAACAACTGCAATTTTTAGTTTACTTCCAAGTTTGGTTGTTTCTCACCAAACTTCCTGCCTCTTAAGCATGACATGAACCTAAATAGCTAATGGGACTAACAAGCTTGATATCAGTTACTTTAGTGGGAAACTGACTTGGTCTTGATCCAGAATTCTGTGTAGTGAAATAATTTATAATTTTCTTGTATAACTGACAGCAGTAATACTTACTATTTATTTAGAGTAGGTGCACTAGGATGCACCTATTATCAGAACCAGTATTATCAGAAACAGTCTGGTGAAGGTTCTGCCATTCAAAAGCTTTATGGTTAGACAGTAGGGATAGCAGTAGCAGGAGGAATATTCTAATACACACTGGTTTTGCTAGCCTTTCTTACAGAAATGTCACATCAGTGTCTTGTATTAGCATTTGGAATCTGAATTGGGTACTTAGAGACTTTGTCACCTGCCATATTAGTTATGTGTTTGGGGGGGGTGTGTGTGTGTCTGGCTTTTTTTTTTTTTCTTCCCAAAAGCTATTTCCTCATCTTGAGGGGAAAGTAAATGAGTAACTGTTCTGAGTGCTCCTATTCATTCATTCATTCATTTCATAGAATATTGTATCTTTTTAACAAGTGCTCTTATTTTCTTGTAAGTGTACATCTAATAGAAGACAAAAAGAACGTATTTTAACTTATCTGTATATTTAGCATGAATCCTTACTGTATAGTAAGATAATATAAATATTGGTAGCCCAGTATTCCATTGCTAACAATGTCCAAAAGTTCATGGAACAAACCTAGTATACAGTAATATCTCTACCAATCCTTTATGATCCATCTACATTTCTGTGTGCTTAATAACTCTCAGTGGACTTTTCTTTGAATTAAGACAGCTGATTTTGGACCTGTGTAAAATTCAATTGACCACAACCTCTTATAATAGTGAATCCCACAGCTTATCCTGTCATGTGAAGAACCACTGCTTTTCATTTGTTTTTCACGTGGCTTTGGTGGCTTTTGCTAGGGTTTCCTGTTCCTTGTACTGGAAGAAATGTTGAAGAATTGATGTTTGGTGCTGGACTTGGTGCCACCTTTAACTTTGTTAGACACCATCCTCACATCCCTCCATCAGCTCTTTTCCAGACAGGAGAATTTCAGCACGTGTGATAGTTCCTTTCATGAAACTGTGACATTAGTTTGGTTCTTTTCTAAGTCTTTCTCAGATCTGTCACTTTTTTTTTTGATGTGAGGAGACCAAAACAGTTCATGGTTTTTCATAATACAGCTGTAAAATGGGTTATGCGTTGGTGTTACAGTGTTTGCCCTTTTATTCTCTCTTAACAATTCCCAACACTCAAGTTGTTCTTGATAGCTTTGGATTAACTTTTCCTTTACTGCTACTGAGTACTGAGCTAATATTTTAAGAGAAACATTTATCATAGCTGAAGAATCTCACCAGTGCTTATAATCAGTTTAGATCCTGGCTTGTTATGCATGAAGGTAGGGTTATATTCACTTGTCCATAACTTCACATAATCTCCCTTGAATTTCATCTGCTAGCCCTCACCTGCCTTATAAAATCCTTATTTGCTTTTGGCTCTTGTCTTTACTGCCTGAGTTACCTAATATCATGGGGAAAATCAGTCATCTTACTGTTCACTTTTTCTCTGGGTTGCTTAGGGTATACCAAGACAGCACAGAACCCAGCCACAGGTTCCAGCAAAACTCCACAGGGGCCTTCTGTTGGTTTTATGACTTGACCATGTGTTTCTATGATTTCCTCTCTTGTAATCAAATGTTTATGCATGAAAAGACCATTCCTCTTACCTAATTTTTGCTTAGTTTTCTTGTGAGCATTTGGAGAGGAGCCTTTTGAAAGAATGGCTGTGGAAGTCCAAGCTGGTTGTTTCAGCTAGTTTGTCAGTCTTATTCTTTCAAACACCTAATTCCAATTATAGTTATGGAAAAGCTATAATAATAAAGGTAAAAGTAGGGGTGGGATCTATTACATCTATACTAAAAATTGATAGCTCTATCTCTGTGTGTCTGAAGATTACTAGCTTATGAAACTTCCTTTCTTAAACTGAGATTTTTCTTATTTAAACACTTAAAACTGCTTTCAGATTGCTTGTGTGTGATGAAATAGTCTTAGAGCCAACTTTGGGAACTCCCAGCAGACAGGAGACTGGGGGGGGGGAGGAGGGAAGAGAGAAATAAGCAAATTCTAGGTTTGCTATTTTTATTGTGATTTCTGGAAAAATATTGGGAACTATCAAAGAAAATTATTTCTAAACTGTAATAATTATTCTTATTTTTAAAAGATCCTTAACTCTAAAATGTAAGGGACATACAGGGAAAAATAAGACTAACACTCAGTATTGATTTTATAAGAATAATGTCAAGCAAGTCTGTCTTCAAACAGGCTTTATGCACAAGAGAAACAGTAACATTTTTACATTAGGAAAACTTTTTTTGTTGTCTCAAATGTTCGTTAGCAACCTGGTGGGAAGCATATGAGATGAAATTGCTATTGTGTGGATGCCAGTCTGATTGGAAGACTGTGTCAAAGCGAAGTGTAATTATCAATGATTCACAGTGAAATTGGAAAGATTTCTAGAATGAGCTGGTAGGGATCTGTTGTGTTTGAGGCTTTCATCAGTGTTCTGAATGATGGATGTGTGTTACGCACCCAGGTAATATCAAGCTAGGAAGGGTTAAAACGTTATGGAAGACACTGAAAAATGAAATCATATTTGGCAAATTGAAGAAATAGTCTGAAAAAGTAGGATGTGTTTCACCAGAAAACGTAGCAAGTTAAACCTTTTGAAAGCAAAAAGAGACCATGAAGTTTATGGACAGTAACTTGGACATCTTTTGAAGATTATTTTTCTTTTAAAAATGCATGCTTTGAGCACCTGTTCTTTGATATTACAACCCAAAGTTACTGTCTTTTCCTTCTTTATACTCTTCGTGACGTATTTTCTTAATAACATGATTAGTAGTGTTCTATATGGATTGACTATATACATAGGGGCAGGAAGGACTCTAAATGTTTTTAAAGTACTTAAAGTGGTTCTTCATCTTGGAATCTTCAACTTGAAGTATCTCGGAGATTTTTGTATTTTTTTTTCCACGTAGAAGTTAACCTCTCTAATTTTGCTTCAATGTGTAATACAGAAGAGTTAACGTAGAGGGTTTCAGTAGAGAGCAGAAGGGTATGAGGTGGAAAGAACTGGGAGGACACAAGAAATTCTTCAGCAGTATTCATTCCCAGGATTGTTGCTTGTCTGTCAAAAACCAAGGGACAATTAGATTATCCATTTGGATTAGATGGTTCTAAGTCAACGTATTAATGTTTATCAGTTGACTTGCTGCTTTTATGACATTACAATGTCATAATTAGATTTACTGTGGCACTTCTAAAATAAACTGTAAACTCAGTTGCACAAAATAATGCCCTTTTTCCCTTATAAATGTCATTATTTAATACTATATAATTAATATGAAATGAATGGCTGAGTGCAATGAACAGTGGTTCTCTTTCATTCACAATATGGTTATATGTTGTTGGAAATAAATGGTGAGCTTGATCCATTTGTTGTTTTTTCTTACAGAAACCCATGTAATTTTGTTTAATATGTCCTTTGAAAACATTATAAATTTTGATCTTCTTTTGAAGTTTAGTTCCTGTCTTGATATTGCAGGAAGTTGTTTCTGATTAATGAGATGAAGAGAAAGGATAGAAAGGATAGTGAATGGTTCCCGTGAGAGGCTTATAGTTTTGAATACAAAATTGTATCTTGAAATTTTTTTTATATATCTGTAGCAGTATGAATAACTCGTAGATGCTTCAATGAACAGAATGGACCTGATAAAATAATCAGTAGATAATGGGTATGGGTATTCATGAATTCAGATCTGAGTAGCTACTCCATGTTATTTCACATGCTTTTAATTTTTACTGTAATTTATGACAAGTAGAACAGCAAATGAAAATACGCTAAGAAATACTGTGAAATAGTGTTTTCCTTCTTTGTATTGATTAAACAATATTCCTAGTAAAAAATCTTGATCAGGCTAATGTATATGTTTTTAAAAACTGGAGGGGGAAAAAACCCCCCCAGTAGTCTCAAACCAAACATACCATATACTTATTTTGCTTTCTGGTACATCATACAAACCCTACTCTTTTAGTTATCTTTCTCCCCTGTAAAAGAATGGGCAAGGGCTATAACTTAATTTGCTGTAACTTTGCTGGCTTATCTGGGAGCTACTCAGTGGACTTTAAAAAATAATTAAAAATTATATATATTATTTATATATATTTGTAAAACTATATAGTTGCAAAACATTATGTATTAATATAGGTTATTAATATATATATGTTTAAAGAAGCTGGCCACTTTTTAACTTTCCCTAATGGTTTCTCTAGCTGGGATCAACCCTGCATGCTTCCTAACTGGACAGCCCATTGCTTAGACCCTGCTGGCATCCTCTAAATTCAAGTCAAAGAAAGTTGAAGATGTTACCTCCTCACTCTGTCCACTGCTGAGACTATGCTTAATCTTTTTTTGAGATACTTTGTTTATGACTGTTGAAATTCCGAAAGGTTGATCCTAGTGGAATATGCAGGTAGTTGCCAGCAATTGGGTCTTCAGTTTGAGTTCCCAGACAAATAATTTCTTCCTTAATATGTATCAAAGTATACATCTTCGGTGTATACTGGTTGATGAGATGGACCCACCCACCTTGGCCTTGTTTCTGAATACCATGGGTGGTCAGAGAAGGTTTTGGGGCTATCAATACCTTTCCGTATGTCTCATTGTTTCTGTGTAAATGTGTGCAACACCACAGATTTTGAAGCTTATTGTGAATATTTATGAAGTACAGGGGTACACACAAATGGTAAAGCCGGTAACCTGAGAAATAGAAATGTTCTGTTTATATTTTTCTATGCTTCCTGAGGTTTATTACCAAGTTAATAAAATAATAACAGAAGTATTAGCTGATAATTTTTACTAAATATGTCTCTTTTCAAGAAAACAATCAATTTAAATACTTTGAACTCAAATTTGTAACACAGTATTTATGACCAGTGAAAGTCTCTTTTAAAGGTATTTTAAAGCCAGTAAATTCAGTGCATTCATTCACCTTATTTTCTGTTTTTCATTGTACTGTTGCTTTCTGCTTTCTTCGGCTTTTTTTAATATTTCTTGTATGTCTTAAAAGTTGCATGCATACCTGTTGCTTTTTAACTTTATTTTGGATGTTTTCACTGTTTTCTTTATTTAAATTCATGTACATTGATGGCAATTTAGGTAAGTGCAAAATATTTCTTCTTTACTTTTTTAAAATGAGACAAAATGCTTTAGCATTTGAATGTGTGGAATAGATCAAACATTCATTCTAGTGCAAAACTTCATTATGTGAGGATAAAAGTATAATGAAGTAAAAGTACACATCAGTATTTCTTTTTCCTAAGTTGAAAAGGCTAAAATAGCAGGACTCTTCTGCTGAGGAACGACAGTATATGGGTGGTGTGAAGCAGAATAAGGAAGCTGTGCCAGAAGGGTGTGTGGTGGCTTTCGTGCTGCTGTTACTGATGGTGAGAAAAAGCTGCTAGCTCTGTGGTGGGGAGTAGAAAGAGGTAAGGAGGTGGGCATAATACTGTAGATATCCAAGGAAATTTTGAGGAAGCAATAACCCAAAAGTGATTAAGGGTGAAAGGGGAATGTGGTTACTTTTAACTGTTTTTTAATTTTAATTTTTATATTTTTTTATTTTTACACACCACGGGATTTCAAATGTGAAAAAGCTTGGTAAGTACTGAGCTAGAAAAAGAATAAGGGGAATGTGTCCCTGTAAGTGCACAAGCAGTTGTTTAGTCTTGGCTGAAGCGTTTTGCTGGTGTTCTGGTTTAGATGATACACATACATAGATTATATAGTAGAAACTAATAGTTTAAGCTATATGAAAAGTATATCACATGTTAATGGTCATTTGGAAAGGATAGTAATAAGTTATCTTTTGTGCGTTTTTGAGATATAAAAAGATCTGAGGAAAGAAAACATTGCTTTTTTTAATGTTCTGTTCACCGCAGTATTTGCAAAAACAAGGAGCTGAATTGTAGCCTCTAGGATGTGCTGTGTGTAACTATCAGCTGAAGCAGTACTATTGTTGGATTTAAAAAAAAAAGGTACTTTATTCATCATGTTGGAAATTAAAAGTTGTTGAAAAACTGATTTAAACTTTTAAACTTAAGAATATGAACAAAATCCCCTACTTTAGTCAGTTGGGGCACCTTCTTTTGGTAATTTTTTTTAAAATGCAGGCTGTTGGCATTGGCACAATTGAGAATTACTGAAGTGGTAGCATTAACCAAAAAAAAATTTTATTGCATCTTCAAGTCTTAGAATGAGTGTTGAATAATGTCAGTGAGTGCTCTTTATAAAGAGGCGTAACAAGACCAGTCATGTTTTAAGGAAAGATGGATTGACTTTATAGCAGAAACAGCTTTCCAGTAAAGGGTGTTTGGAACTGTGTGATGCTATATGACTCAGAATTGTGTGCTCATCAGCTTTGAACATATTCATATCCTTAACTGACATTTGATGGTATTTCCCTGAGATAATGCAAAAAGTGCTGCTGCTTCTGTTTTTTGTGGCATTTTTGTTCTGTGATGGTGGTGATCATCTGCTGCATAAAACTTAAGTATTGCGTGTAGGGTTTTCTGAAAGGCTATAGGTTTATTACTTGATATTTTAGCTGACCTCAGTAATTTCATCCTGTTTGTTAAATTTCACTTTCAACTTCAGATGGATACTGCATTCTACATTCCCCAGTCTGATGTGCTTTGAAGCACAGTTCTGCTGTTCAACAGGGATTGTTTTGTTGCTGTGTGTGTAAAAACCCTTTGTACAGAAACCAGGATTCTGTCAGGATCTTGGAAATGACCAGTTAAAAAAATGTAGATCTAGCAGGAAATAAGTTGGAATAAGACTGCCTTTTAAGTTATCCATTCTTTAGGCTTGTAGCACTACTTGAAGGTATTCTTTCAGTATGTACTGGTAAGCCACACCTAAAGCATGGCAGCCTCTGCTATTTGCCACCTGCTGCCTTAAATTAGGGATCAGTCCAGAGCAGGCATTCTAGTAGGGTACTTTATGCTGTCAATAACATAAAGGAGATGGGGAGAGAGGTGACAGTATTGTATATAAACAATTTTGAGTTTTGTTAGAATTGAAGCTATTGGATACATCACATAAATAGTAAACTACTTGATAACACAGGAACTTATTTTGAAAGGAAGGCTTACAAAGCATAAATAAAGTCTCCCAAAGAAGTTAACTGAACATTCAATCTCATGAATAATAGGGTTTTTTACAGATATCATAGATAATACATCAAACTGTATCCTTGGTGAATTTCTTTTCCAATGATTGTGATGGAGCCTGCAGGTGGTTGGTTGGTTTGTTTGCTTATTTATTTATTCATTTCTCTGTTAGCTTCTGTAAACTGGTTTCCTTCCTGCCTTTAAGCCTCAAGGCCTTACAGTTAATCTGAAAAAATTGCTGGAAATGACTTTTCAGATTTTTCCATCATCTAAAGTGGGGAAGAGAAATAGTAGGAAGTGCTGGGGGAAAAAAGAGTACTAGAAAGAAAAATTCATTCCTTTCTCATTATACATTTTTAGTCCTTACTATTTCAGGCATTTTTCCCTCATTTTGGTCTTTTCATCTTGAATTTTATCAGAGCTGTCCTCAGTTTATCTATCAGGCAGTTGATAATGCCATATTCTATTAGCCTGCAATAGGCAGCTCTGTCCTCTAGGCTGTTTATGAAAACCACAACCCTTTTAGCTGTGCTGCAAAACATTATTTTCTTTATTTTACATATGTGTATAATTTGAAGATGAACTTATATGACACTTCCTAACCTTTCTGTATCCTGCTATGTTTCTGAGTTCATAAGATGCATTTCAGATTGTTGTGTCAGAGTGAGGAAAATGTTATGATGGTGACTTAACCTGTCGGTCACTGATTCGGATTTCTTCCCAATTTTTGCATGTCTGGGAGTTAGCTTGTTAATATCACATAGGGTCAGAGTCTGGCTTTACCTGTTGTTTCCTCTGTTCAAGGTGTCTGTCATTCCCAACTATAGAACTGTTTATCTCTCTGGTGCCAGAGAGTCAGTTGTAAAAGCTGTCATATTGAAAGATATGATTTGCTACTTGAATTTATTGCTAGAATATCTGCCAGTTGAGTTAGCAAAGAAACTAGCATTCAGGAGCCCTTGGTATATTTTTTTTTTAGAGAATAACTTTGGTTCAAATTGGATTGCAAGTAGCAGGAGCAAATAACTCTTGAATTTAGTAATTTTAGAATATTTGGCCTGTGGGATGGGGAAATAGTATTTACTTTTTTAATTTCCTTAAGCATCTGCCACAGTATAGTTACTGGTCTTACTCTTGCTGCTTGAAGATGATATACAAAGCTCAGAAAACACATGTGAAAAGAAGGCAGTAGATTTCATGTGAAGTGCCCTTCAAAGCCTGAAAGGAAAGGAATAAATGATATTTTGGCCAAAAGTAAGTTCCTGAGGCAAATCAATGTAAATATTTCAGTGTTAGAGAATCAGAGAACACTGAGTTCTTTAAGGTAATCTCTATTCCAGTTCCATCTATAATTGAATGAGAGTGTGAGGTCTCTACCACATCACATTTCTGTAGAAGAAAAGCAAAGGTTAGCAGAAACTAGGGAAAAAAGCATAACACACTTTGGGATTCAGCTTCAGAGCAGCAGCAAGAGCTGAATGAAAGTCTGCTCTTTGCACAGACTCAAGTTTTCTGTTTGACTACAGTATTAATTGTACAGAGCACAATTCTCACTGCAGAATCCATGTTTGAACTGAAAGAAAACCAACACAAATAAGTAGGGAGTTGTGCTTTGAGAATTAAATATTTTCTATGTGCTTTGATTTAAATTACGTAAACTGATGTTGTATAGCTCTTTCAGTTTATACATAGAAAGTCTGAAAGAATAGTCCTGTTGGTGTGAATTGTTTCTTCTGTTTGATATGAACTTCAGGTAGCTAATTATAAAATGTAATGTTCTGAACTAATTCAGTAAAGAAATGCCTAAATGTCATGGTATAGTATTCCTGCTGGATACAGTAGAAGGTGGCAGTGAAATGGTGGGTTGCTATTTAAGTCTTGCTGTACCAAAGCATTAATAAAATGTTTCAATCCAAACTTGAAAACCACTGTTTGAAATCAGCAGGTTTGTGATAAAAGCCAACTGGTCTATTAATATATATGTGTAATTATACACATACGTATGTATTCATAAAAATATATATATGTTGGGATATTCAGAAAGTTTTGCATTCAGTCATCGTATTAAATTCCTTCTTTATGTCAAAAGTTTGTACTGTTCTGAGTGATAGAAGCTAGGCTGCATCTCTTTGAATTATGAGGGAAACCAAAATTCCTAGTTGACCTTTATTCTACAGCCCAAATTGTATTTCTTTCTGTGGCATTCTGAAAAGCTGCTTGTCAGCACAGCTTTCTGGAGCATGGAGGAGTAGTTTTTACGTAGGTAAAATGTATTTTATTTTAAGCAAAGGTTTTTATTGAGTTTGCTAACATACGTACATCTAGGTACACATTATATTGTCTTGTTCGATGTATATTATAAAAAACCAAAATGAACCCGCAGCCCTTTTATATTTCTGGAGATAGTTAATATTGCCATGAATATTATAATATACCATTGGAATGATATTACAGTGTTCTGGAAATCTGAAGTTTTTCTTACTGAATTTGTGTTCAGAAAGACATTGTGTTGTATGCAAGCATAAGTTTTACTAGAATGTTTCTGATACTTAAGAAATGTGGCGTAATTTTTAATCATTGATAAACAGCAACTGCTTAGAAGGTAATCACCCTTTTGTGGATAATGTGTGCGGTTTTTTATTTTTATTTTAATTTTAATTTTAGATTATTATTTTGGTATGTTTATTGTTCTATTTGAAACCTAACTCATATTCTTAGTTTGGTTGAAATATGGAAATGAATGGGCTGCATAATTGCATAACTGTATATGAATAATCTAGTACTTTCCTTATACTAGAGAGACTTTTGTCTTCAGATTCCCTAGTGGAGTTAAGGGAGCAGGGAACTAGAGTGGAAAGCACAAAAGTTGCTTAAGAAAGCAAAACCTGGCATTCTTCATCCTGTTCAGGCAGTTCATCCCCTGGACAGGGAG
This sequence comes from Strigops habroptila, assembly GCF_004027225.2. NCBI lineage: Eukaryota > Metazoa > Chordata > Aves > Psittaciformes > Psittacidae > Strigops > Strigops habroptila. Next base: position 25,367,631 of record NC_046360.1, on the reverse strand, counting down.
AGCTGTCAGAATGATAATTTGAGCAATTAGACAAGAATAATCAGGATAGGCTTTTCCACCTGAATGCATGTCATTATCCTGACTTCAGGACTGCAAAATGAACAAGCAGTGCCAGTCTGGCAAAGTTCAAGAAAAATTATTTCTGAATAATATTTTAGAAAAACATTTGTTTTCTTAAATAGGTATAGCCATAAATCATCAATTGAAGCCATCAGTAATAAAGATTCTGTGTTAAATAGGTAGGGCATCATTCTGTTTGGAACCTGAATCTTATATAAATCAGTGCTTCGCTGTGTGAGGTGGTGCCATCGATGGTGAAGTATAGAGTGAAAAGTCAGAAGGAAGATTTTGCAAATTTACAAGAAAACAATTATCTTTGGGAATATTATATTTTATTTTTTTCTTCATGTCACAGTGCTCTTGGAAGAAAGTGGTAACTTGATACAGTTGAAAACTATTTGAAAACCGATGGCTCCAAAACCTTTCTAGGTGCTTGTTTCTCAGATGTGTCCAGTTGAGTCATTTTGTTTCCAAACATGTGAGGTAGAATCTACTCTTTATTTGGTGTCCTTGAATTAAGCTTTTGGAATAACTCTGGGGTAAAATATATTAAAACACTTGGTCCTATATTTATGAAGTATTTTATGGCAAGTTGTGTTACACAGTGCTGTGTTATTGGTATTACAGATATTTTTAACACATTTCAATTAAAACCAAAAACAAACCAAAAGCCAACCACAAAAAAAACCCAAACCAAAAACAAACCCAAGAAAGAAACAAACAAACCCAAACCAAACCATTTAAGAGACGTAGTCTGGGAACAGGAAGGCATCTTTGCCTTACATCAAATTGGTCCCAACTTCTGTTAGCATTCTGTGTGGTTATGTTCTTCCTTCCCTCCTCCCCGCAGTTGTCTTTCTCTGCATTTGCTGCATGTATCTGCTAGTTTTGGAGAATGCTAGTTCTTGTCCAGCTGGCATTGTTTATTTCAGGGTTAGTTTTTCAGCCCTCCTGTGGGTACTAGGTGATTGGAGATTTGTGAACCTTGGCATTATATATGTGCCTTTTTGAAAGAAGTCTCATTGTGAGTGGAATTTCCATCTTTATGTTCTGATGAAGGTGTACTCAATAGGTTTCAGCGCATTCTTTTACCTTTTGAACATCCACTAGGAATTGGTGATTCAGCTTGTAGAGTTTTGTTTAGAGACTGTTTCACTTAAGTTTCATTTATTTCAAATTTTACTCCTTGTCTGTTGTGACTACATTTGCCCACTATTTTAATACCCAAACCTGAAAGTTTATCTGTTTTGACAAACGTGTGTGGCTTTGCTATCTCATCCTTCTGCAGGACTTTGGATTTTAGTGGCAGGGGTCGCAGAGCAGTTGCAAAGTCACTTTATGTTTGAGCTAACCATCAATCTCACACATTCTTCTCCTGCTGCCTTTTGCAATAGTTGTCATTAGAATTTATATGTCAGCATAATGTGCTACATCAGGGACAAAATATTTAAGTTTTTTTTTCTCCTGGGTTAATTTTCTGCTCTCATCTAGCCTTGTGATGGTGTAAAGCAGGCAGAGGCTTGAGTGGCCAAGAGTAGGAGATGAAGGTGGGATCTCAAATTCTGGCAGCAGCTCAGATTCTGCTCCTGAATCTTGGCTACTGAGGCTTGACTCTATTTGAAAGTGCCTCTGGCACTTGAGAAATTTCTTGAAAGAATGCTTGAGAATCTAGATTACACTGCAGTCTTTGTTAGATGTACCTCAGCGGGTACAGAGAATAATATTTAGATTACTTTAGGTATTCTGTACTTGCATACTTGCATCATGAGAAGATGGTGAATAGTGATACTCTTGTGACTGCAGTGTACAATGCGATTTGCTATTGAGTTACATTCTTTTTGGCAGGTCAGTAGTGCATTTTAGCTCTGAATGTCGTCTTCGATGTTTGCTCAGAAAACTTTCTTTTCACATGTCCATAAATATTTTTTTATTCTATCTTGATATAATCTGAAGTGTTGGATTTTTTCAGTGGCTTGGTTAAGGTTAGTTTTTCCCTGCTACCATGGGAATATTTGGGTGGTGGCTTTTTTCTTTTTCATTCCTCCCCCTCCCTCCCCCGCCTTAATAGTGTCTACAACAAAACTAATTCTTTCAGCTTGGGAGGCTTATTTTCCGCATGTTTTTTTCTAAAATAACTAATCATCTGTTTTTAATAATTATCTTAACAGATGAGGTATTGTAAAATGTGCAGAAAGTTTTTAATGTGAAAAATCCAGTAAATATCTTTTATGAAGTATGTATCCTCTTCCTCACATTTTATTGTTTAATTCTTTTTTACCAGATCGTAGAAAATTCTGGAAAACACATAATAGGGTTTGCTGCTGTTCTTGTTTTTAATTCAGCTCCAAAAGGCTATTGGGAGGATTATGTGCAAGCAAAGAATGAGTCAACTTGTGTAAACTCCTTATTTATACCATTTACACATGGAGTATTACTGTGCCCTTTTCTGTTGTGCTGCTCAGCTGTGACTTTGCATTTTCTTTGACTCCTAAATTTAAGGTCTGCAGTGTCTTGAGCTAGTAATTCTGCATTCTGAAGTGTGGCTACTCACCTACTTTTCCCAGATTGACAAGCTCAAGCATTTAAATACCAAAAGAATAACTATGTTTCCTCTTCACTGATGCTTTGAATAGTGTGGTCATTAAAAGCAAGTTAACTTCTGTTTCACTGTGCAGGAGAAAAACTGTATCAGGCATAAGTCACATCTGGGAGGATAAAAAGCTTAGGTGAGAGGAGCCATGAAAAAAGGCAAGTTTTCCAGTTCCCCAGGTGTTTGTCTTTCCCTTTTCCCGTATAACTGTAGCCCATGAGTAGGTATATGTAGTGGAGTGCTGTACTGCAGGATCAATTTAACTGAAACAAGCAATTATTTTGCACATGCCTGTGGACGTAATGGAGGACTTTGTAAATATTTCAAAGCCATTCTAATGAGCATAACAATTGGTAAACTATTCAAATTTGAAAATGGTATTCTTTTTCTTATTTCAAGCTGTTGTTTAATCAAAATAGGCTTATGCTGCCCCCTTTACAATTCAGGAAAGAGGAACATCCCTTTCCTGATGATCTGGAGCAAGTCCTCCTTCTGAGTCAGATTGAATTTACCTTCTCTATTAAAAGAATATGAGCAAATAGATGATATCTCCTCAAGTTGTTAACTTGCTGCTTGTAGTATGAATTTGCAGATATACACAGATTATTTACTGATACCAGGATTCACTTTCCTGGCAGGAAAGACTTAAAATCTGAAGGTTATAAACTATAGGTGCGGGAAAGAAGGTTTTGATGCAAATTCTGGAAAAGCGAAAACGCGTTAATTAAAAGCCAGTCAAAAAGTGAACACCCCACCAACAGTCCAAAAGACAGTAACTGGTATATAAAATAACCATAGCTGGAGATGTTCCTTTCTTAGTTTTCAATACTAAGAAGTGTAATTGTTTAATATTCTAAACAGTATGCAGCAGATGAACATTTCTGTCATAAAATTATTCTGAAATTATGAAACTTTAGGCTGTAGGCGTTAAGCAAGAAAACCCAAACAAAATCAGTAAAGAAGTAGTTTCCTTTTGAGCTGGAGAGGTGGTTTTCTGTCTTTGCATTTGTATCATGGATTTCTTACAGTTTTATAAGAGAATAGGGAAGGTGGATATTAGTGTCACCTGCAGAAGCAAGCAACGAACTTCAGATCAATACATTTGCAATTGTTAGATACGTAAAAGCAGTGCAGACCATAGCATTAAAGAGAACTTCAGGATGGTTAACTAAGAGATTGTTTTATAAACCACTTTTTTTTCTTTTCGTTTTCCTGTTAAATGTTAGCCCAAAGTTGATTGGTTTGACTCTGGGTGAAACACTGAGTAAATTACGACTTCAGGTTGTCTCAGAATAGTGAGCATATTTTGTAATACCAAATTTGAATGAAGCTTTATTTCAAATAAGCTATTAATTTCTTTTAGGTTTTAAGAAATTATACTGAAAAAAGTTTACTTATGCTTCCATGAACTCATGTAGCACAAATGAAAGAGGAAAACCAGGCAGGAATTCAGGAGAACCCAGCAGTGTCTTTGACAGATTACATAATAATGCTCAACAGTTCTGGTATCACTTATAATAGTGTGCAAAAGTAGGTAACTGTGCACACTTCTGCAGTTCGCAACCCCATTACTAAATTGCCAGATAAGAATCTTAAAGAAAATAGAGCAGTTTGTGATAAATGCTTTAAAATACAAGTGTACACCTGCACATCTGCAGTAGTTGTATTTTAAATTTCTGCCTACAACTACATTGTTGAACTTTGCATTTCAAATTGATAATTCTTGTTTATGAAGCAATTCTGCTGATGTGCCTATGTGTTATTGAGATGATGTAGGTTTTTTTCTTCTAATATCTTCCCATTTTCTGCCTTTTTTCTTGTGGTTTCTTTTGCTTCAGCAGCCTACTCTTCGAATTGAATAGTATCCAAGCAATGAGTTAAGTGATTCTTAATACAGTCTTAAAGGTTTCTGTAGTGCTATTCTATCTTAGTTTACATTTTCCTTTAGGCTGGGCAAAACCTGAATGACTTCGGGTTTTGATTTAGTTAGATTTGATTTAGTTTAGCAAACTAGAAGACCATAGTAATGTATTGAAAGTGGAGTGTTCCACTTCTTTGTACATTAATCTTTAAAATAGTTTAACTGTGCTGGACTGAGTGTTTAAGAAACAAATGTTTTAGATGTCTGTATTTCTGAGTATTGTGGGGGCTTAATTCTAGAAAGAAAAAAACCTATACAGCAGCTAAAGAAGTTCATGCTCTATTGTGTATGGGCAGCTGGAAATACTCACTGAATAAAAATGCTCTGTTTTATTTTTTTCTTACCCTCTTGGATCTAGTGTAAATCTTAAACTTCAGAAACCCTGTTGTCAAAGGTTTCATAGCTTCCAAGCGTATGAATTTCATTCCTGCATTGGTTTTTTAAAATGGATCTCTGCCATCAGATCAAGTCATTTGCCTTCGTCAATCACAGAAAAGTATTTTATACTTCAGTGACCGAGGCTTTGATTTTTCTAGTGTGAAATACCCTGTCAACTTTACATCAGCTCAGACTCAGTCCTATTTTTAGCTGCATGGATTCTTGCTGTGCTGTAAGGGATTTCATGATTAAATGTCAGCAAAACTGAACCCAAATCTGACCTTTAAGACTACTATAAATTTTACTGAATAAATATTCCCATTAATCTTTCACTAATATTATTCTGTATTTAAAAGTTCAAAATTTAACTCTTTTTGGTCATTGATTACCAGAATGTGAACCAGGAGGTTTTATATCAGTAGAATGCAAGAACAGTGACTGTGCTTAAAGGAATGCTTTTCTTGGTGGATCTGATTACTTATTGTTAATTTCCATTGTTTTCAGTTGTAGCTGGTGATCAGGAGTCATCCTGTAGAGTAATTCAGTGCCTTTAGAGTGAAACTGAAAACACGCGCTTTCAGTCTCCCCTTGTGTACTGTCAGTGTCCTAACTCTGCACTTGGTAGTGAACCTATTCATGGTGAGCCTGTGTTTTGAAAGTTGAAACATGAATATGTTAATAAAGTATGAGTAACAGTCTTATTTGCAATGAAATCGACCGAAATAATAAGATATGTCTTGTGATGCTTCTCAGAATATCATAGAAGTATGGAAGCAGTCTTCAGACTTCTGTTCATTGAAATCTGGTTTTACTTTGGCTTTTTTTGACTCTTAGCTATCTATAATGCTCTTTGCTTCCATTAGATGGTTAGCAGCCTTTGGCAATTCTAGGATTCTTTATGAGACTAAAAATATCTTGTCACACAAAAGTAGTTTGAAGACTGACTACTGCTTCCTTTATTGGGGAAACTAAGCCATGTGGGTGGTTTGGGTTTTTGTTTGGTTCACTCCCTCACCCCCCCCCCAGTCTTGTGTAACATACCTCTTTTTATTCTTTAAACTGTTAGAAGATGGAAGATCTTGTTTTGTTGAAACTCTAAAGATTTTCAAATTTTGTGTAAGAATACTAAATAGTTATTTGTGATTGGGCAGCTGCTGTATAAAACAGCTGCAGAAAGTATAGATTGGGAATCTTGTGTTTTTGTAAGAAAATGCAGACCCTTTCTCTTAGGAACTGAGCAAGTATACAGAGCAGCATCCACATTATGAAATGTGCAGCTCTAAAATAGTCTTCCTTAGGAGAGACCAGTGAACACTTTGGGACAGAGTGACACTGAATATTTAGTCAGGCCCATGACATCTTCTAAAGGAGCCTGTAAAATGAACAGTTTCTCTGCAATTAAGCTTGTTAGTAACAACAGCATCTGTGGAAGTTATACGTGGATCTAAATATGCAAATGTGTAAATCTACATTACATCTGGCACTATAGAAAATGTGAACTATGTATAATCTGAAGGTAATTTCTAAAAAGCATATCGTGAAGTTAAGAAGTAACTTCAAAGTTACCCTGTTTTTTCTTTCCAGGCTTACATTTAGAAGTAACTGGAGTATGTTAAGAATGACTCCATCTATGGCTTAGGAAAGTTACAGATAAGCGCTCTTTATAAAGACAAATCAAATTTCTACTCACAACACTGTAACTGTAGTTTTATTTATTTTTTTTTTTTAAAAAGGATTGTAAGGGATTATACAAAACCATCTCCTTTTTAAAATTTGCACATTTTTTCTGAGAAAACTCTGAATTAATGAACTAAAGTAAATTCTATAGGCTTAAATCTTACCGCACTTCAGGTTTTTCTGATTGTTAATTTAACAGAGAAAACAGTAAAGGATTTAAAACTATTCCTTTGCTAGTACAGCTTTCTACCTGTGCATATGGGTACAGTTTTATACACAGTAAGAATAAACTAACAGCAAATATAAAACAACATGAGAAAAAGAAGTTGGCTATGTTTATATGTAGTACATTTATCAACAGCATAACTGGAGAACATAGGACTATTTCTGAAATGTTTTTTATTAAAACAAAAAACCCAAACAACCACCCAAACCAACCACAAACAAAAACCCCCAACCCCCCAAAATGAAACCACCAAAAACTCGTGGGAAGAGTAGATTTTGTTCCTCAGTGTTTCTTGGCCTACCTCATGGCAGAGGCTGAAAGAGTAAAATCATAGAATCATATTTAAACAAGCCATATTTCTTAAAAAATAAACTACTGTTAGTGTTTTGTCAGTGGAGCAACGGGATCATAAGGCGTTAGAAAGGAGGGAACATGTAGCTGGCATACAGAAATGCCCAGAACTACTTTTTTTTCAGAATTTGGTACGAACTCAGAGGTTTTCCGTAGCTCTCTGTTGTTTTCTTGTGTCATATGTGTAGCCAGTTTCTTAATAGTATTATCATATTTTATCTAATCTGTCTTTTGGCAAATCAGTTAAGTAGTCAGGTTCCTGAAGAAATTAACTCAAATAGCTAAAATCATGTTCTTAATGACATTTTGAGGTTGTGGATTAGATGGGAAGCACTGCAGTTAGTTAGATAAAATGCTGGTTATAAGTACATGTAGCACCACGTTTGACTCAGTTCTAATGCAGGGAAAGCTGGTGAGGGCACATACTGATGAAAAGAAACTTGATCCTAAATGCTTAGTTTGTACTTGCAGAGAGATGCCAAGAAAGCAAAGGTGTCTTGATTAATGCCAGCCTCAGGTGTACTGGAGACACAAGCAAACTCCGGGCTCACCTGAGGGGAATATTAATTAGCACTGGCACACCTACTGTTCTGTCTTGAGTACCTAATTGCTTTAGCCTGGATGAGAAGAGTGATTCATAAACCAGAATTTAATGACTGTATTACAAAAATGGTTGTGAATATGAAAATAAATTAATCCCTAGAGTAATTTCCTCTATACCACGAAATAGGGAATGTTTCTGCAAATTTAGCTTTATATCTCATATACTGATTTAACTCTTGTTAGAAAATGTAGTTTGATTTATTTTTTTTTAAATATACATAACTGACTTTTTCCAACATATTAGAGTAATGTTAGAATGTTCATTTGGACGTTTCATTAGGTGGAGAAAGTGGTGTGTATTTGATGGGTCAAATCCCATGGTCCCAACTAGTTTCTGTTGGGTGAGGTCATGTCTACCACTAAGAAATTTTATCACCCAAACTTTTATCACCTTTTAGCTGCCAACTTTGCTATGCTGCTGAAGCACGTGCTTGGCTGCTTTTGCTGATGTCTCTCCTCACTGAGAGACGTTGCTTTGGCAAAGGCACTGTGAGTGGTGGTAGGAGCCCGCAGCTTACAGCTGCTGACATTGCTGGATTACTGGAGTGCCTCCAGGATGGCATTTTGCCAGCAGCTGAATGTCAGCTGAGGGTTTGTGTCATTTGTGAAGGTGGTTTCCACGAAAGGACTGGATTTTGCCTGCCTCATTTTGAGATGCTGTGGAGGCATGGCAAAAAGGAGACAGTATCTTACCACAGAAATTGGCAGTATGTGACCCATCTACAATCTCCAAAATAAGTGATCATTTTGAACAGTTACCTTACTTAAATGTTCAGAACATGATTACAGAAGCATTTCTTTTGGAAAAAATTAATTGAGCAATGAAATTGTGTCATTAGGAATACCGTGCTATATTGGAGCACGCTTAGAACTATATTTACTATGTCCTGAGGCTATTTATTTCATTCTTACTGTGTGCTAAAGTTGGTGACAGAAATGCTATGGTTTAGGAAAAGCATGTCTGTCATTACAATGAATGTATGTTGAGAGATGAAGCTTAAAAATATTAATGAAATTATGAATATATTCTAAAAAAGAGTTGCAAAACTGTGAACATGGAGTTGTGTGTGCGTGGTTTTTTTGGTTTAATTTCTAAAGCTTTTGTAACTGCTGCTTGTACCTAGGTAAAGAAAAAAACCCCCAAATCTAATAGCAGATAGTAGGATAACATCTGGAATGTGAGCATAGTCTTGATATACTCCTGATTTCTTACTGTATTTAGTATGAAGGCCCTGGATTTTCATTCCTTGAACTTGAGTGCTCGCTTCTCCTACAATGCCACTTTTGGCATAAGCAATATATTCTGCTATATCTTTTCTTGAGATAGAGAACAATATTCATTTTAAAATTGGTTTGTGCGAACTTGTACTTAGTGCTTTGAAGGGAGATTGTGGAAAATGCCTAGAGAAATTGGGAGCAGATTTCACTAACTTTAGCTATTGAATTTATAACACTCTCTAAAGTCTTGCAAATCCTATCCTAAAGTAAAACATAAGTTTTGAATAGTGATGCAGTACACAGGCACTTAACGTTTCACAGTCCTGAAAACGTAGCAGCGTAGTAACCGGGAGGGAAGAAAGTTGCTAATTGATTGCGTGGTATATAGTAGTAGTGCTTAGTACTTTGTTCTCTTGCTGTTAAAATTATACTGAGAAAGTCTGACCCAACTTTACTTTTTGAATCAATAAAGATTAAAACTGTCTGGGAAATTATCTGTACAAGACCCAAGTATTTATTGGAGTTTTTTATAGATCTCACTTTAAAAGCTTTTCTACCGATATCCTTTCTATTGGTATTCTGAATTATCCCATAGAAACAATTTTGTAGGACTTTGTGTTTTCTGTTTAAAGATATAAAACACATACTCTGTTTCTTTATATAAAGGACTTTCCATAAAGCAAGGAAGTGTATTGAAACTTTTGTGTTTTAGTATATGGGAAACTGCTCTAATATTTTGGTGTAGTGCGAGTGGCATATCTGGAAAGTTTATTCTTTGTCAACAGTCCAATTCATAAAATAGTCTACTGAAAATCATATGTTTTAGTTCTGTCAAAAGGGGAGGTATAACATGTGATAACACATCAGTGTTATATCAGTTGGATCAATGAATATCTAAAATCCCTTTTCCTCCTGTAGATAATATTGTATTCTCTCAACAGGTACCTAAAACCCCTTTCCTGATGAGAATACATATTTGTTGAATATACATGTGTTAACTTTTTCTTGAAATGCAGTTATTTTGGTGGTTATGCATCAAGAACAGGGAAGAAATGCCAAGAGTGTCTCAGAAGTTAGAAATGGAGATGTTTATTAATTGATGGCGTTTACAACATGTTGAAAAATATATTTAATAATATATTGGCCCAAGAGGAAACTATTTAGACTTTGTAATGGTGAAGCAGCCTGAGAGTTAAATGCTCCTTTAGCTTCTATTTCGTAGATCATAATCTTAATTCATAGATCCATCTTTCTCTGTGACAGAATTGAAATGGAACACTTACAACTTCCGGTGCCAATTTTCAATGTGCCAAATCTAAGCTACTTTGAATCCTTCGCTTTCCAGCAAAACTACCATCTGCTTCACAAAGAATTGAAAATGGTTGAAGTCTTGCAATTAAAATTGGCATTTCAACAGTAATACTGTATTATTTTTATTGAAGGCTTATTTAACAAAGTTGACGTCATATTTGCCAATCAGTGTCCCATTGTGTAATGTGATATAAAGCCCATAGGAAAAGGCAGCTGCTAAGAAGTATTTAGATTTTTCTTGGATGGATTGGTGAAATATATTTTTGGCAAATTAAGATTTTTTTTTGTTTGTTTACATTTATTGCTGTATTTTTGATGCAATGACAGCATCATCAACTTCCAGAATAAGATACAGAAAACCTGTTACAAGTTGGTTTTTTCTCTGTATCTTCTCTTCTGCCTAGGTCATTCTGTATGTATGCAGGTGTAAAAAAAAAAAAAAAAAAAAAAAAAAAAAAAGGGTGGTCTCCATGTTTGTGCTCAAACTTGATATCTTCCATCTTGACTCTTTGCATATTCACTGCTCTATCTTAGCTCCCAACTTGCCTCCCTAGTTGGGGTTTTTTATGCCTCTTTCTAGATCAAACCCTTTTCTACACCTACTTTGTTATTTCCCCCTAGGCCTATTATTTCTCAGTGAAATCTGTAAGTCCACCATATAGGTAATATCTCTTCTTCTAACCTATTTAGTTTTCCCACCTTAGGTGCATTTTGCCAGCTTAATGACATTCTTCTGGTTTCATTTCCTTACCATACTTTTCTCTGTGCTTTCTTACAGCTCTCTTATTGTGCTTTTTGCCTCACAGACTATTTTAGCATGTTTTTTTTGCCTGAAGATGCTTATACACTTAGAAAATGTCTTTGTACAGTTCTGAACGAGTATGGGGTTTGCTTAAATGAGTTGTAACTATTTTTTCTGTTGGTGCCATCTTCCTATTGCCTCACTTTCGATTTCAGTGTAGGAGCATTTGTAAAAAGAACCTTCTGGAGGTGGAGTGTAATATATGACTTCTGGTGTCTCTTGTCTTTATTTTGGTTTTGCTGACTTTATATTTTACTATACATTTGTGTGAGGAGGAATATCATGTTCTTGGAATGACAGTAGAGGTGGGCTGTGTTTCATATGCAGCTTAAAATAATTATTATGAGCCAACAGAAGTGTGTTACTGAATGTTGAGAGAAATAGTATGACAGCAGAATGGGAAAATATGAAACAGATGTACCATATGTTACTATGCATTTGTTTGCTATAAGAGAACCATGGGGCATGCAAGAATAAATGTATTATTCATTAAAAGTAAATTTTATTTCTTTTTACAAGTGTTGGGGAAAGGCCCAAATTTATATTTCAGATTCATGCAGAGGAACTATCTTTAAGCTTGAGCATAGTGTTTACTGTATCATAATCATTGATGATTGCTTTTAAATTTTTTTGTTCTATGTGGTTTTTGGCAGTTGGGAAGGGCCTAAAATGGCCTCAAATGCTCTGGAGGGCTGTAATATTACTCTAACAAGAAGGAACATGGTTCTAGGTGCAGTGTTCATGGCCAGATGTATGTATATCCCAAACAATATAGGTGTTGCTGGGGAAATAATGGGGTTAAGGCAGCCTGTATGGCTGTTATGTGCTGGAAAGTGGATTCATTTGCTAAGATTTCCCTGCTGTTTCTGGGAGTCTCCAATTATTTTGCCACAGCATAGGGTACATAATGGGTATGAACGTAATCCTTTAGTTTTATTTGTGGGAATTACCTGAATTATAGAGTATGTTTGTTGTAAAAATATTTTCTTTTTACCTGGAATGAAAAAAAAGATAAATTTAGTAGTTCATGCAAACTGACCCACTAGTGAGGAATAACATATTGGGTTTTTTTAATTGATATTTTTGAAGATGATATTATGTTGAACACTGGATTTAACAATGGTTTTGTAAGATTCTGTGTTTTCTCTATCCAAATAATAGATAAGTTTCACTGATTCACAGTCTATATGATAGTTAGCTGTATGATGTGTTTAAATACAAGACACTTGGTTTTACTTTGTGAGGAGCCTTGGGGATTGAAAGTCTTAGGTTTGTAAAGTAAATAATGATTTATACGCAAGGATCTGATCCCCTTCTCTCTTGTTTTTATGTGTTGTCATTCTGTAGGCTTCAATGAAGCTACTCAAGATTTGCAGAATAAGGAGTAGGAGAAGAGTTAGGCATCTTTCCTTTTCAGTATCATCCAGTATCATCTTTCCTTTTTACCTAAAAATGTCCGCATTTCAGTATTGTATTTGTGTTGTAGTTAAAAATCCTGTTCAATTATTCAGTTACCTGCTAGAACAAGCTTTGAATTAACAAGGTGGACCACCCAAAACTTTCAACATTTAAGCAGAAGTAATTTATTTCATGTAGTTTTTGATTTTTAAAAAGTGTTGATGAACAAATCCAAAGATAGGAAACTTATTCTCCTCTCTTGATTTTTTTAATGGCAGTTACAGCTTTAAATTTTAAATATTTTAAAAATTATATTTCTGTAATCAAGAAACTTGGCAGAATAACTTTCATGTTTTTCAAGCGCTGAGGCAAGTATATACTTCTAAAAACATACAAGTACATCCTATGTAACCGTATTCAGACAAGCCAATATCGATCACTAGGAAATAAACCATTGTTTTCAGTTTTGCTGAGTTGAAACTTGTAATATTCCAACTCAAATTTTAAGTTATTTGGAGTTCCTCTTAAGTAGGAAATTGAGGGCTACCTATCCTTTTGGATGTCCTCAGGGAAAATGGGAAGGAAAAAACCCCAACATCCAGATTCTTCAAACAGGAACTGATTATATCTATTTATTTAAGAAAAGATGGATTGGTGGCTGATCACCTCCCCCATCTCTCGAATCCACGGAAATCCTTCTTTACATTTCCATGAATTTTGGATACCAGTACATAAAAATACCCTGAGACGTCAGCAGTAGGATTGTGTTGTATATGCATTTGAATGTTCTAGATTGAGGCTGAGCTATGGTCAGTTATGCTGTTGGGGTACCTGGACTAGACAGTCCTTGACACCTAGGTCTGATTACTGTTTCTGTCACTGCTTTATGAGCTATCCCAAACATTCTATTGAAAAGAATGTTTCTGATAACTTCTTTTTAGCTAACTTTTTGGTTGCTATAGAAATACTGATTTGCATTAACATGAAGGCTATATGGGTTTGTGTGGAAATTGCTAGGTTTTGTGAGTGTGTCTGAAAATGAAAATAACAATCTTCCGTGAAGTCTTCAGGATGCTTTCTGCCTGGAAAAGAAAGCTCCACAATTCTCTACAACACCACAAATCCTGGAAGGCTCCAGAGAAAAGAGACTTTAGACTTGAATAATTTCTATAGAGTGTAGCCTTCTGTGTTTTACAAAATTACATATGTATTGAAATAGCATATTAGAAACATGAAGCGGTGCCACCATAATAATCTCATTTTTTGTTCTGATTTTATGCTTTGTGTCACAGTAATTTATTAAACACCCACATCACTCCTTTTATGTGTGAGTAAAATAACTTGTCTAATAGGTGCCTCCCAGTTTCATATATGCAAGAGATTACTTTTTTGTAATTTTTATGGAAGTAATATTTGAAGAGCTTCACTTACTTAATATCATGTTGTAATCTCATGTGAATATCCCAGTGTGCAAAGTGATCTTGAAGTTCATTTAATGTTAAGCTTGATAGCTGAGAGAACGTCACTCTGGAAATGAAATAAATAGTCTTTGAAATATGGTACAAAGTACCTGTTCATATGGGATAGTAGGTTTGATACCATTATAACTCTTAGGAATTTCCTGACTAGATAGGTTAAATTCAGTAGCTAGATTATTTGATGATGTAAGCTTATTCTAGAAAATGTAATCAAGATCCCATAGCTTGTAATGGGAAATAAGGAGTAGCATGATACAGTCAAGATGATTCAAAGCAGGAAGAGGAAATGACAGTTTTCAGTAGGTATGTGCTTGCTCTGAGATTTTATGAACCTTGTTTTTATTATTCTTTGGGTGTGTTACATGTGTGAATGAATTCAGATTGGCAGGACTCTGCATTTAATCAGAACTATGAGAGGGGACTCATCTGTTATCTGCTGATGGTGCTTGGTAGCTACTTTATGTAGTACTGCAGAAGCAGCAGAAACTACATCACAGGCTGTTTTGAGATGATGATTCAAATTGGCAAAACTTAATACCTATCACCTATCAGCAACACATATTCTATGTGGTGTTATCACTACAACTTATTTCTGTAAAATCTCAATTTTTCTGTTAAAAGCAGTGAGATTAAAGTAAAATTCAAGTTAGAATTTTTGAACATGGGAAGCTTACATGATAGTCTTACTGCAGGTGTTCTGCAGTACCTCCAGGTCAGAGGTAATTTTTACAAAGAGTAAGCAAAAGGGAGTCCATCTTTTCTGTCTTTACTGTACAAAAGAAACGGTTTCATTTTAGCTGGAGACATAGGAAAGAATTATACCTTATGGCCAGTCAACATATTGTGAATTCCTGGCCTCCTCTTCGTGGTTCACTAGTATAATAAGTTTTGAAAACAGTGGTTTAGAGAGATTAAAAAATGTTTGTCATCATTATTTTTCGTGTTATAACATAAGCGATGTTCCATGGCAGAAAGTGACAAAATATGGAAAACTCTGATTAACTTCATAATTATTTTTCTATCAGATTGAATGTAGGAATAACTACATTCCCCCAATCATTAGAGTCCAAACCTGATAGAAACCAATTTGTTCATGCTTACTTGTATCATATTACTCAATCACTCTCGAGTTTGTGTATGCCAAGGAGAAGCTGATTGATGACATAGTTGATATATAGGATTTTGAAAAGCTTTTTTCAGCTTACTTGTCAAAGGTTCTTAAAATAACTAAATTGATGTGAAATGAAAGTTCTTTCATGTGCGTTAACCACTTGTAGAATAACTCATGGAATAATAACAGGTTGAAGTGAATCAGGGAGATTGCTTATGGAGTCCCAAAGGGATCTCCTCTGTTCAACATAGTAATTATATGAAAAAGGGGCCAAAAGGTGTAGTGGCATCTTTCGTTGGTGTTCTTAATCGGGATAATGGTGAATACTGACTAGAAAGAGTTGCAGGAGTGTACTGAATGAATGTATGATAAAACTGTAAATGAAAATCAGTACTGATAAGTGAGAAGTAGTGCACTTGAGGGAAAAACAACAATCTTAAATTTACATAGACAGTGATGCTTACTGAGCTATTAGCACACAGAAAAGAGGTTTTGGAGTTAGGATAGATTTTCTACTGAAACGTCAGCTTGCATGCTCGGTACAGTCAAAAAAGCTGAGCAAAAATTAGAAATAAGAAAAGGGAAGTAGGAATGACATGTAAACTAGAGAATGTTACAGTGACAGTTTATATTTTGTAGCTCATTTATATTCTGAATTCTCTGCAAGTTCAGACCCACTTAATCTCAAAAAGGGTAGAACTAGAGAAGGTACTACTGTGAAAGAGAGGAAGGGTAAAGAAAAATATGAAAGGTCTACCAAGGTTGGAAAAGAGATGACAGAAGTGGGATGTAATAAAAATCTGTGAAAGTTTGATCTGCATGAAAAAAACAAGATATTTTTCAGAAAGTGAGAATTTGGAAATAGCAGATCAAAGTAGCATGGTCAGAATGAGGAAAAAAGACATTTTAACAAAAAATAGGGAGTTAAGTTGCTTGCTCATTGCTGCAAAAACTTTGCTTTCCACAGATTCGAGAAGTCATGATGTAGATTTATACAAGTCTTTCAGGGACTGTTAGTACACAGATCCCCAATCTGGACCTACAAGTCCTTGATCTGAAGGCTACTGGAAACTGCATCCCACTCTGCTGATGCTTTTTACACTATTCCCTAGGCATCCGGTAGGGGCTGGTTGTTGGATCCAGTATAGAAATATTCTATGGTGTCTGACTTAGGAGCCCCACTGTTTCTTGCCCTTATTCAAAAGATGGTCCAAAGATTTTTTTCTTTTTTTTAATATATTTTTCATATGTAAGATGTTTTCTCAGTCACAATCTTTTCTATAAAAATGCTGAAAAAACAGTTAGGTAGTATTTTAACTTCATTTAATCTGGGGTTCCCCCTCTATCTCTAAGTTTAAAAGATGAATTACCTGTGTGAACTGTATTCCAAACCTGTCACTGATTTTCATAAAATCAGAGTGATCATAGTCACAACTAACATAAGGTCATCAGTGAACGGTGACTTTGTCTGGGTGTACGCATCAGTCTGTGTTCCAGCCATTCTTTCATCTTGGTTCTCTCAACTAGGGATTCTGTCTCCAAATGAGGAGGAAAAAGTGCCAGCACATCTGTCTGGAACCATGCTTGCAGTGAAACGAAATGAATTGTCTGCAAACTTAGAGCAGATCCTGTTGTTCACGGGCAGGTTGTGTTAACTCACTGCATAAAAGCTATTCAGACACTAAAAAATTTCAATGTCTAAGCAAAACTTGCCACTGTCAAATATTATACTTAATATCAACACTGTCAAGTAGATCAGTTACAGGATATTTTAGGAGACAATACATGAGGGTTTAATAAAGGTTACATTTTATTAAGGAAAATAAAAATGTTGAGGTATACCATCTGGTCAGGATTATTCTGACCTGTATAGACAAAGCTTCCTTTAAGTGGATAGCAGTTATCTTAGCACTTAAAATCCAAGGCACCAGATATAGAGTACCAGAAGTGATTCGGATTTAACATGTAAGTTTGAATTAAGGAAGTAATATTCTGTCAGAGGAAGGAAGACTTGTCAAAGGGTTGTTAAGTTTAAAATCAAAAGACCGAAACTGCTTCCTTTTTTGGTAACTTTTAAATAAGCACGTTTTGATGCTTCTTAAGTAATGTAAATTTTTATTTTTGTTATTATTTCTTTCTGCTTCCCAATGAGAGGTAAGAGCCAGCAAAACCATCAATGTGCTGTGAACACTCTGATTAGTCTAAACTATTTCAAATATTCACATTATTCCTGCTGAAATAAAATTTGAGTACTGGCTGGTGAAATTGTGCTATATATGTGGATAATATTTGTAACTAGCCACAGTGCATTGCTCTGTTGAATAGTTTCATCAGATGCTTGCAATGAATGAGGCTTCAGGACTAGAAAAAATTGTATCTGTGCATCGTAGCCTTCTGGTATTTTGTCTCATACACTTGAATTTTAACATGATAAAAACTACAAGCCCACTTTCTTTCGTAGGTATGTTTGTAGTTTGCAAACCTGTCATTGGAATGATTTTCAGCGCAGTTTAATTTCAAGCCTTTAAAAATGGATTTGTATAGAAGAATACGTAAGTGAAGTTGCACAGTAATTCTGAGTACACTTGCTTTTTATTATTAGGGTTTAGTCTTAAACTCTTGGTTAGACTTAACAAATTTAGCTGAACAGGGCTCTAACACAGGCTTCTGAGATGTATTGTCAGATTGCCCAAGTGAGAAATTATCTATTTGTTGCCCTGAATTTATAGAGATTATTGCCTTTTCTTTCTAGATACTATGAGGAAAAAAGGTGATAAAGGATTCTCCAGAAGAAGTATTTATTTAAAATCTATTTGGCTATAAAATAAATGTATCATTTTTCTTTGTTTTCTGAAATGTCTGGAACCATTTTCTCCTTGATGCTATTTAGTGATGGTTAAAAATAAATGATTCAGCTGGCTGGAGACTTTCCACTTGGCAGGTAAACAGTTGGTATTACTCTCCAAGGAGGTCAGGATATTTTGCATTTCATGATTCCTGGAATTTATCTTCTATGGCCCAGCATGATTAAACATCCTGTAGCACTGGAGAAAAAAAGAAGCAAAAGGTCTTAAAGCAAGAAAAATGTTACTGACCAGCAGAAGTTTAGGAGTATGCAAATTTAACTTCTCCCCCCCCCCCCCCCCCCCCCAATACTTCTTGTGCCTAACAGAATACAGTGTAATCACAGAAGAATAGTTGTCTGGAAATATAAATAGATTATTTGGCAATTTACTTGCTATAAAGAGGAAAAAGGTCTAAAGAATTAGACCTTTAAGCTCATAGACAGCAAAGAATTGTGAACTTGATGTGGGTGTGAAATCTACAAAAAGTTTTTCCTTAAGAGGGTTATTTTTCCTTCTTTTTGCAACTGAAGAGAACCCACAGAGCCATACAGTAATGATATAGCATCTACTGTTAACCTTTCCAAAGGAATTTTTTGACCAATGGGCTATGAGTGAACTGCTTCTATTGTTCTCTCAGAAACAACTTTCTATTTCTCCCATGCGAGTACAAGAAACCTGTTACAGATTACACTAACATGTAGACAGCTTCTAGGATTTGAGTGAGCTAAGAGATGAAAAGGAATGAGGTTAAACCAGATGCATGCTTACATTTTACAGCGGCAAAGAGGATTTTCATATATAAATGTGCATGCAATGATAAAGTGTGGGGGTTTTCTTTTTTTTTTTTTGAATAGACAGCCTTTATCTTTTAAAGTAATCAATACCAAAAAAAGTGCTTGAGATGTTTTCTAGAACTTGCTTTGTCAATAAGTATTCATTGTGATGAACAATTTGGAGCACAGAGAAAGATGGAATGGTTATTCACATCATCATAGCCAGGTATTTGATTTGTATTGAATGTGGATAGCACTTAGGATTTCTATAGGTTTATCAAAGGAAAAACAACAACAAAAACCCTTTCTAAAAAGTATAATGTGTTTTACTAAGGTTTTTGGCAGAGATGGCAGAGTGCTATTTTAAGTTACGCTTTTCTATGAAGGCTTTTTTCAAGTTCTCAAAGTTTCACAGTACAAGTGGCCTGGACTTTTTTCTCTTAGTAGACAAAATTCAATATCTAGGACTGAACTTGTGTTCCAAATGCAACTGGGAACATTAAAGAGAGAGTCCGAGGCAGATGGATTGTGGTAGCTAGCTGCTTAATGTATTTCAGTAAGAAGACAGTTTAAAGAGGGGAAAAAAAACCCCAGAGACTTCATTTGACATGGCTTGAATAGATTGAATGTGCTGGGTTTGGTGTGGTTTTTTTTTTTTTTTTTTTTTTTTTTTTTTTTTTTTGTTAGAAGTGATAGCAACTGGTTCATTATTCCATTGAATTATGAGTAAAGTTAGAAGAAAAAGAAAGGTCTGAAATAGGCCTTTGAGCTGCAGCTCTGGTTTACTGCTGCAGACATCAGTGAGGTCAGGATGTCATATTTGTGGGTAAAATTCCAGGTTTAAAACTGTAATCTTGTCATCTAAGGGTTTTTTTTTGTTTTAAATAAGGTAAATAAATGCTAACAGGAATTGAAGCAGGAAGAGAAGGGAAAGCATTGTAGAATTATTTCATGGTTTGTCTGAGATAATGGTTTAAAACTTAACAAAAGGCCAGTTCCATTGACCACCTCTGTTCTCTTCTGTGATCATTTAACATCTCTGTATCAGATACAGGAATTGATTGTATGAAAAAAATAAAGCCTGCAATGCAGTTTTCTCTGCCATCATTCTGGCAGGTGTTCCTGTTAGAGATAAAAAGTAGTGTAATGCCTTTGAAGTTCCATTTTATTCTCACTTCTAGGACTCCTAATCTCTCTTTCCTGAACTCTGTGATCATACTTTTTAATGCCTAGTACTTTTCTCATCTCTGTCTTTGAACACACTCTCTGGCCGTTCTGATTTTTGTACTTCTACCTCATTGGCTGGCAGTTCCATATCACTAAGTGGCATTTGGGTCAGGGCAATCCCAGGCACAGCTACAGGTTGGGCAGAGAAGTGTTCAGAGCAGCCCTGTGGAGAACTACTTTGGGGTTTTGGTCGATGAGAAACTGAACATGAGCCGGCTTCAGTGTGCGCTCACAGCCCAGAAACCAACCATGTCCTGGGTTGCATTGAAAGAAGCGTGACCAGCAGGTCGAAGGGGGTGATCCTGTCCCTCTACTCTGCTCTTGTGAGACCCCACTTGGAGCACTGGTGTGCAGTTTCTGGTGTCCTCAACATAAGAAGGACATGGAGCTGTTGGAACAAGTCCAGAGGAGGTCACGAGGGTGATCAGGGGCTGGAGCACCTGCTGTATGAAGGCAGGCTGAGAAAACTGTAGCTGTTCAGCCTGGAGAAGAGAAGCTCTGTGGAGACCTCATAGCAGCCTTCCAGTATCTGAAGGGGGCATAAAAGGATGCTGGAGAGGGTCTCTTCATCAGGGACTGTAGTGATAGGACAAGGGGTAATGGGTTCAAACTGAAGCAGGGGAGATTTAGGTTAGATTTAAGGAAGAAATTCTTCACTGTGAGGGTGGTGACGTGCTGGAACAGGTTGTCCAAAGAAGTGGTAGATGCTACATCCCTTGACTTCAAGGCCAAGTTGAACAGGGCCTTCATCAACCAGGTCTAATGGGAGGTGTCCCTGCCCATGGCAGGGGGTTGGAACTAGATGATCTTTAAGGTCCTTTCCAACCCTAAGCATTCTGTGGTCATTCCTGAAGAAAAGGTCATAATTAATTTTATCTTGTGTAGAAATAACTTCTAATAAATGCACATGGGATGCCTTCCTGTTGTTAGGAGCAACTTTATCTTCCCCCTGTAAATTAGGAATAAGTAAATTAGTCTGTAATCATCAATCCATTTGCTGGTTTCAGCAGCAACTTGATCTACAGGCTGCAATTAAGAATGTCTATTCTGAAGCATAAAGAAGTGTGTTATGTTTCATGTTGGTTTCTCTGCATCTCTAACAAAACATGTCGGTCGATTGGAATGATAATGTTTAGTTAACAGACTCTTCTGTTGTCCCATTTTAAATGTAGGGCTATATATACAAGCTTGCCTTCTTGGGCTGATAGAATTCTGACTGTGAAGAGACTTAGAATTAAACCATGTTTTTTCTATTTTTCAGTTTTATTCAGAAGCGTTAGTTGCAATACATTAAATGGCTTAAGATGCAGACTTTTATAGTGACTCGTACAAGTTCTCACAGTAGACTGTGTCTGCTAGAAGAACTTCCTTTGGATGGGGCTTTCTGGTCCCCTGAGTAGCATAATGGTTTAATGCAGAGAAGTCTGGCTCGGATTTTACTATACGCATCCTAGCAGGTGACATAAATGCATTTACTTCTTTATAGATTGTGTGAGAAGGCTTATTTGAAATCACAGGAGCCATAGCATCAGGCGTAGTGGAGAACAATTCCTCTGTGATTCATGCTTTGCTGCTGCTAGTGATCTCATCTGTACAGCATCAGAATGTATGAGAGCAGGACCTCTTCCAATTCTTAGTGTGGTTAGAATGCCCTAGAGAACTACAATGCAACATTTTATTACTTCCAGCAGTAGTGCCGTTGTTAGAAATACTAATTTTCTCTACAATCAGTGCATATAAAACTGTTCAAGAGTAGGGGAATATACTATTTCAGTTACTATGAATTTAGTGTCAAAATATCACCTTGTAGAGTGGTGATTCTCTTCTTGTTGGAGAAGGAATTTCAAATGGAGGGTTTACAATCAGTTTTTTTGGATTTATTACAAGAACAGTAAGGACTGCTGGGTGATAACTGGGCTAAGAGGACCAGTTTGGAGTTCATGAAAAAGACTAAGGCATCAGATTGCTTGTCATAATCTTCCTTCCATGTCAAGGCTCTTTTATTTATTTTTTATTTTGCCATATAGGCTATGGAATGGAAGGTAGGGAGGGGATCATTTGCGATTTCAGCTGATTTCCAACTGCTTTGCACTTAAGGATCAATAAACAGCAGCCAGAGCAGGGATGGAATGAAGCTTTATCTCCCTTATACTTCAGATAGAAATGTATATCCCATAACCTTTATATAGAAATCAATTTACCTTTGATTATTTTTAGTTATGTTTTTCAATAGTGTCTTCAGTGTACCAGATTATTGTGTGAGGAATTTGTGTTTAAAGAAGTATGTTTTTACCTCGAATTCTTTTCTAGAATTCTAGTATGGGGTCTGAATGATGTCTGACATCACAGTAATTTATCTTACAGTAATTAAATGATATAAAAACATGAATGAAGTGCAGTACTGAACCTGGGTAGTTTGGCTTCTGAGAGACTAACTGCAGCAATGCATGAACTATGAGTTTGCTAGTTTAAGTCTTTTATGAAAGACAGGAGAGAAATTTTAATCAGTGTTGTGAAAGAAACACTAACTCTTCAAAAGAAGAAAAATATTTGTTTTCCTTGAGAAACATTTTGTATGGGCACACCTGTCTCACTAAATAATGATTGCCAGTGCAGTCTGTGAACACACGTATAGCAGAACCGTTAAAGCCTGCAAATCTTTGCAACACCACAAAACAAGCATAATAGAGGATCACGAAGCTTTCTGTTTAAATCAGATGTTTTTCTAATGAAAGCTGGTAGATTAGCTGCATTCAGTCATAAAGTTCAGTTCACTTTTATATAGTTATTTTTATTTGAGAAGTGAAGTTAAAAGCGTGTGTAGCACAGAAAAGAAGATTAAGTTTCTCTGATGTTTGTAATTGTTACTTGATGTTTTGATTTCAACCTAATCATCTCAGTGGAGTTTCTATTTCTCTAGAAGTTATACTTGGAAAAAGGCGTCATTTTGATTCCCCAGACAGGGCTATTGTTACATGTGTACAGTGGTTTGCTGCAAAGCAGTGACAATGCATCCCATCCCTTTGGACTTTTGTGAAGTGGATTTAGTGATACTTCTTTAAATACTGAAGAACATGTTGCTTTGTCCATGGAAGACCTTTTAGGCGCACTGCAGATACATTATGCAGTATATTTTGCCTGCCATAGCTGTCACTTATTGTACACTTAAATTGCTTCAGATGTGGCTATAAAGGGTTTTTAAGTCATTCTGTCAGGTTGGAAAATAGTTTATTCTGCTCTTGCTTTTTTGTTTTTTGGTGGGTTTTTTTTTTTTCCCTTGTTTTTTTTTGTTTTTTTTGGTTTGTGGTTTTTTTTTTTTTTTTTTTTTTTTTTTTTTTTTTTTGGTAGTCATCATGTCTGTGTGTACACTTGGGAAGTAAAAGCCCCCTACCCATGATAACACAGATATTCAAGGTTTTACTACTGTGTGAGTTTTACTGAAAATACATTATCTGGGAAGTGTTAGGGTTAAAGGAAACTGCAACTGGAAAATGTGTTGGGCAAAGTAAACTAGATTAGAAGAGTGAGAACTTGTCGCAAATGTATGGGAAAGTCTAGAGAAAATGTGGGCTATAGAGGAGGAAGGAGGAATCGAGCAAAACTGCAAAGCTGTTAAGCCAGTTCAAATGATTAATATGCTCAATCTCTTGTGTGCTGCTCAGGAGTAAGATAAAATGATCCTGTTATAAAGATGCATCTGAGCATGAATTAAGTATTAGATATAAGGCTACATAATTTCTTAAAAAGTTGGAAGAGTCCATACATTTTATTAAATTATTGACAGAAGTTGACATTTTCTGAGCAGGATGCATGGAGTGTTTTGGATGACAATATGAGTATTGATTTGATGCTCTCCCTTCCTTTTAAACAGCATAGAACAAATCCTCTCTGGTCATAGAGTGCAAAAACTGGGGATTAAGGGAGGATGTGTTGAAGGGGATCTTCATTCTGATCACAAATCTGTACTTAAACTGCAATGAGTTTGCATTATATAGCTAACAGATGTGTAAGCATGTGATTAGGGGAAGAAACCCTAGCAGTTACAACTAAATAAGCCTTTTACACTCCAAGGTGTTTTAAAAATGTGTTACTCACCCCACAGATGTTTTGGTGTTCTTATCTGCAGCATAGGGTGGTTGAAATTAAATCAGTAGCAGTGGTGTGCTTGTGGAGCTGTGCATTGCTTTTTGTGAATATAAGGCTTGGAGCACAGACCAGATCTGAAATCACTTTACGTTTTCTTGCCTTAATCATTGTTTTGTGTCCGGTTGAAAAGTGGTCGGAGAGCTTCAATAATTCCTTTTTTTTTTTTTTTTTTTTTTTTATAGCTGCATAAATGGAATAGTCTTACAGCATGCTTATTTAAAAGGGGTTTGAGGGATAAGGAAGAAGTATGATATAGGAGACTGCTGGACTGTTGGCAGAAAACACGACAATGCTAACAACTTGAAATTCAGCACTGTGGAATGCAGTTGGCCCCAAATGACCCTTAGTACCTGTTTATTTAATTGGAGTTGGCAACATAAGGCTCCCTGGAGGCTTCTGGGCACTTCATGAGTTTGAACCACTACTAAATAGTAGACTAGCATATGGATACTCTACTGTTTCAGCACTGTAGTAATTAAGATTATGCTATGTACTTGGGGAAAAAAGCATCCACCAACATACAGGGAAAAGGGGGGGAGAGGGGGAAAATCACAGCTGTAAAGAACCTTCAAGTAGTTTAAAATGGAATATTTACTGCATTCAGTTGTTTCCCTGTAGTGGTTTAATAATGGATCTATAGTATTAGCTGAGAAATTTCTTGATGTTTGTGGATTAGTTCCAAAATCATACCGTTAGTTTGATATATTTTTTTTTCTACAAAAATACAGATTTTATAGTAATGTTTAAAGAATGTCAGTAGTACTTTAAGTCTTAAAATCCTAAATACTTAACTGTTTAATTAAAAAAAAAATCAGTTATTTTGTGCAGTGCTGAGTGTTGAATAGTGATTAGGAAGACATACAGATTGAACCATTCTTTGATATATGTAGCTGTACTATATTAGTAATTGCTTCTTAGGAATGAAGACTGTTCCATATTTAAACATGCAAGTACAAAATGTTGCATCTGACTGTTAGTATTTGCAGTGCAAACAGCATGATTGTGTTTAGCATTGACTGACCAGTGTTAGTGTAACCAGGAGAATGAAATAACTTCTAGCTTAGAAATATTGTGATTCTGTATCAGAAATTGGAACAAAGAGCCAAGGTTAACTTGATTTGTTATTAAGTGCTAAATGTGAGTCAGGGATTAGTAAGTTTTGAAAAACTCTGATCAGGAGAAAAAAAACCTGATATATAAAGTAACACACACCACCACTCCACCCCCCAGCCTTCTACATAGTTTTGGGAAAAAAATAGCAGCTATTCTTGATTCGTGATGGTAAGTCAGCCTGTGAGTTAAGGGTTTAAAGTTAATAATTATACAAAGTTCCAGATTAGTAATGCTTTGATTAAAATTTGGACAGTACTGTAGTTTAGGGATGCCCTGGTCTTCATTTAAGTGATTCTGGAGAGGATACTTGGCGTGCTCCAAATTTAGAGGGTGCTTTACTACTGGATTTTAAGTTCAGTTGTCTTGTGTTTGCTTTCTGCTTATTATCCTTTGCAAGGCAATCCAGTTTCAGACTCAGGGTTGAAATTTCAGTTTCTCTTTTCAGGAAAGACCTAGCTTAGGCTGTGATTTTTATTTTTCTATGCTTGCAACTTTATATAAAGCTATTTTGACAATTAGTTACAATTATTATATAAAGTTAGTTTGTTTATTTTAGGTATGTGGTCGTAATTTTATATTCTAGTGCTTGGTAATGGTTTTCTTCAGGGTATGGATTTAGTGCCATCTTGTGGGAAAAGATAGTAATAGCAGATTTTTTTGTTACTGAATGTACTGGATTCTGTTAGGTCGTAAACGAGAACATACTCCTATTAAATCTGACAAGAATAAATTTAAAAAAGCTTATTGTGAACCCAATGTCTCCCCACTTATGAAAGCATACTTTTGCAAACTGCATAGAACTTTTGAACCCAAAATGTTGTCTCCTTAATGATTTTTCTTTCCTTCTTATCTGCGTTTCTTCAGTAACTCAGGATGAAATGGCTTTCCAGATGATTGTCTTGCTTTGTGATGCATCATTTTTCTCTGTTGGATCCATCTGAACACTGTTTTGATTGGAGCTACTGAAATCTCTGTATTGATTTTTTTTTTCTTTTTTTTCCCCTTAACTGTAGCAGAACACACAGTTCTAAAGCTCCTTTTCAAATTGTTTCAATGGGAAATGATTATGTATTATGGTTAATCAACTCGCAGTACTATTCCTAGTAGAGAAAAAAAGTTGGAAGCTGAAGAGTGCTCTTTTATGTATTTTTGCCTGCTTAAAATATAGCAGGCGGAGGTTGAAATTGGAACTTGATTTATCACTTTATTTCTGTCTTACTAAAAGCTGTGCTTGAAATTGCCATGTGAATAACTTACGATTTTTCTAGTGGCTGTATTAAAATGTTATAGTTAGAAAGTTTCAAAATCAAAAGGTGTCAAGAGTAAGAAAGTCATACAAAAAGATGCCCCATTCTCACAGCTTTCAGTGATGCTGTGTGTTTGTCTTATGTCAGTGTTTTCCTGTATAGAAACTTCCAGCAGCTCTTGGACATGTAAGTTAAACATCTATGTTTTCAGTGTGGTGCTGAGGTTTTGTCTAGTCTTCTCTTTCCTATTCTGTGTCTTTCAATATCATGTAAAATTTCTTTCTGAGGAATTGACAAGCTGTATCAGGCTGTTACGTTTCCCCCTGTTGTTTCTTAGAAATGATAGGCAAAATGTTAACTTTTACAGTGTGTGACATATTAAGGTCACCTGAGAAGAAAAATACATGCTGTATATTATGGAAATATTTTTTTAAATATTTCTGATATAATTAACATCACAGTGTTTTCTCCATTACTACTTACTGATGATGGCAACCATCTCTGTCTTTTATGACTTTATTATTGGAAACACTATTTGGACACCGATATAGTTTTCCTATATGTGCAGTTTTCTTTGATAGCTTCAGCAGAACCTGTACAATGTCCACAGAAATTCCTGTCCTCAGATTTTTTTTTTTTTTAAATGAAAGTAGGATGTCTCTTTGGCGGTAGACTGCAAAACAGGGAAAGGGAGCCCAGACTGCATTATTTTTATCTAGGAAAAGAATTCTTTTTATTTTATTCTTTTTTTCAAGGTAATAGTGAACTTTCTGCCAGAAGCCCCTAAACTTTATAGCAAGACATCAAACAGATAAAGGGAGGGACTGAAGATGAAATACCACAGGTTTTTCAGTGTTTGAAATGTGACCTTGTTTACTCACAATGGTCTCTCTTTTTGCTTTTGCTTATAAAAAAGATAGCCAGAAATATTCAAAGTATCAATAATCTTGGAAATTCTCTGAGTGTTTGCTCACCTGGCCTCAGTTATTTGGCTGTTAGCATTTCAAAAGCCTAGAGATTCTGTGATAGAGCTGAATCTGTTATTTCCCATTAATATACTCAATTATACATGATCAACAATTTTCTGGATTGTCATTCATGCTCTAAGCATTTTCTTGTGACATTTTTTGTGGTGGAATAATTATGTAGTATTATCTTTTTACATCTTTAATGTACAGCTTATATATTGCAAAAAGTTATTTTCTAAGACATAGGTATTTTTGCTTAAATAATTTTTTTGAATTTGCTCAACATTTTCTTTTAAAGTTTTTAGGCACTACTGTCTTTCCAGTCTTAGTTATTTTTCACCAAGATATTTGTACAGGACGACCCAGAGAAGCTGAGTAGTAATGAAGTCTGGTAGTTCAGATTAAGTATAATATCTGTATTAAGAAATGCAGATTTAAATGTAGATCTTGACAGGATTCCTTATTTAACTTGCAAAGCACAGTATTAAAGACAAGCTTAGACGAGTGATAGAGCAGCTTGGTGGGCACCCATCATAATCCTTTTTGGTGCCCAACGTGGGGCACGAGACAGTGGTGGTTTTGTATTGTGTGCTATAGCTATAGTAGTTACTGAGTGGCAAGCTACTGTGCGGGTCATGGAGTTTGGCTGCATGCTTATCTCTTCATTTTGCTGAGCTTGGGAACACGCTAGTACAAACAATGGCTATGTGCTTTGCCCTGACATTGATGGCCTTGCTGTGCTGTGGGAGCTATCTTGTGGAGAGGATGAGACAATTAGCTTCCTCCTTCCTACCTGGCATTATTGTGGATGAGTAACTTGGATTTTTCTGAAAGCTGGTTTCGCCATAAACAAACAAACAAATAAAAAGCAAGGTTAAGAGACCTGCACAGTTCTTAAGAATAAAATGGCAGGGTGGATGCTGTCATGTGCCTATGGATGTGGTCAACAAGATAACAACTATGTCTCTATTCATTAACAAGAAGGAAACACAAGCTTTCCTAGGCCTTGTGGAGAATGCGTATTTCAGGTTATAGTCAACTTGCAAGCCCTTTCTGTCAATTAACCTGAGAGAAGAACTATTATGAGTGGGGCCTTGAGCAATAATAAGCCTTTGAGCATATCAGACAGAAATAGCTTGTGCGGTAGCTCTTGGGCCCATCCAGACAGGACCAGCTGTGCAAAATGTACTCTACACTGGAGCTGGGAAGCATGGTCTTACCTGGAACCTCTGGCAGAAAACATCAGGAGAAAACCTGAGGTCGACCACTGGGATTTTGGAGCTGGGAGCATGTATTATTACATTTGTCTTGCAGAGCAACTGCTACATGAACTGAAGATATACTTCAGGGAAGTGGCTGGACATTGCCCACTGATCCGGAAGTAGAGGATAAATCTTTTTTCCTTTGCTTCCATGTGCAGCCTTGGCTTTTGCTTTATTAAATTGCCTCTGTCGTGATGCATGAGATTTTTCCCATCTTATTTTCTGCCCCCTGGTCCTGCTGAGGAGGGGAGCGATAGAGCGGCTTAGTGGGTACCTGGCTTCCATCCAGGGTCAACCCACCACACTTCTGTATTGAGAAATGCAGATTTAAATGTACATGACAAGATTTCTTATTTAACTTGCAAAGCATGGTGTTAAGGGCAAGCTTTATAGAATTTGACCAGGCACCAAATTTAAAAGCATAAAGAAATGAAAAATCAGAAAGGCCAGGAAACAAGAATTCTCCCTTTTCAAATACATGGTTCTACCAGCAAATGATGTTATGGAGAATTCTCACATCTTTTGCACCTCCATCTTTTGCATTTTTAATGCTAAAAATGCGTCGTGTGTGTGGTCTGAATCTCTTGTGATTTCTCACAAATTGCATCTGTCTTGTTTCACCTCTTTCTGTCAGTCCTGTGTTATTCAAGCAGAATTCTTGTCAACTGATCCTCAGTGGTGGTGTTTGGATGCCAGAATTTTAAATTACATTCGACAGATGAGCAAATGCATGGGAGAATCCATTTCTTCGTTTATGCCACTGAAGGAATATCTCCACTTCCATTTTTGGTTTTCTCTAGCAGAAGAAAATAAAGATTTGCATGTTTGTCCTTAACAATTCTCATCCTTGTTTCAGTAGTATAACCAAGGTTAACAAACATACAAATTGGTTTAGATGCAGTTCATAAGAAAGCTTTAAGTAGCTTGTTATCTTTCAGTGATAGAGCTTCATATAGTGAAGAAAGAAAATGGAGCGGTGACAGATTATAGAATAAATAATGAAGCTTAGTTTTAGAAAATGAGAGTATAGTTGATAGTATAATTTGGTATTATCCTTGTTCAGATGTATATAGTTATAGTTGTAACTTTTTACAGTGTACAGTTACACAGTAGGATTTTTCCAGTCTTCTGTATCATTGTGTATTTGCCATTTTCAAAGGCTAGATCGTGTCAACTGTATATTCATCCCTGAAAGTCTATATTTATGTCCCAAGACACTTGCCTTTTTAATATATTTTATTCCTTTCATAACATAGAGATGATGTGATCATACAAGGCTGCTTATTAAGATATCCCATACCATTGAGAAGTTAGCTGCAGAGACTGCTTAAAACAATCATCTGTAGTTTGGAGAATAAATTCAGAAAAATTCTGTTAGACCATGTCTTTTCAAAGGTTGTAACAAACAATAAAGACCCATCCAAATCCTTTGTGATTTTTATGTGCATTAATAAAAGGAAAAAAAAGAGTACATTGGTATCTTCAGTTTTGTTTGATTTCCATCACTTCTGGAAGTTTTTTTCGTGAATCCATCCCAATGTGCTCCTTTACATTCCCAAACTGCCAGCTGCCTGGTGTAAAGTAAGGCAGTTCATTCTCACCTCACATCCCACCCGGCAGTGTGTGGATGTCTGTTGTCTAGACCTGCTCTCTTTCTTGGACTCTGATTATTCCTTCTAAACTTGCGGGGTTTTGCTGTCAGTCGGCTTTCACTTTGTTAGATAGTTTGACCACCACATCATGTGGAAGTTCTGGCATTGAGAGGACACAGACTGTTATCACAATCATTTTTTTGTTAAGCCAGGCAAGAGACTTCCAGAAGTCAAAGCTAAAACATTTTGTCCTTGTGTTTGGAGTGGTAAAGAAACAGGAGCTAAAAATGGAACTGTGAGAAAAAGACAGGAAAAAGGAAGGAAAACAAGACAGTGGCAGGTGAGAAGGAGGATTGAGACATTAGGTGGGGAAGAAGCACTCAAGTCCCCTTTAGTTATAGTACTGTACGAAATTATTTAGAGCAGAAGCATCAAAGAACATATTTGGAATCCTTCAGCAGCTCTGGTGCCCAAATTTGAGTGATTCCTGCCTGAGGAATTAGCTTGTTAGATTATCGCTGCATTATAGAACTACTAGCAAATTGCATATGGATGGAAGTATATTTCAAAATCCTTCACTTGATGATAGCATAGGACCACTTTCTGCCACCAAATCCTTCAGGTTGGCTTTCCCAGTCAAGACTGTAATATGTTTAATTCAGAGAAAGCTTAATGGCATCTCCTGTGCAGTTCCATGGATTGCCTCTTGGAGTCAGGCTATAGTGAAGGAATGAAAAAGTTCTGGGAGAACTATTTATCTATTACCAAGAAACTGGCATGGAAATATTTCAGGTCAACTGGTCTGTTTTTAATAGAAATTATGAAAAATATGATGTATATTGCACTTTTTTTTTTTTTAAATCCCGTGGAGTTCTGTGTCTGTGTAATGACAGCAACGTGACGGATATTCACAGCACTCCTACATTTCTCCCCCACTGAAATTAATTATACAATTTCTTTCCACCCTCACAACATTTGTTCTTGCCTTTTCTCAGCTAGCTGCAAATACAAAAATCTGTGCCAGAACAAGTCTAAATCTGGTCCGTCATGTTCTAAGTGTGTTCTAAGTCTTGGAGGTGTACAAAAATGGATTCTCTTGTATCAAAGCATCAGTAGTCTGCCACAGTTGAGGCTGTTAGTTTTAACATAGTTACTGAGAAGCAGCCACAACTACTGTTGTGCTTAGTGACAAACATGATTATGAGTAGAACTTAAGAACCACATACGTAGGTTGCTAGACACAGTACTACAGGGTATGGTTTGCTTTCTGGGCTGTGAGCGCACATTGTCAGGTCATGTCCAGTTTTTCATCCACCAGAAAAGCAAGTAAAGATTCATCAGATAGGTCAGTTTTATGTTTCCAAGTCCTAAATTGTAAAAAATGAAGCTGTTCCCTTGAATTACAAGAGTGGATGAAAAATTTAATATATGTTTTACTTTTTATTTGCTTGTGGTCTTTTAATTTTTTGACACATTTGCAACACTTATGGTTTTTTTCGAAGCCTTGGGGGGGAGAAGTATTTTTGTAAATGGCAGCTGTGAGTCTCGAGCAGAACTTATTTCTGTCAGAAGCTGGGATTTAGGTCCCACCTCACTACCCCCTGCCCCCAACCAGTAACAACAACAAACATGAACAGAAAAAAATCTGTTCCTTGAGCTTCAAGATAGAAACTTGTGTTATGACTTTTAAAATATTTAAAAAACCAAAACCCAACCCTTATCAGCCGTGCCACTGTAACAAACTATCAAGTGTAATTTTAAACCACCTTGCAACAAAATCAGCGAAGCGAAATGTTCTTAGAGAATGGAGACGTTCCAGTGTATTCTTTGAGATGTCTGTAATTTTTTTTTTTTCCTGAGAAATGTTACTTTTACCTGCTCCCTCGCCATTTCCATCTCAATAGTCATATATTGAAAAATGCAATGTAATGTGAAGGTGGTTTCTGGTTTTCTTTTTAGTACACTTAAACCAAGATTTCATCCATGATTTTGCTCTAATGCTAGTGAAGAAAATTAGTATTTTCTTGTATAAATGAAACTTGCAATTTATTTAGTAAAATCTGAACTATTTTTAATTTGGTAATTTCAAGCATCTATTCTCCAATTCTGGTGTTAAAAGACTACAAAGGATTAGAGAATACAGTGAGTCTGTATTCTCTAATGCAAGATGTCACTTACTTTGGAATCGCTGCAAAACTACTGTGTGGGCTGGTTAAGATAATCTACAAAAATTGTGTCCCTATGGCTTAATATAATGAAAAAGCATTTAAAAAGAAAATGAGTTTGATTCTGTTTACTTTGCAGCATCTATCCCGCTTTGCTGTTGCCTTCTGACGTCTTTGTGTATTCATTTGTTCATGATAATCATTAAATATAATTTCTCTACTATTTGAAAATTTGATTTGGATTTATGCACTGAATTTCTGTGCTAAAACTGTCACCCTTGGGGTCATGAACACTTAGTATATTAGTAGATTTAAAGCTGCAAAATTGCTACATCTAGAGTAGTTTTAAGTTTACTGTGAGCTTTAAAGCTAATGAATGAATGAACAATTTTATATAATATTAATATAGTTTTAAGATAATATGAATAATTAAAAAGATTTTGAGATTAAGAAAACATTTACTATTAAATAAAAGCAGGGCTGTAAAAGAGTAGCCAACATTTGTATAGTCTTAACTGACTGTGTGCTTAATAAGATGCAAATAATAAGAGAATTAAGATCTGGACATTTATTAAAACAGTGCTGCTTAATGTCAGAACAGATTCAAAGTGTAACTATACAGAATTCCGTCACTAACAATATTTTTTCCATTTCAAATAACTGATAAAAGACATGATTTCAGAGGGTTATTTTGTTAAGGTTTTGCATTTTTCATTTAGTTTAAATTACTGTTACAGACAGACAACTTTAGATGTAATTGTGCTAAACATGAAAGTAGTATCAAGTGAACTGATGTTTTGTTGTTTAGGTGTGTTGTGGGGTTTTTTCCCCCCCCCCCTTTTTTTTTTCCTTTTTTTTTTCTTTTTTTCCTTTTACTTTTAGACATAGAGTTGCAGAATATCCATTAAATCAAAAAGTCTGGTGCCATGCATTTAAGTCCCCTAATTCCTGCAGTTATGTGTCTTCTGGTACAGACTGTGTGACTATCCAGGAATTCATATTTCTATAAATTTAGTATGCTGTGTAGGCAGTGAATAGAGAGGAAAATAAGAGAAATTGTCAGATAAGAATACACTTGGAAATGAACATCATAAACCACAGTAATTTAGGATAATTATCTATGTTCCAACCTTAACATGGATAAAATCCTTTGGATTTTGATTCATGTTGAATAAAGAGTGCAAGAATTGCCTCTGAATAGAGTAAGACCCTGCACTTAGATGTAGTACAAACACCTTAGGACAAGAGACTGTGTTTTGGAAAACTGTCAAGTGTAAGGAACAGTAAGATAAAACAGAAATGTTGTTATTCACTGTGAGATTGAT
This sequence comes from Strigops habroptila, assembly GCF_004027225.2. Taxonomy (NCBI): domain Eukaryota; kingdom Metazoa; phylum Chordata; class Aves; order Psittaciformes; family Psittacidae; genus Strigops; species Strigops habroptila. Next base: position 25,333,843 of record NC_046360.1, on the reverse strand, counting down.
TATTTCTGATGTTTTTCTTTGTCGCATTTATTGAGTAAAATCTGTGTATAGTTCAGGTTTATCTGTTTGAGTATTGTGAAGTTGTTGGTGCCTTTCTGTATAACTCAGTAATTATTTTTTTTTTTTTTCTGTTGAAGGTACGTTTTGTTGAATTCAGTTCTTTCTGTTGAATCTCCTTTGCTTGCTTCTGACCTTTATTTATGTTGATTTTGCTTCATTTTTCGTTTACCATGCTGTTCAGTTTTTGGATGCCAGGAGAACAAAGGTTTGTCGACTGTTTGCAGTCACTTTATTTTTCAAAAATCAGTATTGCTTAATGTATTTTTTTGTTTGCTTGTTGGCGATACAGTACTCCTGTTTACTAAACATGTTCGTAGCTTTAGTTGCCAAAAGAAAAAACTAAAACCAACCAGCCCCAACTGAGCTCCTCCCCAAAGCCCCTTTAATTATAGCGAGTGCTTTGATTGACTTTATAAATAACAGTACTGAGCACTATGACGGGCTGAATTACCTTTAGTCTATGAAGTAGTTTAGAAAATACAGAATACTGAGTCTTTCAGCTTTGTAGGTACATATTGACATATGGATGTGTAACAGCCTAGTGTTTGGGTTTGTTGGTTTGCCTTTGTTTGCTGTTTATTTTATCTGTAGCCGCCATTATTTTGTGTGTGTGTGTTGTCTTGTTTTCTCTAGAAGCACTTGAAAGATATCATTACAGATAGTCACATGCATTTGTTATTCTATAAGGTCATTTTATATACTTTTGTCACTGATTCTAATGAATTTTTGTAACAGCATACAAGTTCAGTCAAAGACTAATTCTACATTCAGATCCTAAACTGATTTTTTTTCCGCTTTCTTTTCTTTATTGCAGCATCTGCAAATGACAATCCAGGCACTTCAAGATGAGCTTAGAACCCAGAGAGACCTTAACCATCTTCTCCAGCAGGAAAGTGGAAACCGAGGAGCTGAGCATTTTACCATTGAGCTCACAGAGGAGAATTTTCGAAGACTTCAAGCAGAACATGATAGACAAGCTAAAGAGCTATTCCTGTTGAGAAAAACACTAGAAGAAATGGAGCTTAGGATTGAAACACAAAAGCAAACACTAAATGCACGAGATGAATCAATAAAGAAGCTTCTGGAAATGTTGCAAAGTAAAGGTTTGCCATCTAAAGGAATGGAAGATGACAATGAGAGAACTCGAAGGATGGCGGAGGCTGAATCTCAGGTTAATCATTTAGAAGTGATTTTAGATCAGAAGGAAAAGGAAAACATGCATCTTAGAGAGGTAAGGAAAAAGTAATTTATTTGTTTAAAAGGTATTGTCAAAGTACTTGCTGCAGTTTGAGAAATATTCTTCAGAGTGTTTAAGTATTCTCTTTTTCTGCTCTCTTTTTTTTCCATAAAATTCTGAGTACGCAACAGGACTGTATGATGTGAAAACAAGTATAAGAAATTATGGAAGAAAAGTAATTGTGTTTGGGGCTTATCTCTGACAATGTTGCTTTGTTAGTTTCTGTATGATTTGTATTTTGACAAATCAGTGTTTGGCAAATGAAGAATAGAACTACTGAAGAGGCAAGTAACACCTGCTGCTGTAAACTAGATAGTCATGAATGCATGCTACTATGTGTTTGATTTTATACCACTTGTGTTTGAGTGTTTTAAAATATTTTAGCTTCCATATAAAAAGGCTTCTGCTTATATGTATTTCTAATGTATTTCTAATGCATTGGTGGTACTGCAACTGCTTAAGTAAATATACCACATAGTGTTACCTCAAGAAAACACTGGGGTGATGGCTGTGCTCTACTTTGAGAGGTCCTGAAATTAATCCCAAGCCCATCTGCACCAGCTGCCCGCATCGCTTTTGAATGCATTTTTGGGACTGGATCTGGGATGGTTGAATTAGCACAACTGAAAGAATCTGGCCTGTTGTCAAGCCCATCTGCCCCTCTACATCCCAGCAGCCTGTCAACATTATCCTGTGACTGGTGTCAGACAAACAAGACTGTGTGAATCTTCCTCAGAAAGACCTTGTTGCTTCTGCTGAGGAGGGTAAAAATTGCAGGGAGATCATGTGTAAACTACCCACAGGGAAGTCAGAATAAATGGGTGTGTTTCCTTAGAAACTCAGCAACAGTGTGGTCTGATGGAACTTTCAGTCTAGTAAAAACACCAATTTGCCTGACAGATCAAAGCATGAATATAATTAGTACAAGAGCATAAAAAACTGTTACTTGTTTCTGTATAACTCTAAACATAGGAATGTTAGAGATTAAGAACAGCTAGTTAGATCCACAGAATATTGTCAAAATATTCTCTTTGCTATGAACAAATTCTTTTGTATTTAGCTTATTGCTACTCTTAAAGTCTTCCTATGAAGAGCTGGATCCTGAATCTTTTCACAAGCAAAATTTTAATTAAAAAGTGATGCCACCTATTAATGAAGCCTGAAAGTCAATGGATCGTGAAAGGAGTTGCCTAAGGAATTAATGATACTGCGTTTGTGATGAGGGAGGAGAGAGGAAGAAGTTCTATAAACTAGCAGACAAGTTTCTGGATTTAGAGCTGTTGTTCTCAGAGTATTATGTACAGTCTGTTTCAAGGATGGATGATTTGCTAGTTATTTGCTTTGTGTCGTGATTGTTTGCTTTTCACCTGTTGCACCAGTATCACTTAAGTTTCTGAATCCTAATATGAGTATGTATTGGACAGGCATAAATTTACAGTGAAAATTCGAAGAAGGGTTCTAAATAGCACATTAGACAAAAGTAGTGAGAGAAATAGAATAAATAGAGCTTGAAAAGTAAATAAAATGTCAGCTTCCAAGTCAAATCCCTGGGCATCCAATGTATTGATTAGTCCAAGGAATGCTGAAAGGAGACCATATTGCTACTTATAGACAGTGCATGTTTCTCCTGTATTTATACTGAATTAGTTTTATGTTCCCCTTGGGTTACCCTCAGGGGCCAGGAAAAAAATTTTCATCCTCAATTTACATGAGGACATAGAAGTTGCCTTTTGTCAGAAGGTACTGCAAGTATAAAATGGGGTTTACTGGAGTTTCTGCTTATGGCTTGCTGATATGCCTTGGTAACTGGTCAAGGTTTAAAAATTTACTATGTTTGCTATCTGGAATCTGACCCTATCAGATTGGCAGGAACTGTCTGTCTACTGATTTGGAGATTTTGGCTAACAATTTCCTTACTATTTTAAGAATTCAAGGCTTTGAGTGAAGCCTGTCTCTCCAGCTCTCTTCCTGTTGCACATGGTATTTATGGGTTTTGATTATGTATTTATTTTCCTGCACATTTGAAGTGTATTGTAGGGAGCTTGGAAGTATGGTATGTAGGGTGTATGAACTCTTTAGAAATTAAATTTTTAGTAAATGCCTGGAAAAACAAGATTCCTGCTTGTTTTTCCAGGAATCTGGATTTGATTGTTCAAGTGGGCTCTTGGAAAATGATCTGAGGTTCAAATTTTGTCTTTTGCTGTCTTGTTATGGGAAGTTGCCTGCATGCTATCAGATATTCTGTATAGTTTTATCTATTTGTTAAAAGTCCAAATGGATCAATTTTTGATCTCCATGTGTAGCTTGATAAGCCCTTAATATTCTGCAGTCACTACATGTAGTCTTCATCCTGAACACTACAGTTTTCCAAGATGATAAAACAGGAGTCCTAGTCTTGAGTCTTCTGCAGTAGTCTCCTCAATGGATTGACAATTTCTTTTTTTTAAACTAGTGTTTTAAAGTTCTCATTCAAACTGTGTAAATGACATTGCAGTGTTCCCCCCCCCCCCCCGCCCCGAGAATGCTTTAAAAGTAAACTGGAACTTGGATACATTTTTAATTAATTCCATTCATGAATTATTTCATACTCCAATTGTGTTAATCTTTCTATATTTTTAACAAAATATTTGTCATTTTATAACTTTATCTAAAATATTCTGCTTTCTGTATTTTGCAGGTTGGAGTATAGAGTTGGTGTTGTTGAGTATATTTCTGAGAAACTGGTATATTGTCATGTGTAAAAATACTGTTTGATCAAATCCTGAACACTTGTTTCTGTTATTTAATTAGTTTTGCTATGTGACTTTCTGCCACTGCACTTGAAACAAGTTGAGGAAGATAAACTTCTTTGTAGCAGCAAATGAAGTTATTCATGAACTGAGTTTTTTAGTGTGTCAATTTTTTAGTGTGTCAATGCATTCAATTTTATTGCAATGATAGATTCTGCTGTAGTCTCCAGTGAAGAGAATGCTATCTATGGAAAAATGCTGAACATGGTGGAAATGAGGTTGAATATGGAAAAAATAACTGAAGACTACTGATTTTCTATAGCCTCAACACTACATTAAAAAGCATACATAGAACGACTTCTTGTAAGCTATGTTGTTAGTATTTAGTTTAAAGATGCTTTCAGTCTGAAGTTTTGCAGTTTTTGAAATCTGTGTTGTGTACCAGCCTGTTACCTTTTAAATCCTAGCTGGAGAAAGGACAATTCTTATGTATTTAGCTGAGCTTGTGAACACATTTTCCCCTAATGCAACCGTATCTTCCTCCCTTATGCTCTTAATTTCTTGGTTCTTTAAAATGGTGCCAATACTGGAATCTGTCTTCTCTCTCGTTCATTCACAGTCTTTTAGACCTCTCAACATGCTGGAATAGAAAGCTAATGGATGATAAGCAGAAGAAATTAATTTTGTTATTAGTAATCACTGGTGGGTAGAATTTTGACCATAGCAGAGAATTAAACTAACATGTTGTGAGAGAAACTGAAGCAACTGGTTGGGAAACACTGGGAATTAAGGACACCTTCTTCTATGCCCTCATGTCTCCAATCACTATCAATTCTCTCTTATTGACCTGCACCCCCTCCCAAGCACTGATGATACTAGGAATTGAATAGTAAGGCATATAAGTTCTTTGCTGTTCCTGAGCCGCTTTGGTCTAGCTATTAGTTTTTTCAAAGTTTATTTAACTAGGTAGAGAGAATTAACTTTTGTTGTTGTCCTTCAGTCTCTACGCCTTTGTCAAATATGAAATGCTTCTCATAATCATCTTCTGCCTATATCATATAAGCATGCATGTTGCCAGAAACCAATATCCTACTGTTCTGATTCAAAATAATTTGCTAAATATCCGAGAGTCATGTAAAAATTTCTCTCTCTTAAGCTATTGATGGTTTCTTCACTGTGTCTCCCCCTGTGAATAGCTCTAGCCGAATTTCATAATGTAGCTGCCTTCAAAGACCTGGAATTTCTCCAGGCCTTAGGTTATATTTCTTAGGGAAGGTACAGGGAAGGGACATACAAATAGCTAGTGTACCAGAGGCGCAGGAATAACTCTGGAAAATAAAACCACCATATTTTTAATTTGTTTTCATAGATTTGGCAGATTTGGACTGTCTTTGGTGTGTTAACTACCTGGGCCTCAAAGACTACCTCTCTGCAGTGTACAGTCTCCTGTATCTTTAAACTTTGTTTCACAGAGGCAAACTTGTCATAACTGGTTTACTCAAGTTTTGTGTTTGAAGGTCTTAGGAATGGCAAATTTGAGGCTTATTATACAAGAGGAGGAGGACACTTCAGCTGAAGTAGGAATCCTGCTCTTTTAAAGGAATAACAAAAAATGTCAGTGTCGGTAAGGTTCTTTAAAATGTTGGGAAATAAGCTATGCAAAAAATGGTATTAGATTTCTTTCCATGTATTCAGGAATTTAAAATCTAGGCAATAAGCTTTCACAAGGATAGGTAGATTGCCAGATTTGTGATAGTTATAATGAAAGTTTCCTTAGTTGCTGGTTCACAAAGCAAAAAAGAACAAATAAAACTCTGAATAGCAAAAAGTACAAGCATGTGTTTTTTGCTTCAGTTTTGGAGATGCAGCCTATTGAGGAGAGAATGCTGAGCTCTTTTCCGTGGTTTCTGAGAACTTCAGCCCAGTTTATCCTCAGTTTTCCATCACTAAGTTAGTCTGAATCCTTTGTCTGCAGCTAACTTAGCTCAAATATTTTTATAATGTTAACGTTTTTCAAAGGTAGCGGAATTTTACTCATGTTTTCTGAGACAAAATGATACAGCATTTGCTTTGGTAAGGAAATAATGTAGACTGCATGGAACAAGGTCAAAGTGGCCTTTGCAAATACACATGAGAAAAAGGACATTCTTGGGCTGGGTAGTCTCCCTGTAAGTTTATTAATGGCTGAAAACCTGTCTTGAAGCCATAATGTCATACCATGGCATTCTTCATGTTCAGAATGAAATATCATGAAGATTACTAAATATACATTCCTGTCAGAAAACATGAGATGCCTGCTCTAAAGTTCTTAAATTGGTTATCACATGTCTCTTTTAGAATTTTAAATAAACATTTGTTTCTCTATAACTTTGGGAGAACTGTAGGTAATATGGGGATTTTATCATGTGGAAATCTAGCACAGATGTTTGGTATTACTTTTTTTAAACATAGTGACCACACATTATTTACCCTAAGTACCATTAAGTATTTTTTTATTATTGCTATTAAAAACTTGCCTTAGGCAAAGTCCCACTAAATCTCTAGTGAAGTCAAATGTTAAAATTCCAGCAAGTATTTTATTATATATACATACACGTATATTACACATGCCCTCTCTGTATAACATATATTTTCACTAAAACAGAATCTTAGATCATATAGGATTTTATATACACATTTTTAACTCTTATCTTGCATGTATTCTTAAAATAATGTTGTTGCACATGGTTTAAAGCTACAGCTTTTTTATATTGAGTAGAAAGAAGAACAACACAGCTTCTTTATTATAAAGTGTACTTCTAAACTTTCAACGTTTTTTTTAAAACTTTGCTCTATCTTTGAACTCAGCTTGGTCAAATAATGAAGGCTGCTGATAGGATTTGAACTGCCATCATGAATTAGTTATTGCATGTTTTTAAAGTTATTAATGGAGCAAAGTTCCTTCTTCCACTCTGAATAGAACAGATGCCTTGCAGACTTTTGGTGTTTACTGTAAATGTCTTACACTGGAGCCAGTAGTAATTTACTAAGGAAATGCTTTATCAACACCAAATGATTCTTCCCTGAAGTTAGTTATATAGATTAACAACCATTCTAGACTGAACCTCTTTATTAGGTTCATTAGTGCCTCTTTTATTTCTCCTGGCTCAGCTCAAAATATTAATCTTATCAGTTGCTATAAAGACGATTACTTTCTATCAAAATATCAATAGTAATGTGTTTTTAAGGTGACCCCTTAAGAATACAGAAGGACTTTGCAATGTTGGCAGTCACTCTAGACATGAGAAAGTAGACAGAACCTGATTATGCTCTAGAGAACAGTTATTACTTCTAGCATAGCCCATTCAGGTTTTGCTATGCCTCATGATATTCTTGCCAGGGTACTTGGTTGCAATAGACTGTCAAACTGGCATGTCTCAGAGTTGCAAGTAAAGAAATTCTTTGAGGAAAAATCAGATTGAGTAAACTGAGTTTTCTACACCTTCCAATATGTGGAGGTGATAAGTGTTGATTCTGCCAGCATTCCTGGAAACTGCATCCTTTGGAAGGTAATCTGGGGACTGTCTTGAATTGCTGTAAAACTACTGTTGTCCCCAGATGTGGAAATATTATCTTTGCAAGACTGCTTACCCAGTCACATCTACAATTTTCAGGCTGCATGTAAACATTTTAGAGGCTAGTCAATAATGAAACAGAGAAAAATGATCAATTTTGGTTTCTAGCATAGGATTCGTTTCCTTTCATCTTCCTTCTATTATCTTTAAAAGTCTCTGTTCACCTGTGTTACACCTAGACAGAGAAACTGTTTCCTAATCACTTGTTCTATTGAGGGAGAAGCTGTATTTTGACCTTTTTAGTATCTCTTTAAAAAAGAAAAAAAAAAGGTCAACAGAGTGGTGTAACGTTGTTGACACAAAATATAATGAAAATAAACTGGGGAAAAAGAAACTTCATTGACAATAAGAAAACAAATACAGAAACCAAAACAAAGCACCAGCTTATCTAGGATGTAGTTTTATTGTGTACATAGCTTATAGTAAATAATGATTACCTCTTACATCTCACTGACATCAGTCAACTGAAAAGGAAGGAAATACTTCACAGAAGTCTTCCAGAACTTCAGTACTCTAAATATAACAAAGATGTTGATCCGTCCATTCATCTGTGCTGCCAATAATGTTTGCTTGCCTCATGGTTTATTTTTAACAAATTATCTCTCAGCATCTTTCGGAGTGTAATACTCCTTTTCTGTAGATGAGGAAAATGAAGTTGAAGCTAGGTCAGCAAACTGCCCAGGTCTTCTCAGAAAATCAGTGATGGAGCAGGGAAAGGATGTGCATGAGTACCTTGTACATTCCCTGACTACTATTAGGCATTTCGGGCCACTAGGCAAATGGAACAGCAGTAGTTGAAAAAGGAATGTCTTTATTCAAATATTTGAATTTAGAATAAAAGAATGTATTTTAACATGTTAATGTGTTAAACAGATTTTGTTTAAAACATGAGTTACTAGAAACTGCTGTAAGCAACTACGGTCAAATTGCCATAAGGAGGAGACAGCTGTAAAGGAAAAGGCTTAGCAAAAAGGTAGTGCAGATACTTGTGTGAAGAATAGGTTAAGAGGGTTTTTGGTTGTTTAAGATCAGCTGAGTGCTTGGAGTGGAAGAGTTACAATTAGATGTGAAATTTCTAGTACAAGCATTGCTCCTTGCAAGCACTCTGTTTCAAGCCCTCAGACCTGAAGACTTTATCAGATTACCAGTTCTGCCTAGTGCAAAGCAGCCAGTATTTTGTGCATTTTGAAAATTCAGGAAGATCAGGTAAATTCCAGGTGCTTGCAAGTGTATGTCCTTAACATTTAATAGCTTTCTGTTGCATTGTAAGTGATTTCTTGAGAAGAGCTAATATTGTGAAATGCCATTGTTTTCTATTTTCATAGACTCATAGAATTCTTTAAGCTGGAAAATACCAAGATTGAATCCAACTGTGGACCTAGCACTGCCAAGTCCATGATCTTGTAGGATCATGCTGGCCTATATTTTAGTAAAAGAAGTGTAGACCTGATTAAATAGTATTAATGCAGGTTCTAGGCTATTCTTTATATATTAAAAAAAGGGCGGGGGGGAAAGGGTTTTTCAGGAGGAGGTCAAAGAATTAAGTCTTCAGTCAAGTGGGTTCTTACTCGTGTGCTGAATTATTGTTCATACTTCTCAAACCAATAAGCTTAATTAAACCACATCCCCCTAATCCTCTGCTTACACTGAGCACATGCAAAGGATGCGTCCCACTTTTGATGACTCCTACTTGCACTTCATATTGAGGTACAACTGACTGAATCTTTTGGGTTTTTTTCAGTTTCCTTTGGGGAATATTGGGACAATATTTAAATCAGGCTATAAGATATCATTAGTTAATGATATGGTCTCTTATGGCAGATGCTGTATTCCTATTTAAAAACATTACAAAAAATTTAAGACCATACTACTAAACAAGCATTAGAGGAACACTGATGTTGGGTGCATTTACTGCCATTTAAAATTACTGACCTTCAGCCAGTGGGCATAAGGAATTGGAAACGTGCTTGTGAGGTGGACCTCAAACCGGAACTGGCTTTTTAATTCTACATATTGTTTTATCAAACCCAAGAAGGAAAATGGGTCTGAAAAATTATCATCCATTTTAAATGAAAGGAACTGCTGAATTTTTTTTATCACTAGAGTGCTTTTCTACTGTACGAATGTTTCCGGAAGAATATTGGAAGGAGAGACTGGGAATCTGAATAATTGAAGTTATTGTTAAAGTTTCTGTAAACTGTCCTCTCTTTTACTTACTGCATCCTGCATCATCTCACAAGAAAACCGTAGAACTCTAGAGGGAAATGAATATTTTGTAAAATAGGTTGATTAAGGCTGTTCTTCTAAATCCTTTATACCTATATAGCTTCAAGGGTGGGGTAAGATTAGCAAACCCCATTTTGTCATTTTCAGGGCTAGTCTCCTAAATTCTAAGAGAGACCTATTTCCAGCACATCACGTGTTTTAGCTGGGACTTCTTTGTCTTAGGAATCATGCAGACTTTTACCTGGACTAAAAAAACCAGTCACTTAAGCTTGATTTCCAGGAAACTGCAGCAGGCTAGCCTGCCAGAGACTAAATACACGTGTGGATGTATGTGGATGTACACATTTTTTTCCTTTGTGTGGACCAAAAGAAGAAAATGTACTTTGTCATCTTTAAAAAAAACCTTCGTCTCCAAGTCCCCTAAAAGGGAAATACAGCTTCTAATTTGCTAACCTTTTTCCTTGTACAAATCTTAAATTCTGTGTAGCCACATGAGTTTCGACTTAGTGTGTGCATGGCCTATCTCGGTAATAAAAGTGGAAGTATATTACAGGCAGTAGAACATGGCTAATAATATATACACTCTTCCTGAAGTGTCACCTGAAATTCAATTTGGTGAGGGGAAAAATGTAATATTAGATTAAACCATTTAATGAAACAAGATTTCTGATTTAGTGAACAGGTGTAAATTTCTTGTTGAAACAGTCCAACCCCTTTCTTCAGAAACATATAGCCTTTGATGTAGTGGAACTGGAGTTTAGCTAGTCACTAATTAGCTTATAGATGTATTCATTGGCTCATCTTGATTATAGGTCAGTTTTTTTCTGTTGACAGCTTGAGTCTGATAGTCCAACATGATTATAGAGCTCTCAATATGTTTATTTGCAATTACTAAATTTGATAATATTCCATCTCAGTATAAAGATTAAGTTAAAATATTGATAAATAACCCCAATGTGCTCTGAAAGATGTATCTACCAAGATTCTGGGTATCTTTGAAAGTACTGAGCACCAAACCCTGTTTGTGATTTTTAGCAAGTCAAATGAGGTCAATGGAATTAACTGAGTGATTTAAGGTGAATCAGATTACATTTGAAAGAATAAATGAATTCAGGCTTGATAACTGCTTGTTTACACTGGCTGGAAGGAAGTAGTTCCTGGTAGCTTTTCTGAGGATGGAGCTGACTTCTTCACCTGCTTGTTTTATCTCCACTTAGGAACACATATGTCATCCCTCATATGTAAAAGTATTTTGGTTGGTCTTCAGACTATATTCTTCTCACTGAACCATAAAGCTTTACCAAGCAAAACCACCCAGACTTTTTAGAGCCATTTATGTATAATGAGTATATTTGGAATAGTTATTGGTTCTGTGTGTTCTTGTGGCTGTCATTTCAAGATTAAGGACAGTATTAATGCAGGCAGTTATATGAACTCAGGGGACTACTTAGTATTATGAATATCTGCAGGGTTTGGGCCCTTGCCTGTTCCTTCCACTTTCATATGAAAGAGTTGAGCAATATTTCTGCTGCTCTTTTAATAACACTTTATAGTTCTTGTTGAAGGAAATGAAGTGATAAATAGAAACGATGTGTGATTCAGAGAAGTGTGAATCAGACACTTGTTTCCTCCTAATTTCTGAAAGAGGAGTGCCTATGCAAATACCCTATTATAGTCTGTAACGATATCAAATTTTGGGGGTGTAGAAAGACAAAACTATAGTGTTTCCTACTCTGTAGACTGGGGAGGTATAAGGGGCATGTCTACTATGTTCTTTATTGCTCTGCTTTTTACACAATTTTCTTGAATTTTTTTTTTTTAATACACAGTTTGTATCCTCTCCTGGACACTTGTGATACTGGAAGATTTTGTACATTGTCCAAATTGCACTGATACAATTCAGAAGGAAAAAAAAAATGACAGAAAAATGCTTAGTCAACTTACTGCTATACTTGGTAATTGCAAACAGGTTCTTCTAAGTGGTGTGTCAATGAGTTCTGGCTACTGTATTTCTCCATTAACAAAATTCTTATGCTGCCATTGCTCTGCTGTGCTGGCAATCTAATTCCTGTTTCACTTCAAACAAACATTTCCTGTGAAAGTGTTCCAGGTGGGGTTAGTAAATGGTAGTTTTACTAAAGGGAGTATGTTTCACACTATTCTCCTTAAAATCAGCATTTGCAGAATGCATTATTTTAATCTGTTAATAGATAATTAACAGCTATATATATTTCTTTAGTCACTGCTTTAATTAGCTTTGGCTCTTGACGTCTTTTATTTCCCTGAATATAAATTTATTCACAAAGATATGTGGATCTCTGCGTTTAGATTTATAACGAATATAACTAAATGATGTGTTTTTCTTTGGCTCATTATTTGACTCAAAAGTAAACATTGGAAAGAAGTATTTTCTTAACATGTGATCTTTATGTGGAGAACTAGAGTAATTTGGTTCATGATGTCTTTTCAGCACGTTCCTGCAAATAGTGAGTTAATTAAATTTCTGCTTTTTCATTATCAGTTGAATTTTTAAAAGGTTTGTTAATTGAAGCAGTGCTCTTCAGATGCCGAACAAGGACTAGTACATTCTTTACTAGATATCTAAAAGTATTGCGGCAAAAAGTTGTTACTAACTTGTGGCCCTGTCTGCTACATAACTTTTAATGACTATTAATGACACTCAGATGATATTTCGAGATTAAAGCTTAATTGAGATCAGCTTTCTCTTCAAGTGAAACTGCTTTGTTGCAAATATATATATATATATATATATAACCTGTAAGAATTAGTCTGTTCTGTAGCATCACTTTTGGTAAGAAACAGTCATTTGGTGATGAGGCAATGCATTTCCTGTGGTAGTTATATGCAGAATAAGTCAAGTCGTGGTTCGGATAGTTTGATTGTGGCTGTCTTTAAAGTGTTACACTTGCTGCTTATTCACCTGTTGACAATAGATCCTACTTACTGGGGAGCTGTAGTGCCATACTCCAAAGAAGTATGTTGTGTCAACAAAAAAAGAAAAGATGCATTGTTTCTGCCACGCTTCCAAAGCATGGTTCAGTTTTGTAAGTTCACAGATCTGGCTAATGTAGAAGAGATTTTAGTAATTTTTATTGTGTTAGATGAATAACCAATGGCATGTTATGTAATCAGTACATTTTAAACTTTCTATTAGAAATTACTATGATTTTACTATTTTACTGTTACTTGTGAAACTTTCTTTTCTTAGAGGAACTGTGCTATGAAAATTGGAGGCATGGAGAAACTTAGCGTATTTTATTTTAATATGTCCTTCTGTCAAGGGGTAGATTAAGGAAGGAAAAAAAAAAAGCCACATGTTACAGTAGAATGTATTTTTGTCTGATTGCTTGCTTTTTCAAGGTTCTTTCCTTTTTAAGAGTTACCAGTTGGTTTATACTCTGCTGTCCCATAACTCACTAACGAGTACTTTATGACTCACTTTTTCTGTTAGTTTCTGATTCTGCAATCATACCTGTCTTTCAAGGTGCTTGTGTAAACTATTGATCAGAATCTAATTGTGTAGTTTCAAAACAATGATGTGAAAAAGTATCTCCTGAATAGTTCTATTGTTGACATTTTGAATTACAATGGGAACATAATAGGCCTTCTTTCATTAAAACCTCGGTACAACTGTGCCCATGCTTGTACGAATAGTCCCAGTGAACATTGTACAAAATTGCATAGCATAGGAAACAATATTAATCAAAGATCTAATCTCTCTTCTCCTTATATCACAAACCAACCTCTGAACGTGGAAATTTGTAATCAGAACTGAGAAAAGTTAGTAGGGTACTTGATGATAAATGTTGTGTGTTTTCTCAATAGCCACCACCATTCCCAAAACACCACTTCTCCATTTACATACGTCTTGCCATGTTTCCTCTGGAATAGTTACACTTCTGCAAGTGTGTGTTTTCATGGATATGCACATCTGCAGATTTATGAAGATACAGTCTTTCAGGTATAAAAATTAATTCAGCATTGAAGGTCATAGACGTTGAAATTATGCTTGTCACTTAAGAATGTCCTATGAGTACTAATCTGCAGCAAGAGTAGCCTGTTAGAGATGAGAACCTTTATCATTCTACAGCTTCAAATATAATATCACCTCTTAAAAAAAGAGGCGGAGGGGAGGGAAGGAGCTGGCCGAAAGAATTCCTAAAAAGAATTCCTAAAAGGCAGCTGGTGTGTAGCGGGATCAGTTAACATCCTACATGTAAAGGCTGTAGGGTTATTTTGGTCACTAGATGGCACTCTTGAATGAGGATTGGCATTCATTCTTCTTTTCACAGATTATCGTGCTTTATTTGTTATTTTTCATAGCTCATTTTACAGTGATAGAATTAAGAGGAGGACTATCTTCATTTGAAGTCGATGGAAGAACAATTTCACAGAGCTTTTATAGTAGTCTGTAAACTGAATGCAGTTTAGAGTAGCTGCATCTAACAATCTAAGAAAGTAAGGAGACAAAAAAGTATAGTACAACTCTCATAAGAAAGCAAAATCAGGAATTCAGTCTAAAGGTGTTAGTGGAAACTTTACTCCCATTACAGTGTTAGGAAGAGAGGAACATATTGAACAACTAGTGACTGTTGAGAGGAGAAGTGAGGACTCTGTGTGTGTGAAGAAGAAAAAGGACAAATTAATCAGAATTTTGCTTGTACCCTTGCATCATCAAGATTTTTTTGTCTAAATATTACACATCAAGAAAACTTTGGTGCTTCTAAACACATCTCTTCAGTCTTTAATGTTTTTACTGCTTAACTTTGTATTTAGTACAGGGAGCCTCTATTCTGTAATGGGAGTAAAGTTTACTGTTAAATGTTTGGCAATTATAATTGAATCATCTTTTATAATAAAATACAATTTAATTATTGTGAGCTACACAAGTGTACAGGCAATCTGCAATAGCATATTAGAGGGCCACTTACAGTTATTTCAAATGTTAGCAAGTTTTTAGAAAGATCTTGAGTTCAAGCAGCACTGAATAGAGCTGCTGCATCTTGCAGCTTAAGGCACCTATGAGACACAGGGCACTCTTATGGCTCCAGCACTCCCTTATTCAAAATTATGGTGGTGAAGCTACCATCCAAAAGAGCAATGCTTTCACTGGGAAACATACCGTTTTTCTACATCTTAAGATTCCTAGGCCATGTCATTCTTGATGTAGTAATCTGTCCTAAATATGAGTAACTCAGCTATTCACTATTCACATTTTTACAAGTGATTATGGATGTGTCAGGCAGATGAGATCACCCAATATGCTGCCTGCTCGTGGCTGCCTTTGCTGTCCTCTATAAACATCAAATTTGATGAAGAATTACAGTATTGTAGGGAATTGCCATACAGATAATTCCCTAAGATGTAGCTTTCATTCTTCATGGTTTTTTTGGTTTTGGTTTTTTGGTTTTATGTGTTTTTTGGTTTTGTGTTTTTTTTTTTTTTCTTTCCCTTGCATAGAAGATGCCTGTGGAGGTTTTTGTAGCTTGAACAAATAACAAATAACATAATGGTGAACAAATGTGGGTTGGAGATTCTTTTTCTGATTTTGTAGTGCAGTTACACATACATGCCACAAACAGCTTTTTCATTTCATGGGCTCTCTCAGGAGAGCTTTCTCACAAAGGAAATACAATCTATACTCTGTTTAAAAGTGTACCATCATAGCACAGGAGGAAAGATTTTTATTGCGGAGGCATTGTTATTCCCAACAAAAAGTTGGTCTGTTTCAGAGCACTGATGGACTGAACACCTGCACGTTTCAGAGTCAGAACAATCAGTTTGTTCTCAATTATTCCTGACTTTCTTGGAGAGAGTCATTTTCAGCTCTCAACTTGAAAAAGGCATATTTTCACAGAGGAGTACATCTGGCAGACAAAAGATTTTCTGATGATAACAAATCTCAGAAACCATTATCAATATAATGTTACCCTTCAGCCTCTCAACAATATTGTGAGTGTTTACAGAGGTCTTGGCAGTGCTTACATCCCATCTGCATTATTAAGACAGGATGATTGGCCAGAAAAGAGGATATCTTACCAAGAGATTGGGAACAGATAAACATACTCCCTCTTGTGTGTGTTTTCTTATCTCAAATAATAATAAAAAAAAGTTCATTTTAACACCAACTCAGATTAATTTATCAAAACAATAGAGGACTACAGGATGGTAAGACAGAGCTGCTGGATGGATTCCAGATCAGGGCTACTTTGATCATTTGTTTCCACTGAGCCCTTTAGCAGGAGGGTTTCTTGTCTCTGTCTCATGTAGTTGGAAGTCTGGTGCCACATGCAAGCTTGTTCTTTAATTTATTAGCCCTTTATTCTGGATGGTTTGCATTCCAGCAAAGTCTAAAAATACTGGTTTAAATATCCAGAAAACCTGGCTGATTTTGTGTCTGATAGAAAAAATACAGTTAGAAACTTTTAAAAAATCTTTATCTCCTTTTCTTCCTTTGGAAATAAATTATAAATACGTTATTAGTGAGCTGAGTGTTCCCAGTGTGTAAATTTATGGTGGGTGAGCTTCACAGGAATCGTTGATTCAATTTAACATTGTGGAGTGTTAACTAATGTAAAATATTTGAGTATTTGCTACAATTTCTTCCTACTAGAATCGTGGGGCAGTTATGATAGTGATAAACTCTATAAATAAGGGAAAGTGTAGGCTGTGTAATTACAAATGCTAGCAAGCAGGGTTTGGAACCCATATATACCTCGTCATGTTGTGATCTTTGTGAAATGCTTACCAGTTATTTAAAACAGGCCGACAGTCTTAGCAGAAACTCTCCAGAGAAGAGAAGCAAAAGAACTAACTTGATATATTTAGTTTGCCAGTTGTGGGGGTTGCCCATCTGTGGATTCATATGCAAACAAGAATATCAAAGAGTTCTTGGCTTTATGGCTGGTCAGAGCTCTAAGGGGTGCTTTTCTGAGTCAGCAGTCAGGTTAAGCAGTACCTGCATTCCTACGGCTGCAATTGCTGTGGCCAAAGCAGTGGTTCAGCCAGCATCTCCTACATTGACGTGTCCTTTGAATTTCCACAGCTGTTTCAGCTGGCTGTAGAGGCCATGTTCAGTAATCTTCTAAATCAGATTTTTTGTCTCTGCAGGACAGATCCATTTGACACCTGCCTTCTCATGCTTAGTAGCATGGTTTTTGGATAGATATTTACTATAGAAAAGTCAAATTTAGACAACTAGAAGAGCACAAAGGAATTTACAAACAATGCTTGTTATGTCAGATTGGAAAAGGTTTTGTATGTGATTTGAATAATTACATTTGTCACTGACAGCTAAATTATTTGACGGTATTCCCTCCAGGTAAAAATTATTGATTGTGAACTTGGAAGTTATTAGTGTTTCCGGCCCTTCAACAGGCTGTTGCACCTTAAGGTTGCAGTGACTCGCAGTTAGATTCATAAAGGAGCTCAAGAATTCTTTTTCTACAAGAACACCTTTCCTGCCTTTTGCAGATCAGAGCTTAATATTCCAGCTCTAATGTATCGATGTCCTTTGTCTCCCATCCTTTTTCCATTTCAGTTCAAAAGTGGAATTACTTTAGTAATGGCGGTATCAGCTAGTATCAGGGTGAAACAGTTGAGTCGTTTCTGTCCCACTTTGTTTCTCTATTGTATTTCATCATGAGGCGATCTTGATGAAGCTATACTCAGAACTTTTGCCCAAGATAGTTTTAGAATTCCACATTTAATCAGGTTACATGCTAACCTGTATTCCTTCTGAGACATATTCAAATCATGAAGAAATTATATGGCACTTCTGAGATACCAGAAGCACCTTGATATTTGAAGGTTGAAGCCCTCCTTCCCTAAATTGTTAACTCCTGTTGATAGCCTAAAAAATGTGACTTGCTCTGACTAAGGTTTTGCTATGAATTATCTAGCTCTGAATGTATTCAGAACTTTTCTTTCCAAAAGCTTGACATGCTGCTTGGGATTCACTTACAGGGAAACACAAGGACAAGCAGCTGAAAAAAAGGAAAGCTTACCAGCTTGCCTGTGCTCTGGATTTACTTGAGATGTTTTTACCTTTTCTGTATTCTACTTCCTCTGAACCCCTCCCCAGCCACCCCCCCCCCAAAAAAAAAAAAAACCACCAAACAACCCACACAATCCTCTTTCACTCTCATCTCTACGCAGAGCACAGAAAGAACAGCAGTAGGTCATGCCTTGTTCTTCCACCTTTCGTACTGTGAGTGTAGGGAGGGTACATGTGTGCAATAAGGAGCAGCTGTTGTAACTCTGCTGCAGGTGTGTACGGCACATGAGTAAGCCTGTGTGTCTGCCTGGCAGTCACACCTGTCTGATTTACCCAAACTACAATCCCAAAAGCAATTACTTGGGAATGATGACTATGTAACTATTTATACAAATACAAACAGGACCAATAACATCAATGTACATGTAAGAGGGATTTGAATCTGTCTTTTCCAACTGAATTTCCTGGTTATATGGTTATCAATGATTCCTTTTTACTTTCTTCCCTCTAGACCTGAAAAATTCTACTGTAAGTTTCAGAAATGCACCCAGATATTTTTGGGGTTGACAGTTCCTATCCTTCAGCAAAGGAAATTAATTTGTTTCTATAACAGTGTTCAGCTTGTGAAAATAAAAAGCTTCCCTTTCTTACTGTCACTTAATATTTCTATACATTCATATTTCTGTTACTCTAGTTGTAAATAAACACCATCAAATGAAATGCAAAATCTGCTACGTATTAGCTTTGTATATTTGTTGTCTATAATACTTTGTATAACATTTGCTTTTCTGGACACTTCACAGTTGCAAAGGTTTCTGTTATCCTTAAGCTGAAACTCAGCACAATAGCTAATAGGATAAAGACTGTGACAGGAGGTTATAAATGAGAAATATTTTCGCTAATAATTTTCAGTACTGTCAGAGGTAAGTTATTTTACAACTCTCTGTTAAATAAACCTTTTTTAATGTAAAATGACTGCTTTTTGTGCAGCCCTTTATGTTTTTGGCTTGTTTCATATACTTCATCCATAGAGGAAGAATCATGAGTTAAGCTTCAGAAATGTCACTCTGAAGTGCAGCGGAAATCTGCTAACTGTTGCAGTCACATTAACTGCAGATTTTTAACTCACCTGTTATATGGAACATAGACATATAGGTCTGGACATTTTCATTTTATGTACATTTATGTTTAGTTTTCAGAACCACCAGTAAGAACTTGCATATATGTATCTATTTTAACTTTTAGTCTTTCTCAGAAGTTTATTTGCGTGGGTCTTCAAGTAATACACTTTAAAGCAGCATCAGGGTTCCTTCACACTTCTCCTCTACAGCAGGATATGAGTAGATTTTATCTGTGAAGTGCCATTGTATTAATAGGTATAACTGCTTCAAGTTTATGACAATGAGTAATTTGATTATTCAAGTTGCTATAATCATTCTGCGGTGCTTTGTGACTTAGTTATTTTTAGAACTGTAGGAATGTGGAGTTTTTTCTCTATAGGATACCTATTTTTGTATTCAGAAATGAAATTAAAGATAGACTGTCTGTGTTTTGCTGGAATTCTGCCTTTTGCATGTCTTCAAAGCTCTAGATGTCTAAATTGTTCCTTCCACCCTTCAAGATTTGAAGCACTACACGTAGTTGTTATTGGCGTAAAATAAAAATACATTCAAAACCTGACACTGTGAAGGATAGACAATACATATTTATAGCATGTAGAAACTGTGTATATTCTTTCATAGAATGCCTTGCAGCTGGGGGGATATACTTAAGAAAATATTTTGTCCAATGCTTTCTTGAGTGAACAATCTATCAAAACGTTGCTAGGAAAAGGAAGTATCTTTGAAAGTTTTCATTAAGTTCTAAGCTGTATTAAATCAATGGTATTAAAAGAATGGATTTATGCACTCTGGTTCCCAAACAAAGTAATCTGTAATGGGATTGTTTCACTGTGATGACAGAATTGCAAATTATTATAAACAGTGCAAAATATTAAGTATGAGACATTTTGCGTTTCTCATTGCTAACAAGTTCCTGAAGGACCTAAGATTTTTACATCTTGACACACTTGGAGGCAGAGTCTCACCTAACCTGGAAAATGGCAAGATAAGAAAGGAGGAAATAGACCTGTAAAGAAAAAAGCTCTTTGGGATTTTCAGTGACTGGCTTGCAATCTCTTGAAAAGAAACTGAGTTAATGATTGACCTTGGGGAAGGAGTGAAAATAATGAGGTGTCATTAATTTTTCATAATTGCCAACACTATAGGTGTTAACTGGGAGCAATATATTGTTTTGACTTGAAAACACCCTTCAAAAACTGTTTTGGGCGACATTATACCATAACAGGCAAGCAAAAAATTAGTGTGCTTACATATGAATCTATTAATCTTTTCTAATGCACTGAGAGATTAAGTAAAACTGTTATGTGGGGGTTTGTTTGTTTGTTTTTAATGAGCATGCTTTCTGAGTTCTCAATGGAAGAAATTCTGTCCAGTGTGTTTTAAGTGTTATGATAAAATAACACTAAAGTAAAGGATACTTTTTAAACTGTTTTTGTAACACTTGGGCTGTAAGAGTGCAGGCTATGATTTGATTTTTTTTATTTTAGTGGATAATCTGTTCATGTACTACTAATGATACTATTAATTAATGAGAAGAAAGGATAGAAACAGGAAAGGCAAAAATATCTGAAGGTAACTGACAAAAGTCTTGTACTGTACCTTGGAGAGTGGCATATGAAAAATACGAGCTCTTCACTGACATTTAGGCTGTGTTGGCATTAGCATAGTAGGGAAGAATAACAAGAATAGTTTTGGCGAGCTAAATAGTTGTCACTGAGGATGTTTTGGGGAAATTATGCTGTATTTTTTGGGGTCTCTTTTCTTCCAAGAGGAAGAAAAGTTGTATTTGTGCTTTTGCTCAAACGCTTATATTGTGCTAGGGAATGTACAATTTGACAAGAACTGTCACTGTCTCAGTGACTGGCCATCCACAATGAAGAACCATTCCCTAATGTCCAGTCTGAACGTCCTTTGGTGCAGCTTCATACCATTTCATGAATGTTCAGTTGGATTCTTAAGTCTAATATTTCATTCTAGAAAATGCTTTGGTAGGGGAGTATCTTTTTTTTTGGTTTTTTTGTTTTGTTTTGTCTGTTTGTTATTCTTTTTTCCTCTCTCTACTCTTTCCACTCAAAGCAGGCAGATTTAAAAGAATATTTAGAAGAATTTTTTCCTGTATTACTAAAATATCGTTAGAAGGGAACAGCCAGGTACTCAGAAGAAATTATGAAACACAAAACTTGGTTTTCTGTGAAACCTCCAGGGTTGTTTTTTGGGGTGTTTGGTTGGTTGTGTTTGTTTTTGTTTTGGTGGTGTTTTTTTTTTTTTTTTTCTTTTTTCTTTTTTTTGTCAGAACTTCTGTATCATTTGCTCTAGAAACTGGAAGAATGTGTATTGAATGTCAAGTGGGATAAGAAAAGAAACAGTGACATTACAGGTTAAAAGGATTGTATGTGACTTCAGATACGATGTTTCTTGCTGGCTCTGCCACTGCATTTCTCCTTATTGCTGGTTCAGTTGTTTCAAGCAGAGCTTTTGCAAATGTCTGCTTATTTGTTTCTGATCCTAAGAATTCTGTAAATGCTAAGTGCTTAGAATTGCAGATGAAATAATTGGAAGTTGCAGATAATCTATTGGGGAGGAAAAAAAAAAATCGGTCATTCAGTGAGTGGGGCATCTCATACTTTGTATGGTGTGAACAGCCCAGAAGTAAGAATGCTGTTAAGTCAGGTCACTGAAACCCAAACATCATTAGTTTGGAATCTGGGAAGGGTATTTTTCCACATAAAGAGTAGAGAATAAATCTGTAACTTTTCAGAATAAAATTTGAAGCGTAACAGTAATTTACACTTTGGTTAAATTACACATCACAATTTTAAGGGCCTGTTCCTTAACAGAGGATCTGTTTTTTATTTTGCTTTTCAGAGAGAAATATAAAGATCAAAACTATGAAAGTTATGGACTTTAATATATTTAAGACACATATTGTGCTAGAAATAATGTGATGGTTTTACAGAACTATTTCTGTAGTCCATTAGGCTGTAGTATTGCCCTTTCATAAATTCTATTACTACAATACATGGTTAAGTTCATGCACACCATGTTTAGTCAATAAACAAACATCCAGAACATGTGGAAAGTTCATTTTCTAGAGGTTTTGAAAAAATCTAATTAGATGAGATAATGCAGTGTTACGGTAATGCAAAAGCTAAAGTATAAAATACATTCGGTTGTAATCTGAGCACTGCCCAGACTGCTTTCTGTTAAATGTTTTCTGTTGGAAATTACTTGCATTAAAAATGCAGCAGTGCTTTCTGATGAAGGAAGACCCTTTGAATGATGCTGTTCTTGTTACGATTTTACTCAAAGTCTTGAAAAAAATCTAATTTCGTAATTTAGAATGTTCAAGACTCTTTGTTTTCATGTAATATTATCAGTGCAGTGGTCTGAGAAGTAGAAGAGAGACGTACTTGTTCCAGATTTTGCTTGGCTTCTTTGAATAGGCTCTGCTGGTATTTCAGGGTATTTGGAACTTAATAGGATATGATCTTTAATTTCTTTATGGTTGGTCTTACAGGACACTGAGGAAAATTTGAGAAATTAACTTTAGAAAATGAAGACAGCACAAGATGTGTTCAGGGCCTGGATCTTTGAAGCTTGGCGAGCTTCATATTCATATTCATGTGAAAGTACAACATTTACGCTTAGGTAATGTGCCAATCTACTACTGTCTGCAAAAAGGGAGGAGGAAGAAGGGAGAGTTGTCTTGGTGATAGCTTGGTATACCACTGGATTTTAGTCCTGAAAGTTCTACTAAGATGGTAAATGCTTGTTACGTAGCAGCTCGGGATTTTCCAGGATTACTGGAGTGAAGTGACTAGCTTTCCAACAGCATGACAACTTCTGCATTGATGGGAATGTCATATTTCCCAGAGGAATATTTGAAAGTTGGATTAGCAATAATCTAATAGGATTTTTGGCTTTGTTTGCTAATGTTTTCCTAATGTTATAATAAGTTCAGGTCCTAAGAAAATGAGAAAGTAATATTTATGTAGAAAGGAACTTTTTTCAGTGATGCGAAAAATTAAAGTGACTGCCCTTTATCCAAGCCTGAATCATTGTCAACTTCATAATTTTGATGCCTCTCTGGAAGACAGGTACATGCAAGCTTCCAAAAAGTGAACAGCATTTCAACTTTCTTCTAAAATACAAAATAGGGTTACTGGCAGTGATGATGATATATTAAATAGTCTTGGAGCAAGAGATGAAATTGAGTCACCTTGCTAGCTATAGAGGCTCGCATCTTGTGTGTGTGTACTCCAGTGAATCTGGACTTATTTCTGCTTAAAGAAGAGCTTTCAGCAGAAGAGATGCGATATGCTATCCATCATCGTAGAGTGCTTTCAGAAGGGAAACATGTCTTTCAGTCTTAGTGTAGGTAATCAGTAGATGTGTATTTTAGTTGCTCAAGAACAGAAAGAGTAGGCAGAATACAGTCTGAACATCCTTGTTAAACTAAGTTCCAGAAGAGGAAGACAAAGAACATTCTTCAGGTCAAGTAGTTCTTAATTTTGAGCAAGACACTTCATATCTTAGTGCTGGCAGTATTAGAGGTACTTCTGAGCACATGTAGAGAGGAAGTGATAGATATCTGCAGTACCTTCCACTGTTGCAAGGAAGTTTTCATGTAAATATTTTGGTTCTAAGTACCTATATTTACAAGCAGTAAAAAGGTATTTATAAGTACCTATAAGTTACAAGCAGACCTCAGGAAGTCTTACTTTATAAATATCCCACCTTCCAGCTATGAGAATGTTCAGATCATTTGGTTCAAATGTGAGTTTCTCTGACTCTGAAGGGTCATAGGGCTTTGAATAGTATGAGAAGCCCATGAGGTTATTTGTATAAGTTGTGTTATCTGGAAGATAATTTGTCTACTCTTTCCATTTATTGCTGCTGTGTGGGAATTGTTCTTCCACTGTTGTTTAGTCTGTGCACTGGGTCAGTGTCTCTTCTCGCTCAAGCTTGAAAGTTCTGGTCTACTGTCACCTCAATCCATATTTGATGACCTTATACACTAATCTAACACTAAGTAAAGACCTTGTTTTTTCTTCAGCTAGTATCTGTAGATAAAGTAAACTTTTAAAAATTAGAGGTGTAAAAGTAAATAATGACTAACAACCAAATGTGGATATAAACATCTATATTTAGATGTTGATAATTGAGTATAACCTTGCTGATGCTTGCTTGAACACTGTGCACATTTTGCGTGCAAGTACTGAAAACATAACTGTGAAAAGCCTGCATCAAGAGTAAGACTGGAGAATGTTGAGTAATTTAAGGTAAAAATACTACAGATGAATTGTAATTACTTAAACAACATCATCAAAAAAGGCACTTAAACCCCCAAGAAATTCAAAGGCAATGCATAAGCAAAATGCCAATGTGTTAAAACTTATCTTTAATTCTAACTTTTAAAGTATTGTTTATTGTGAATAAATCATCATGAACTAATTGTTAACTGTCAGATAAGCTATGGTAATTGAGAGAATTTCCAAGAACTTATTTTAAAAGCTGTTCTGTTGTAAAAGAAAGAAGAGATAAAGACACTGAGGTTCAGGACTCCTATAGGTAGGAAATGGAACCAACTTGTTTGAGTGAAATTTTGAACCAAGTTCTGTTCTGTTTTCTTAGCAAAACTCCCCTCATTAACTGAATAATTTCTCATTTTGTGAAACAGGCGTTCTTTAATTAAAAGAACCCCATAAATTGGTACTTATTCTGTATATAGGGATTGTTCTGTATGCATACACCTGCGGATGGGGAGAACATCAGGGTGTAGCAGAAGAACTAAAGGGGGGCCTTCAGGTTGGCCCACTTCTTCCGGTGAACACAGGGTGCTGGTCATGACTGCACCACAGAAGTCCTACAAGCCTTTCTGTGGTAAGTTTCCTGTAGTAAATGGATTATTTGTCAGTTACTCTCACATTTATGTTTGTGATCACAGAACTAACAATTTGTGCATGTATCTTGGTATGTTTTTTTTTCTAATTTTTCAATTACATTTATTTCATCATATTTTAATTTTTCTGTTTATCTTTTGTTTTAAGGGGTTGGATAATGGTATGAGCTATAAATCAATTTAGGGTTCCTTTTTCTTTTCCTGTCTTGCAGATACTTATCATCTGGTAGGAAATGCATTGCATAAGAGAAGGGTCAGAGAAAGAAATTGATGATCCCAGCTTGAAAGACTAAATTGAGGCAGGTAATGATGCTTGTAATTCTTCCCATTTGATATGAGGACTAGGTAGTAGCTGTATCTTAGAATGCTGCATGATATATATTAATGAAGTAAAGTACAGAATCACAGTTCTTTTACCCAATTGCTTTGTAAAAAAAAAAAAAAAAAAAAAAAAAATTAAAGTACCGTTGTACCATTTTTTCTCTTAGATCACCCCTGTGATGAGATCTTCTTGTGTACCACCGTTTTCCTCGTAGATGATAGGAAAATCAGAAGAAGCCTGTGAAAAAAAGGATTACATTGCACTCATTTTTTTTCTTTAGATATACTTCCTCATGTTGTAAACTGTTTTAAAGAAAATGCTATCATCCAAAATTGAAATCAGATGAACAGCTTATAATAAAAGTATATAAAACGTAATTATTTAAGTATGTTTTTATTACAAAACCCAAGAAAATTTGGCGTGAAGTTTTTCATAAAATGACACACTTCTGAAACAGAGATGCCATGGACAACTTAAACAATGAAACTAATGCACATAAGAGATCTATCTTTTAAGGGTGTTTTGTTGTTGGTATGTTTGCTACTAAATGAAATATATCCATTTCCTTTTTGTCACCTCTAAATATAGTGAAGCTAATGTGAGATACCTCGTATCTTTTTCTGTTCTGTTATGCTTAACAGACTTGCATATGATTTCATCTACAATGACTTTGATGCAGAGTGATGTCATTGATTAGTATTAACTTATGCTGATGTAAATAAGGGAAGAGTCAAACCATTGGTTCATAGAGACTAGAGACTTACTGACCGCTTGGTTCAGTCTTGAAATTCAGTCTTCTGAATAATGACACACAGCAGTATCCAAATTGAGAATGAATAATGCATGTAAAGGGAGCTCTAAGCATGCTGAGATACTGACTATGGACCTGTTACTGAAGAGATTTCTATTAGGTGGGAGCTGATGCCAAGAATTTTTGACATTTGTGGGATAAGTCCATCAATTGGCAGGATATGTGAAGAAGTGATTTTGGAAATGGAGGTTATGTGGTAAGACATAGGGGCCTAGAAAATCTGCTAGACTCTACTGGGAGAGTCCATAGAGAGCTGTAAATAACTAGATAGTATTTAACCAAGAAGCAGTGGAGTAAGTAAACTATGAAATAAATTGTTCCTGTAGTATGTCAACAGAGTTATGTAGTTGGCAATTTTCCACCAGGTAACTTTTTATACTGTCTAGGTTTCCGTTCTTACTCTAGACAGTTTCTCTCTTCTTTGTACAGTCAGCCTACATCTTATAGTTTCTAACCCGTAAACTATTTATAACTGTTTCAAATTATCTTGTGCCAAAATGTCTTTTGCTATCTGATGTCAGCAGAGCTTGGGTAATAGTTGTTAACAGTCTACTGTTATTTAAAATAAGGAAAATCTATCAATTCATAGAGTTCCTAGTTAACTCGCTTGTTGGTGGTTTTTTTTTTTTTTTTTGGTCACTTAATGACAGTGTTATATGTTCTTGTATTCACTGGGAGCTTCTAAATTCACAATAATAGCAAATGAAAAATATGGAACTTACCTGAACGGCATTTATACCTAGACTGAAGATTTGACATGTTCAATCAGTAATATGTACTTAAACTAGTGACAGAAGTATAAGATCCAGGCTCCCTAGCAATTTACAGAAGGCCTAGACCAAATTCCCCACAGGGAGGCTTGTGAAGGCATAGAAAGTAAACTACCACATTTGAAAGGATTGTTAGGACTGACCTTGTCTAAGCCCATGAAAACTTAAGTAATAGATATGAAATAAATGTGAAATGCAACATCTCAGGCAGTTATCAAGATAAAGAAGAGTTGAAAGAAATGAACCTGAGAAAACTGACTAAAGCGGGTTGCTATATTTGCTCTGTAGTGTGAAGGTAGTATGAAAAATAAAAGAATAGTCAGTATGAGTTATGGAATCCCTTAAGAGATGTGTCAACATTAAGAGGTGCTTGAGTCCTAAGAGAGGAGCGTCAGAAGACTGAAGGATGGGTAAAGCATAAACATATTCAAGCAAGCAGCCTCAGACCATAAAAGTTTTCTGTTAACGTAATAATCAGTGAGTCAATGTTAATGTTTATGTACTAATAACTGGGCTTAAGACTATATGATGAAATAAAGTTATTTCATCCCCTAAAATATAGTGGTGTGTACACTGGAGACTTGGCAACACGGAACGTAAAGCAAATGTTGAGTGAAAATTTACTCCATCTATGAGGTAGTTTTCACTTGTTTAGCACGTTTTGCTCAGCTATTTCAAAGAGCTTTGGAAATACGTGATTAATATGTCAGTGAGATGCATTATATTTTGAAATCAAATTGTAAATAAAAGGCAGAAAAAATGTGGTTCTCCTTCATTATGCATATCATAGTCTGTGCGAGCACACAGACTAAGGTTTGTTCTGCTTTCTGTTCTGAGTTTTAGGTCATAGACTACTATAAAAGGAATTAATTTGGTATATGCTTATCTACAGATTTTTACATGAAAAGGTATATATTGCTATTAATATGATTCTGTTGCTAAGTAAGATTTGGTGTTGGTCAGTACTCCTGAAACGACTTGCTTACTTTCTCAGCTCAGAATGAACCTCAGCTTCATGATAAGGGAAAACCATCTAAGGGATCCTTTTAAATGTCATAGGGACCATTAGAGGGGGTTCCTGATGCTCTTTGTGGCCATGGGTGAGAGCAAGAATGGAACAAAATAGATAGATGTTGCAGAGTGATTAGTGTGGCACAGCTTAGCTTCCCATGGTGCCAAACTCCCCCAGTTCCACTGGGAAGCAAAGCAGTGTATCCACTATGCTGCTCAGAGGCTATTAAGCTGAAGAGAAGCAGTGTGCGTGCTTCCCTCATCCCAGAAGGAGGCAGCACTGTGGATTCTGAAAACTGTGGGTCCTGATTACTGCTGGCACATAAGGTATTCCTAATGGATTATCTATAAGTTGTCTTTCTCTGTCTGAAAAAGACAGTTCTTGAGTGGGACTTGTGGGGCTGTGCAATCATTACACTGGCAGATGATGTAGTTCCGTATGAAATATTGAGTGTGTGTATTGACCTACCTTCACACCTTAAAATGACAAGTAGATCTAATGCATGATCAAAATGCTGTTGGCATGGCTTAATGGCGGGATGCACCTGCTTATATATAGTAAATGTCTGTATTTTTACTCATGAAATGGATGTTCATATGGTCATATGATTAGTGATGGGTTGCAAGTTTTTCAGGAAAATGGTAGCAATGGTATGCAGGCTGGCATAACTGTCCAGTAGGCAGAAAGGAAGAGACTGTGGGCTAAATTATTCTGTTTTTCTACAGATAGTGGGAAGTTTACCACTTTTGGTAATGAAAAATGCTCATTTTGTGGACTAACAACTGGTATTCTGATACCGATGTCTATACTTAAGATTGTGTGAAGCTTATTCAGGTGTATAAAGGTCCGTGTAGATGTCTATTCAGTAATGCTGCTGATCAGTATGTGCATATCCTGCAAGGAGGAAAGTACGTACTATTGGTGCATAGTAAACTGTGGGAAAATTATTTCAGATTACTAAATCATGTTGTAGCTGGATCTAGTCAATGTTACATAATGGTTTGATATTCAGAAAGCATTTTTGTCTTGATTTATAGATAGATCTTATTGAACTGGTCTGGAAGTCCAAAGTCAAAAGTCTTGAGACTTTTAATGGCTATAACCCATCTGCTTTTTATATATTCTTCAGTTCATCTGTGGGACAGATCTCATGAATATGCACATGCAGTCAGCTGATGAGCAGAAACAAATCTATAAAGAACAGACCACTTAATAAGATACAGGTAGTAGAACTAGCTTTCTGAACATTTGTTCAGCTATCTTAATTTCTTCAGTTTTTTCAATCGTTTTTATAAATTGTAGGTTTTATTTATTTATTTTTTTCTTTTTAAATTAGGTTATGAAGCTTTTAGTAGAAACAGTTGCTGGAACATACCTTGGAAGGAACTTATACCTGACCTTTGGATGACCTGGTAGAAAATGACTGTTACGTTGTTTGCAGTTATATAGCTTGCTCTTTGCGATAGGAAAATATCTCTTGTATGGCATCCTTCTCTGTACAGGGCCACAAAATAGCGGTAGTTAGTGTGTGTGGGGTGAATTACAATTGCTGCAGAAACTATTATCAGGACTTTACTGGTGTGTATGTGTAATTGTTTTCCATTAGTTTGCATTTACATTGTAAGAAGGGTCAGCAGCTAAGTTTATCATACTCTTCTGATTTCCACAGACACCTTTTTGAAAAGTTATTCAACAAAGCATTATGTCACTGTGTTCTAATAATCTTTTTGCTTAAAATTCTGTGTACTTAGATGGTGGTGCTGTTCTTCCAGTAGTTTTGACATCTTCATGATGTGATCTTTCATAGAAGAATCATTTATGTTTTACTCTAAGACTACTGTGCTTGAAAAGTCTACTTTCAGACCAGTCAGTTTATTTCTGGTCTGAATCTGTTAAAGCTAATTGCGTATTAGTAAACTACTATGGTTGCAATTCTTTACTTCATAGCAAAATACTTTGCATATTAGGAAGTTGGATATTTAGGCATAAAACATGGCAGCAGCAAGAGTAATAAAACACAGTAGCTTTTGCAAATTGTGCTCCCAAATGATTTTTAAGGTGGTTGTAAGAAGAGGTATAGTTTTAATGGGCACAAGGTTTTAATTAAACCACAGAACTCCATTTAAAATTTCAGTTTATGTACTTCACGAGATATCCAGGACTTTTTAGGAAGTGCCTGAACTAGAGCCTAAAAGCATCTTGTCTATACATACCATATTTGCCTTAGCCTGGGTAAATTAAGCTCCAATTGCAATGTACAAGCAATAGTGGGTGGCTCAAACTGGGCTAGGGGACTCAGTGTCTTTGGTGCATGTTCCTGAGCTAGACTATGTGAAAGCAGATAAAGATTGTAAAAAATGAAGTTGTTACTAAGATATAAAGGAAAAAAGGTAATGGATGCATTTAGATGCATCAGTGTTGGGACCCCATTGTGAATTGTAAATTATGCAAACCTGACTGAAGTCAGACTATTCACTCAAGCTTCTTCAATGATCAGTTGCTGTGATGGTAATCTACCTGCACTTGTCTGTGCTGAGAAACTGTGAATCACCTGCTCTAAACCAGAAAGCCAGCCAATCTCCCCAGCTGTGTAGGGAAGGGTTCAGAATATAGAGTGGCTCCCTCCCTGTGATAATGGTTTCTGCCTCAGACCTTCCTTGAAACTCTAAAAGGAGTGTTTCCTTTGCTTGTTAAGCTCCATTTTGTTCCCCAAAGCATGGAAGGAACAGGAAGGTGAGTGGGACTTCTCAAGGAAAGAAAGGAAATAGCAAGGAAGAGAAAGCTGCTGCTTTTGTACATGGAGAACAGGACAACATAATGCTGCATTACGTTGTCCTGTTCTCCACATACAGAAGAAAATGAGATCTGACAAAGCATGGCATACGTAAGAGCAGGAGGGAGAGAGCATTAAACCTGTGCTCTTTCCTGCTACTCTTTCAATTCCTTTCTTCTTTCTAAAGATCTTCTGAAACAAGTGTCACTCTGAAAAGCTTTGAACTGACTGCCATTATTTTGTAACAAAGATGACATAAAATGTTTAAAATAGCAATAATTCCAAGTTTTTGAGTTTGAAAAATATAGATGTAGATATCAGATAATATATAGCATGTAATTGTTTTCTCAGTATATTAAAGCATTTTTATTTTTTGAAACTATTCAGCCCTTCTTCAAGTCTGTCTCCAAAAGTTAAACCAAACCCCATACTCTATAGTGAGGTAAGTTTAGTGCCTAAAAATGCAAAAATTGGAAAGTGTTAGATAACTCTGTTACCGCTTCTGTTTGTGGTGGGATTTCCTGAATACATTTGGTAACGTGTTCTGTACAGAATTTGGTATCCTACATCCTCATGTAGTTTTTCTCCATTTGTCTGTTTTCCAATCTTACCCTGTTTACATCATCACATGGATTCCTGAAGTTCTGAAAATTTGCCTTTAGGATCTGATTTTAATCACAACAGATAATACCAGTAATTTCAGTGGAGATTCTTTTGATTTACATCTTTAGAGAAAGCTAAGCATTTAGATATTTATGATATAATCTATGCATTCAGCATTTATTTTAAGTACTGATGCACACCAAAGTAGTTTGTAATCTGCGCCTTAGCCCCAGGGCTACAGATATTCATGTTCAGCATATAGTTACAGAAACGATGCAGTCTCTAAACTGTGTAAGGAAGTGCTGTCTTGCTGCTTATTGCCCTGAGGCAAGGAAAAGAATAAAGCAAAGGTTTGTTGTTGTTTTTTTTCTTCCTTAAAAAGAAATGAGGGAGGGGAAGTGGCATTATTTTAAAGAGACAATATCAGATATTTTGAACTCTTGCCATAATTTTAATGCAGGCAAGGAACTGTAGCATCTTTTATGCAGTGCGACCTATTTTTCCACCGGTCATATTTTCAGTTAAAGAGGGTTTTTTTCATTCTGATAAAAAGGAAGACTGAAAGAGGAAACTTGAACAGATGGGTTGAAGTTACCAAGCAACACTTTGTTTCCCAGCCAATGGAAAAAGAAATGGAGCAAGCGCTAAGTGGATTTTCTTCCTTTTTTATTTACTAGGGGTTTTTTTCATACTATCGTAAGCTGATATATGGATTTTGGTTTAACAGACTCCTGACAAACTAAAAGAATGGTAGATATTCAGCTGGATGATAACTACTTGTGCGAGTTGCTTGCTGTGTGACTTCAGTTGTTCCTTCTTGTACTTATGGTAGTGCACAGTACAGGTGGCAAGCAACACATCGGACACATCGCAACTAGTTTTTGTAGATGACACTGACAGTGTTTGCTTCACTCCAATATTCTCATATGCAATCAACTCTATTTTACAATAATCTGATGTAAATGTGTTCCTGTAATGATGCATTCAGGCTCTTCTGCAGAATAGAACTTTCAGAATGAAATGAGTCTTCTGGATTCTCGAATCTTTAGACATTACCCTTACCTCTTCACTGTGGAGAAAGACTGACTTGGGTGGTGTATCTCAACTGACAGGTTGGATATAGAGTATAGTACTTAGGCAATCCTTTTGTATTTTAATTTGATCCAGCAAGTCAACACTTACCTGCACATCTGTTAACTCCTTGGGAATGTAGGGATGGAATTTGTCTGAATATCTAGGGGAGATAACTTTGTTAATTGGGAGCTCTGACATTGTGTTATGTGACTGTGTGACAAGTGTAATCTTTATTAATTATGTTACAATGATATCTAATTTTTCATCTACTGATATCTCTTAGCCCTTCTCTGTAGGGCTGCTCTCAATCCATTCATCCATTCCCCAGCCTGTATTGATACCAGGGGTTGCTGTGACCTAGGTGGAGGGCTTTGGCCTTGTTGAACTTCATGTGGTTCACTCAGGCCCACTCCTCCAGCCTGTCAAAATCCCTCTGAATGGCATCACTTTCCTCAAGCATTATCAACTAACTGCACCACTTGGCTTGGTGTCATCCACAAACTCACTGAGGGTGCACTCAATCCCACTGTCTATCATTGATCAAGACATTAAATAGTACTGGTGCCAATACGGACCCCTGAGGGACACCACAAATATCACCACAAAACTTTGTTCGCGTTTTAAAAAAAATTGCTATACCAAAGAGCCAAGGAACTTACACATTTGAAGTCTTATTAGCTCTGATGTTTGTTGGCTTTGCTGATTAAGGCCTGATGTTTAAATACTAAATAGCCTAAACCAGCAGTAATTTTAAATGCATGTAAGTCAAACCCACCCATATTTAGAAAAGTACTTCCTGGAGAATTGGGGAACTGAGAATCAAAACCATAAATAATTTTAGCTGGCGATTTTTACTGAGCCAATGTGAAAAGAGACAGTAAGGGATACACTAAAAGGTAGGCTTGAAAGGTAATAAAGCAGTATATCCATTTGTAACAAGTACGGATATTAGAAGGTAGACCTGTGAAACTATGCTTTTCAAAATAAAAATGTCCCATGCTCATTGGTTTAAAGCAGTACTACAACATGGGGATGTGCATCACATAGGGAATGACACCACTTTCCTTGTTTGGCTCAGGCAAACAAGTGATGCTTTGCTCAAGGATTGGTGTTTTATCAGTGGTAAGTTTAATAAAACTGATTTCTAACAAAGTAGACTGTGTTTGAATCTGTGTCTACTAACACCAGCTGATATATTCTTCAGTAAACTAGAGATTTGTCCAGTAAGTGTGTGAAATGTAGTAATTCTGGCTCTGAGTAGTTGAGTTTGAGTGTGGTTTTTGTTATTTTGCTTCCATTTAAAAAGGAACATTTAAATTGTTTTTTTACCTGCATTTGGTGTCAGAGGAGCACAAATGCACAGAAATTAAAAAAATTGCTGAGTGTGTGTGTAGGTTGGAAGGTGGGGAAAGTGCTGAAATGGTTATTACCCTTTGTCTTTTTGCTTTTCTAGATCAGAACTGTTACATTTCAGCTTGTTTAAGGGAGCTAGCAGGATGTTAGTCATTTGGATTTGAGAAGTACTGTTGGAAAATTTTGTTCCTATAGAACTGACCCATGGAAATACCACAAGCATTATATGTTGGCACTGCTTGTAACATCCTATCTCACGGTACTATATATGCTTTAAAAGGGGTTTGAGTTTATCTTTTTAGTTTGTTTGTTTTGGTGTTTTTTGTTTGTTTATGAAGAGTGAAATTGGCACACAGCAGCATCTCTGTTGTGTGTTCTGGATCTTAGGATCATATTTGGTAATTGTTGCTGTGACTTTCCCCTTTTAAGCTTTGCCTGATGCTGCTGATGGCAGGAGCTAGGGAAGTCTACTCTTAGTTATGCCCTGAGGTGGAGTTCCACTGTTACTCCATGGTTAGTATTGTGTTACACTTATTGTAAAACTGAGCTGATATTTCTTTCTTTTTCAACCTTATTAAAAAATTCTTTGTTCAAACTTCTAAAGAAGGGAGGAGTGAACAGTTTTGGAGGATGGAAGGTAATCTTTAAATCATGGATCTGATGGGTAAGGATTTTTTAAACATGGGTTACAGGATTTGTTTTGATAAGGATTTTGCATTTTTTAGAATTTGAAAATGTGGTTTAAAAAAAAAAGTCTTCTAAAAAAACCCCACACCCAAATACAAATGCCTAAAAATATTGGTTTATGACTATGTTTCATTCATGTGTCCCTATATAAATTGACCCCTTTTAGTGCACCTGGGATATTATAAATGCCTATTTTAAACATTTAGTTTTTTAAAAATTGGCATTTCCATGCAGTTTTAAAGCTTCATATGCACTGCAAAAAAAGATTTTTAGCCAGGATGTTTTCAGAGCATGTGTGCTCTGCGGAAGTGTAAGCAGTGATTGGGACTTTTATTTTCTGATCCTGACAACTCCTGAAAACATATATATGGGCTTCCTTTGCTTGTAACCATTCAGGGCTTTTGTTATGAGTTTTTAAGTAAACTCATGATGGGGGAAAGAGAGAAAACTACTTACTGTTGGGTTTCTTTCTCTGAAGGTATTTGTGAAGCAGTAACTTTTCCCTTTCCTTAACTTTGGAGAAGTAATTTTTGTAGGAGGAAAAGAGATTAATGATACTGGGCAAAAAAAAGGATCCTCTGAACATTTTGTTCCTTCTACAAAGAAAAGAAATTTTCAAGAATTCTGATGAAAGTAGAGTTTCAGTAGCTCCTTTCAGGAAACATTCTATGTGCTTTCAATTAGAAGCTAAATTGTCCCACATGCATTTCAAGCTCCATACACAAATCATCTTTTCACTTGAAACTTTTTATATGTGGTCTTGTCAGAGGACACTATTCTAATATGACAACATACGTGGTTTCTTGAAGGTGTGTTTGACATACATATCAAAGAAAAGCTGCATTTCTTAAAGATCAGATTATTTTTCCTTATAGTCTGTTTTTAAGCGTATTGGTAAAATATATCATAAGCCCTTCTTTTGTGCATGAATTCAGGAGTAAATGGAAGTATGATTGTTGTAAAGAAATATTTTGGCTAGTGATTCAAATTGGTTGGTTTAATCTGGTGTAAAAACTCCCTCCTCCTCCCTCTCTTCACATACCCAAGTTTTCTAGTGCAGGCCAAGAGTAGTGTCAGAGTTGTTCGAGAGTAATACTGAGGCCAATGCGTTTATCACTAGACTTGTCTGTACTACTCATCTTCCCTTTATAGTTTGGCGATGGTGTTCAATTCATGCAATTTCTTCCATATTAATCAAAACTCATTATTTGAAAATGCTAAATGGAGAGAGAATTAGGCATGCATCTGAGTATTTTGCTTAACTGTGAGAACTTAGTTTACAAAGAAACTCTCTAGCACAGTACTTGTATAGCTATTAGCTCTTTATAATTTCCCATAATTTTTCATATGCTTGTATCCACATTTTCATTTCTTCAAATCATAAAATTTGCTGGGATTTGACAAAATTTCTTTAACAGTTTCTGACAGAGTTCAAATACCTATGGTAGAGCATTTTTAAGAGCTGACCAATGGCAACGTGATTTTTGGAATCCTTGCTAATAATAGGGCTTTGTTTTCCTACATACTGGAGCCAGACATGGGAATCTTCAGTGTTATCAGTTTATAGTTTCCAGAAAGATAAGAGTTTGATCAGCATTTCTTAAATATACTTTCATCTAAATTACTGTGAGACCATTTTGGCTGGGGTAGATGTGAAGGGTTAGAAAACGGGGAAGAAGAGATAAGCTTATATGTTAAAAATAAATTCCTATGTGTTAGGTTTTAGTAGTATTCTGGTTAAATAGAATTTGATTGGTCTTTCTAATGGTATTTTTGGCTGAAGAAACACTAAGTAAAGTGGCTGTGCTTTTACTTAAATAATTGATCGGAATATTAATATACTGCTGATTTTAAAATTTAAAGTTCAGACAAGCTGATCATGTAGAAGCAATACCAAGGCTTTCTTATCCAGGAGAATGGAAGCAGTCTGCTTCGAGGTGTTTGAGAGAACTAGCAGCTCCTATACTATTGCCTGCTGTGATTTACAGATTTGTACATTTTGCCTAGGAATACAGGAAGCTAGATTTACTGACACAATGGTTTCTTATGCGTGGTTTTGCATTGCCTTAGGTATGGTATGGTTGCTGCCATCTTTAATTATCTGTCTTCTTCCAATGGTTATTTGATTCTGATGTCTTTGTTCCTATTATATTGTTATTTT
Organism: Strigops habroptila; assembly: GCF_004027225.2. Taxonomy (NCBI): domain Eukaryota; kingdom Metazoa; phylum Chordata; class Aves; order Psittaciformes; family Psittacidae; genus Strigops; species Strigops habroptila. The sequence goes on along the minus strand of NC_046360.1, from coordinate 25,297,371 downwards.
TTATAAATCTTGAATTATGTGTTAATTTTTAAAAATCTCCTGGTTAACAACTCCATTTTCCTTCTGCTCTTTAATCAGCAGAAGCTTACCATTGAAATGCTGGCGCTCACTGACAGTTTCATGATACCTTCTCTAAATTGCCTACTTTTCTAAAAAAGTCCTTTCTAGCACTTTGTATCATGCTATTTTAGGCAGTTTTATGTAAATAGAAGGTAAAACCTTGAACTGCGTTAACAACATTGGTTTAGCCTTTTGTTTAAGAGTTTTAGCTCAATCTCATCTGATCAGAGCAACACATAGTCAGTGATGTCTTAGGAACCTTAATAAAATACATCAGACAGAGAATAAAAGGAGCATCAGTTTGCAGCACTCTGGCTTTCCTGCAGCCAAGTATCTTCTAATAGAGTTGGGATAAAGGAAGTTTCAGTTGGGTTTTAATTAGTATTAGGTTCAGACTATGGTATGTAGTGTGCATTTTAAGTACCAGTTGATAATGATAAAATCTTACAAAGTCTTTTTAACCATTTCTGAACAAAAGAACAGGACTTATCTTCCACCATTAGCTTAGGAAATAAATGATATAAACTGTGTCCTCTTGGGATTTTTTTGATGTTTAAATTAGTGGTAAAATTGTGTGCTTTAGTTACTTCTGAGGCCAACACAAGATGCTAATCTAATATCCCAGAAATATACGAAAGGAGAAAGCAGTGGCTAGCTTTGTTTTAAGACTCATTTTGGTCTAAAAGCAGACAATATTAGAGTAAATTTAATGTGAAGAAAAAGATCTATTTACCTGTCAATTTTGTGTGCATGTGTTAATCACCTTGGCGACTGAGCCTCATCATGAAATCCCAAGTGTAGGCATCTTCAGGTTATTCAGAATTATAATGAATTTATATGTGCTAAGTGGTTATTCAGAACTGCTACCAATTGGATTGATACAGGTGTCAGGGGTTATAATGAAAGTGTAATTTCATAAATGAGTACATCTCTGAGGGATTATTAGGGTAGACCTTGATGGTTGCAGAGATGATGGCACAAGTAATTTGTCATGGGTAAAAGCATAAGCATCAAGAGTTCCATTCTATGCAGTTCAGGTTAAAAGAAACTCTCCCTGATGGTGTATTTTTTCTTTTTAAGTTTTTTATAAACCTCCCTGGGCTCTTTATTAAAAAAATTAAAAAGACAAAGCGGCATCATTCCAAAAATGATGTAATGGATAAAAATCTGGTTTCCTTAGGCTATAAGGACTTAATGAAACATTCGGAATATCTCTTGGTTAGCTGTTCAGTCAAATTTGAAACCCTCTAGATGACCTCTGGTAGTAAACCAACCAGTATAAGGTATCATGCGCATAAAGTGGAGTATCCTTGAATCAGTACCCCAAAAGTATATCCCTGAATCAGGTACCCCAAAAGAAAAAATGCATACATAGAACAACATAAATTCAAGAACTGAGCCTTGTGGGAGTCTCCAAACATTTGAATCTGATTGGAAGAAAACCCACACAAAATAATAAAGTGGGAGTAATTTTCTGATCTTCTCCAGAATCCTAAAGTCTGCTTCATTTTGCCATCAGGGATAGAGAAGAAAAGCTTTTAAGTCAGCCAGCATCAGATTGATTCATAAAGCAAACAGGAAAAGTATTATGAGGCAAGGCTTCATGCTATGATAGACATCTACGAATACTCATCTTTGGCAGACTATTCATCTTTGGCTAAGGGGGTGGAAACTCTGGTTTGTCTCCCTGGGTAGTGTGTGGAATCCTGTTTATATTCCAGCTCAGTTTATGTAGCCTTGGGGAGCAAAGTCTGGTCTTAGAATTAACTGTAATTTTTGCTGATCAGATAGTGGTATGAGTGGCCAACTATTTTTCCATGACTTTTGAAGATCTGACAAATCTATGACATATTATTATTTTTTAAAACATTTGTGTAGTGAAGGTACTTGTTTCATCTGAAACAAACAGCTGGTGGTGATTGAGAGATTCCCTGTATAGGTGATTTGCAATGATTTCTTTCTTTTTATAATGTGCAGAGTTAGTTGTATATATATGAAAAACACCCAACCAAGCAAAACCCTACGACAAACCAAAACCAACAACAACCAAAAATCCAAACAAAGAAACCCCCAAACACACACACAAACCCAAGTACTCCATTCAGATGTACTTTTTCATAAATGCCCAGTGCAAAATCAGAAGTTCATTATTGTCGTATGTTAGAGGTAGTTTAAATATACATACGTGTATCTGCAATATATTTAATTGAACAAAAAAAGCATGCAGACCTACTTAACTTTAGGTATGCATTCAAACACTTGCATCGGATGTGATGCTTGAGAGCAGTGCTGTGGTCAAGGTACCAAAAGGCTATTTCAGGTCAGAATCTAATAGCTAATGGTTATGTTTTTGTGCATCCCTTCTATGGAAACAGCAGAGTGGGCAAAACAGAGTAGGCATGACAGAGCATATCCAACTGCTTGCTTTATATTGCCAGGGTTCCCAAGAGCTTCAATCATGTGCTAAGGTATTATCGTTAGCTATAGTACAAAGAGGGAATGAAAAACTGCCCAAGCCCCATTACGTTTGTGGGCTAGGGTCATGAACAGAGGACTCTGAAAAATGAGATCAAACTGGTACGAGCTAAATACTCTTAATTTACCAGCCATTTGACCATAACTTGGCTGCTTAACTGTAATCCTACAGATCATAGTATTGATCTCTTTATGTATACATGAAGTTTTCTGTTAACCTATGGAAAGCTGCTTTTATTTAAACCAAAAATTGCCAAACCTGACAATTTTGGGGATGAGTGTCTTTGTATTATGTCCTGACATATAGTACATTTCAAGTAATTTATGTTCAGTTAAATGTAGCATACATGACTAACTTGTCCCTTTCAGTTATTTTAATATATTAGGCCACACAATTTTTTTTAGTGTATCTGTTAAAGATGTTAATTATCAGTATATTTTAATGTAACAATGTGCCCCAAATCACTTCTACTACTTAGTCTTTAAATAGTGTTTGTTTCTCAAAATCACTGGTAAGCAATATGCTTGTTGTTAAACAGAACAAGAAACTGATGGATAGTTCATGGTACAAAAAATTATGTCTTTTATGCTTGTGGGCTATAAGGTAGGCAAGACCAGAAATATGCTAGGATAGGCTGAGGCGGGGCAGGATAATAAATGTGCACAATCCATAGTTGATTATATAGTTAATAGTCTATCGATTGTTAAGTTGTATATTGTTCATTGTTTAACTCAAGAGAAGGGGATTTGAGAGATAGGAATAAAGAGAATTAAGACCCAGAGTGTTATGTGTGTTATGGTTTGGTTTTTTGTTGTGTTTTTTTCTCTTTTTTTTTTTTTTTTTTTTTTGACTCCTCCACCCTGGAGAGACATAATTTGAAAGACACAGTTGTTCAGGATTTGGAGTCAGCTAATGTCTTTGTGGTGAATGAACTGAGCTTCACAGCCTACTAGGCATAAATGTATTTTTTGTAGTTATAAAGTTAGTTCGAGTGTGTATGTGGAGCACTGGGGTAGAACGAGCAGGGAGAGAAAGAAATCTGCCATGGTAGTCCTGTCCTTTAGAGGGGAAGGGCTCTGAAGGACTAGAAACAGGACTGTATCTGTCCTGTTACAGTTTCGTTTTATAATAAACTGCTCAGATGGTTTGTGGGAAGGGTATAAGCATCACAGTATTCTTAGAATCATAGAGTAGTTTGGGTTGGAAGGGATCTTCAAAGGTCATCTAGTCCAACCCCCATGCAGTGAGCAGGGACATCTTCAACTAGATCAGGTTGCTCAAAACCATGTCCAGCCTGGCCTTGAATGTCTCCAGGGATGGAGCATCCACCACCTCTCTGGGCCACCTGTGCCAGTACAGGGGAATGTGGGGAGGGAGGGGGCACAGGGCAGTATGCGGGCTGTGCGCCCCCTATGCGTGGGATCTCTGCTGGCGAGAATGGGAGCGCCTGGGTGAATGTGGCTTTCTAGGTTCTGGAGTCCGAGGTTAAATCCCCCTTTCCCTGCGGTCAGCTGGCTGAGGGGGCCCCTCTTAGCTCTCTTCTTCCTCCATCCTCTCAGCTGCACACAGGCTGGGACGACACAGCCAGCTTAGGCTTTTTGCCTTCTTAAATGATGATGTTTCATTACAGCTTTACATTGTTCTTAAATGATGATGTTTCATTACAGCTTTTCATTGTTCTATGTAGACATGTGAGTGTTTTATTGAGATATTTCATACCGAGGTACAACTCCTGTGTTTTATAAAAGAGTGAGTGCTGCTGTCTTCATACTCGTGGTTTTTTTTTTTCTTTTCTTTCTTATAAAGAGCAGTAGACATTAATTCTGTTAGGTCTTAACTAATGGAATCTATTTTTATTTTACCTGTGGATTAAGATGCATGAAAAATAGTATGAAAATGTGAAAACTGAAATGTAATTGCTACTGTAGAGGGTGCTGCATCAACCCACTTTAATTATTATCTTTAAAATGTCAAATTTAAATATAATGTCTTTAAATTTCTTATTTCAGATATTAAAGGAAAAACTAAGAAGAACCTACAATAATAGATTTCAAATGGCTTATCGGCGAATTAGTAACACTATTGAATGAAGTTTTGATGTTTAGGCAAAAACAGCAGCATTGTATTTGGACTAATAAATTACTTGCTGGCTTTGTCACCACTGACATCAATTATTGATAGGGACTTCAGAAATAGTGCATGTGCCGTTACAGTTGACTGTAATATGAGATAGGGACTGCAGCGATGCTGGAGGGCTTACGGAGAGGGGAGCACCTGTAGCATTTACAGTTACATGCTTCTAATAATCAGACTTTTATTTTGCTGAAATAAATTCATGTGAGTGATTAAAATAATGGAAAGATGAGTCGTCAGGCTTATTTCTATCGTGTCCCTCCACAGGAATTACACAGAAGAACCCAGCTTCAGCCTGAGCCAGCAAAGACGAAGGCTCTTCAAACAGTTATTGAAATGAAGGTATGGTCTTTGCATGTTTTCCCATGCATTATTTTTGTACTATGAACTCGTGTACTGCGTATGGTTGCGATGGAGTTAATTTGCCTCATAGCAGTCTGTGTGGTGTTACATTTTGAATTTGGGGCCAAAACAGCCGTGATGACACACTGATGTTTTAGCTGTTGCTGAACAGTGCTTACACGGAGTCAAAGCTTTCTCAGTTTCTAACTCTGCTCCCCCCACACCCTCAGCAAGTAGATTGGGGGTGCACAAGAGGCTGGGAGGGAATGCAGCTGGGACAGCTGACCTGAATTGACCAAAGGGTTGTTTTGTACCACAGGATGTCATGCTCAGTAATAAAACTTGAGGGAAGGACATTTAGAGTTACAGCATTTGTCATCCCAAGTAACTGTTAAGCATGATGCCCTGCTTACCTGGAAACAGCCAAGCATCTGCCTGCCGATGAGAAGTAGTGAATGAATTCCATAATTTGCTTGGCTTGTGTTGCACATCTTTGTTTTACGTATTAAGTTTACTTTATCTTGATCCATGAGTTTTCTCACTTTTACTTTTCCAGTTCTCTTCCCCAGTTCTCACTGAGGGGGAGTGAATGAGTGGCTGTGTGACATTTAGCTGCATACCAGGGTTAACACACAACTCCTCCATTTATAACTTTTACTATTAAATCATTAAATGCTTCCTTTTACTTCTCAATTTACTTTGCTGTGAATTTAGAAATAATTAGTATTTCTCTCAGTTGTCTTAATAAGACTTTATTACAAAAATCAAGTTCAGCATTATGGAATAATAAGAACTGCATATTGCTTTTTAAAAATACTCAGGGCTGGGGAGAAGCAGTTTCAGGTGAGCCAAAGTAGATTGAATAAACTGACAAACGGAAGAAAACACAAATTGTCCAAAGTTGATGTAAAAGTCTTTTCTTTTTGAATTTTTTAAAAACAATGCTTCTGTTGATGTTATTTGGCCATCATTTTCCATCAAACCTAAGGAAAATATTCATTGCATCAGCAGAGTGGTATGACAAAACGTGATGAAATTCCTTTCTTAGTCCTAAATTTAGTTTACTCTTTTTGGTTATATAATATTACTAAAGTGTTGTGGCTTTTTCCCCCCCCCCAATAACAAAAGATAAAAATAATAATTTAAAAAAGTGAAAACTGATATTTTCACATAATTCCATGAATCTGGAATGTACATCTTTAAGAAAAATACCATGAGACCTGAAATAATTTGTGAGCTGGCAGTGCTGCCTGAAACACATTAATGATGGTCTTTCAGTCTTAAAAGGAAGTGCAAATTAAAGGCCTCATTTTGCCAGTGACTTCTGTTACGAGCAAATGAGTTCAGCATGTCTGAACATTGTGGTAAATACACAGTTACAACAACAGCAGGACTTCATAAATATAGTATCTGCCTTTTAATAGATAACAATGAGTTTGGATTATATGAGTAACAAAGAAGGTACATCAGTTTCAGTAGTCTGTCTTCTGATGTGTATTGCCTTGGATCTTCCCTGGTTATTCTGATTCAGAAGTCTATGTATGAAATCTAAAACATGTATTTTTGCAGTAAGTTGTTATTTGAAGTATATGGGAAAGAAACTTGTTTCTATTAACATTCAGTATTATAAATTGAAAAGTTTTGGGATACAGAAATAGTGTGTTAGAATAATTTATGGTCTCCTGTGTGTGTTATTAACAATGTAAAGGTTATGTTGCAAAATAATTTGCAATTCCTTTTCCTGTACCAAAACCCTTAGGAAAAAACAGAGACGGGCTGGGAAGGACATGACACATGAATGACACACATGATAACTGTAGTTGCAGCCAGTCTGACAGTGTCTGTCCCTGAAGACAAAGTCTTTTCTGTGTCTCCCAGGAGAGTATGGTGTGGTGTGTGATGTTCCCCTTCTTAAAAATCTGATCTTTGTAGTGAGGGCTTTCATTTGTCATGGATGGGACTGTAATCATGTTGCTGGAGCATTGTAATGCAGGGCTGCCTTTTGGCTCTGAGGCACACAGTTGTTTCTTTTCCTGTGAACACACAATCCTTTGGGGTTGCCCTGTCTAAAACAGGCCTAATATTGAAAAGAAGAAGGGACAAATGTAAGATGTTGAAATCCACATGATTAAACAGCAGTTTTCATTACAAGTTCCAGCTTTGGAATGTTTTCAAGTAAATTTAAATTGTCTTAATCCAGACAGCATTTGTTTTGAAAAAAATGTGGAACATTTGTTTTGAATGATCAAGCATTGAAGTAATTATTTCCCTACAGTGTTGAGGGTAGAAGGAGGGAGAGGATTACCCTGTAATATGGCAATCTGAGGCCATACACTCCCCCGTGCAGAGGCTCCAGGCAGTATACATTTCTCTATACTGCACCCAACCCCTTCCACCCCCTTACCACTTAGCTTTTGTCTGAGTCCCCTCCATGGCTCCCCCAGGCTCTGCCAGGAGGCAGCTTTCCCTCCTTCATAAATCCCTCTATTCTTTCCTGTGGTTTTCTTCTGTCCCTTGCCACCGCTGAATGCTTTCTGTCCCTTTTCCCAGTCAGTCCTCCCTCTCGTTCAGTGAAGTATACCTATCATCTCATATGTGGTTGTTTTGGTCCTAAACAGCTTTTCTTCTGCACTGCCTTTCCTGTCATGCTTCTCATTTCTCTCTGAAAACTTTGCAAGTAGTTGCCTTTTCTTATAGTAACTGTGTTTTCTGCATAACTGTTGTCTCCTTGACCAGTGTCTATCTTCTCTATACTTATTAAAAAAAAAAAACAGGGGGGAGGGAGGCAAACAAAAAAGATAGAAAATTTACATCCTATGTTTTAACTCCTGTTTCTGTTGATTTATTTATTCATTTTCAGGTATAATCTTTCAGATTCATTGCACAGGCCTTTCTTCTCTAACTTTCTGGTTTTGCTTTAGACACATTTGCTTCCAGATGTCACGTCTTTTGTTTATTCTTTCCCCTTACATTCTTTATTCTCTATTCCCTTGCCTGCAACAGACCTTCTACAGAAGCCTTTCTTTTTTCTGGAAAGCAGAGTCACAGGACTGAAGGAAGGCAGGATGCTTCCTTTTTCATGTGGCTCTGTTACTCCGTCAAGCTCCTGTTTCTCTGAAACTTGAATACTTCTTTGCATATTGTGTGCTGACAAATGCCAGATCACTGGTATGTCTGAATATGAGTGATAACTGAAGTTTGATTAACACTGATTAATATCATAAAAAAGAGTAAAAGGAAGCACACTTCTCATTTCATTCTTGCAGTAAGAAGTACACCTGAGCACATAAATCAAGTCAAAACTTACTCATCTTTATGAGTTCCCACGCTGAGAACTGAATTCTGTTGTGGAGTCCGCAGCACAAGACAGGCACAGACCTGTTGGAGCAGGTCCAGAGGAGCGCCACAAAAATGATCAGAAGGCTGCAACACTTTCCTGTGATGAAAGGCTGAGAGAGTTGGGCTTGTTCAGCCTGGAGAAGAGAAGGCTCCTTGGAGACCTTCTTAGGGCCTTTCAGTGCTTAAAGAGGGCTTATAAGAAAGACAGGGACGGACTTTTTAGTAGGCCCTATTGTGGCAGGACAAGGGGCAGTGGTTCAGTTTTAAACTGAGAGTAGATTTAGATTGGATATATGGAAGAAATTCTTCCTGATGAGGGTAGTGAGGCATTGGCACAAGTTGCCCAGAGAAGCTGTGGCTGCCGCCTCCTTGGCAGTGTTCAAGACGTGGATGGATGGGGCTTGGAGTAACCTGATCTAGTGGAAGATGTCCCTGCCCATGAGGGGCTTGGAACTAGATGAGCCTTAAAGGTTTTTTCCAATGCAAACCATCCTATGATTCTGTGATCTTGTTCAGATGGTTCTGGACTTAAACAAGTGATATTATTTGGGAGACAAAATCAGAAATAAGTTGCCTACAGATATGGCATAAAGTTAATCCTAAGTGTAGGGTATTGACCATCCTGAAATATAAGTGGTCTAGCAACAAGAATTAAAAAGCATTTAAAAGTGTTAGACTGTTAAATAAATGAAAATATTTGTGGTTTACCTTACTTGCAGAAAGAGACATCTTTATGTATTGATCCAGCTTTCATATTTCAGGTATGGGTTTGGTTCTAGAAAAGTGTGTCTGTGTGTTTGCAGTGCAGCATACTATTACTGTTAAGATTGCATGAACTTTCATTTTCCTTTGTCTTCAAAAATAAACCTGAATATTCTCTGTATTAAATTGACAAAGTTAAAATAAGTATATAGTAAGAGTAGTTGTGTATGGTCTGTTGATAGCATGTGTGCATATATGCATTTAAATGTGAGTTTTATTAAATGTGAAGTTTCAAATATTTGCTTCTGATTGC